>NC_059343.1:16840277-17149166 GCF_018350155.1 Leopardus geoffroyi
GTTATTTACATGGATGTGGTATTACCTAGTTGTATCTGTGGGAAAAGGTGAGCTTAGGATCTTCCTAGTCCACCGTCTTCCCAGGGAGGCTCATGAACTTTTTTTAAACTGATATTTTCCTTGTGTTTCTGAGGGATTGGTTATCATAATTCCATTTTCATTCATTATTTTATCTATTTGGGTCATCTCCCTTTTCTTTTTGAGAAGCCTGGCTAGAGGTTTATCAATTTTGTTTATTTTTTCAAAAAAACAACTCCTGGTTTCATTGATCTGCTCTACAGGTTTTTTATATTCTATATTGTTTATTTCTGCTCTGATCTTTATTATTTCCCTTCTTCTGCTGGGTTTGGGGTATCTTTGCTGTTCTGCTTCTATTTCCTTTAGGTGTGCTGTTAGATTTTGTATTTGGGATTTTTCTTGTTTCTTGAGATAGGCCTGGATTGCAATGTATTTTCCTCTCAGGACTGCCTTCGCTGCATCCCAAAGCATTTGGATTGTTGCATTTTTGTTTTCATTGGTTTCTGTATATTTTTTAATTTCTTCTCTAATGGCCTGGTTGACCCATTCATTCTTTAGTAGGGTGTTCTTTAACCTCCATGCTTTTGGAGGTTTTCCAGACTTTTTCCTGTGGTTGATTTCAAGCTTCATAGCATTGTGGTCTGAAAGTATGCATGGTATGATCTCAATTCTTGTATACTTAGGAAGGGCTGTTGTGTGACCCAGTATGTGATCTATCTTGGAGAATGTTCCATGTGCACTACTCGAGAAGAAAGTATATTCTGTTGCTTTGGGATGCAGAGTTCTAAATACATATGTCAAGTCCATCTGATCCAGTGTATCATTCAGGGCCGTTTTTCTTTTTTTTTTAAATTTTTTTTTTCAACGTTTATTTATTTTTGGGACAGGGAGAGACAGAGCATGAACGGGGGAGGGGCAGAGAGAGAGGGAGACACAGAATCGGAAACAGGCTCCAGGCTCTGAGCCATCAGCCCAGAGCCCGACGCGGGGCTCGAACTCACGGACCGCGAGATCGTGACCTGGCTGAAGTCGGACGCTTAACCGACTGCGCCACCCAGGCGCCCCAGGGCCCTTTTTCTTTATTGATTCTGTGTCTAGCTGATCTATCCATTGTTGTAAGTGGGGTATTAAAGTCCCCTGCAGTTACCACATTCTTATCAATAAGGTTGCTTATGTTTGTGATGAATCATTTTATATATTTGGGGGCTCCCATATTCGGCGCATAGACATGTATAATTGTTAGCTTTTCCTGATGGATAGACCCTGTAATTATTGTATAATGCCCTTCTTCATCTCTTGTTACAGCCTTTAATTTAACGTCTAGTTTGTCCGATATAAGTATGGCTACTCCAGCTTTCTTTTGACTTCCACTAGCATGATAGATAGTTCTCCATCCCTTCACTTTCAATCTGAAGGTGTCCTCAGGTCTTACACCATTCACAAAAATAAACTCAAAATGGATAAAGGACCGGAATGTGAGACAGGAAACCATCAAAACCCTAGAGGAGAAAGCAGGAAAAAACCTCTCTGACCTCAGCCGCAGCAATTTCTTACTTGACATATCTCCAAAGGCAAGGGAATTAAAAGCAAAAATGAACTATTGGGACCTCATGAAGATAAAAAGCTTCTGCACTGCAAAGGAAACAATCAACAAAACTAAAAGGCAACCGACAGAATTGGAAAAGATATTTGCAAATGACATATCGGACAAAGGGATAGTATCCAAAATCTATAAAGACTCACCAAACTCCACACCCAAAAAACAAACAATCCAGTGAAGAAATGGGCAGAAAACATGAATAGACACTTCTCTAAAGAAGACATCCAGATGGCCAACAGGCACATGAAAAGATTCTCAACGTCACTCCTCATCAGGGAAATACAAATCAAAACCACACTCAGATATCACCTCACGCCAGTCAGAGTGGCCAAAATGAACAAATCAGGAGACTATAGATGCTGGAGAGGATGTGTAGAAACGGGAACCCTCTTGTATTGTTGGTGGGAATGCAAACTGGTGCAGCTGCTCTGGAAAACACTGTGGAGGTTCCTCAAAAAATTAAAAATACATCTACCCTATGACCCAGCAATAGCACTGCTAAGAATTTATCCAAGGGATACAGGAGTGCTGATGCATAGGGAAACTTGTACCCCAATGTTTATAGCAGCACTTTCAACAATAGCCAAATTATGGAAAGAGCCTAAATGTCTATCAACTGATGAATGGATAAAGAAGTTGTGGTTTATATACACAATGGAATACTGTATGGCAATGAAAAAGAATGAAATCTCGCCTTTTGTAGCAACGTGGATGGGACTGGAGAGTGTTATGGTAAGTGAAATAAGTCATGCAGAGAAAGACAGATACCATATGGTTTCACTCTTATGTGGATCGTGAGAAACTTAACAGAAGACCATGGGGGAGGGGAAGGAAAAAAAAGTTAGAGAGGGAGGGAGCCAAACCATAAGAGACTTTTAAAAACTGAGAATAAACTAAGGGTTGATGAGGGGTGGGAGGGAGGGGAAAGTGGGCGATGGGCATTGAGGAGGGCACCTGTTGGGATGAGCACTGGGTGTTGTATGGAAACCAATTTGACAATAAATTTCATATTAAAAAAATAAAGTGATATTTTCCAAGTACCTAGGATGATATCTGGCATAAAGTAAGAGATCAATAATTATTTGTTGAGTAAACTAACAAAAAATATGCTTAGAACAGTGCCTGGTGTGAATAGATAAATTTAAATTTTTATTAAATGATTTTCTACAATCTGTATTATAGCATTTCAAGTGTTTATTGTGAGGAGTAAGTTTTCTCTGTAGAAAACTTGGCTGTCCTAAACCTCACACTCAAGTCAATTTATTAGCACTTGGGTGTACTATCCCTGTCTTACCTCCCAAGGACTGAACATCTTTAGTGTTTGGTAAAGTCAATTTCCCAGGTTTTCAGATCTGCAGAGGAAAAATCAAACCTGTAATGTCCCTACCCCCATAAGGGGCAGGTCTTTAGTGAAGATCAGCTTGAGACTAGTTGAAAAGCCTCTTTCTTTACTACAAGCATCACATCTGTACCTTTAAATAGCATCCGTTTGATTGAAGAAAGGGACCATCTGAACTGTCAGGTATTTGCAATTAAAAATAAAATTGCTCAGCCAAGAAGCTATTATCACAAGTCCTTCATGTGATAGACATTTCAGGTTCTACCAAATACATTGCAAGAGGTATCAAGAATATGAGAAATGTGCATATTCGAATTTTAGTTCAGTGAAACAACTTTTCTTAATGCTGCCTCAATGAAACTTTTAGACATGTGTTAACATATCTCTGTTTTGCTTAAAATCTTTTTTTATAATTCTCTATAAAATACGTGAAACATGCTCCATTAGTCTAACATTATAGGAACCCCATATCCACTCCAGAGGTGGAAAATATTGTACCCAAGATTCTGGATGTGTTTTTGCTCCCCTCATGAACATGGTGAATTCAGTCTTAGCCTTCTTCTCCATGCAGTATTCCAAGCATGCAGTATTCCAAGTTACGGATGGATCCTTTGCTTCCCTACAATATACTTCCACCTAGGCAGACAGAGAGCCTTTAGCATGCACAATCTTCCTCTTATCAATGTCCTCACACCAATCATTCACCCCAAATGATCTGTCTTTCTCTCTCTGACTTAATCTCTTGGCATTCTCCCTGACTCACTATGTGTCAGCTGTGCTGGCCTCCTTTTTCCTTCACATACTAGTGAACTCAAACCTTGAGACCTTTGCACTGACTGTTACCTCTTTCCATAACATTCTCCATATGTGTAACTTAAGTTTTTGCTCAAACCTTACCTTTTTAATGAGGCCTATCATGACCACCAATTTAAAGCTGCAACCCACTTGTGGTAGGCAGAATAATGCCCCCCCCTCGAATATTCATGTCCTAATCCCCAGAACCTGTGAATATGTTACCTTACATGGCAAAAGGGACTTTAGACATGTGATTAAGTTAAGGATCTTGAAATGGGGATATTATACTGGATTATCTGGGTGAGCCTGAGGTACTCCCAAGGGTCCTTGTAAGAGGAAGACAGAGAATCAGAGAAGATGTAACATGGAAACAGAAATAAGAGAGAAGAGAGATTGGGAGATGCTACTCTGTTAGCTTTGAAGATGAAGAGACCTTGAGCCAAGAAATTGCAGGTGTCCTTTAGAAGCTGGAAAAGGCAAGGGAATGAATTTCCCTTACACCCCCCAGAAAGAATGTAGTCTTGCTAATGACTTGATTTTAGAACATCTTACCTCTAAACCATAAGATAATAAATTTATGTTGTTTTAGGTCATTATTTGTAGTAATGTGTTACAGCATCAGGAGAAGACTAATATATCTTCCCATTCTACTTATTTTCCATATCATTTATCAACCTTTATTGTACCAGACAATGTGTTCATCATATGTCTATTGTTTACTGTATCTCTCCTGCCTTGCCCTCTGCCCCCCTCTAGAATGTAAGTCCCACAAAGGCAGAAATCTTCATGTTCACTGTTGTAAACCTGCACTTAGAACTTGATACATTGTAGGTACTCAATAAACATTTGTTGAATTAATTAATTGGTTAGTTAATCCTTAACCTACTTTTACCCTGTGAAATTACTTTCTACCTCTTAAAATGAATCATCTAATCTGACCCATGGTCCTATTTTTTTCTCCTCTATCCCTCTCTGTCTCTCTCTTTCATATACATATACACCTAACACACAACCCTTCTGAATTTAGAATTCTTTCTCTGGCAGAGTGCATCCAATTCAGGTTATAGCATTCCATGAAGCCCTCTCTCAACTCAACAGTCCACATTGAACTCTATATTTTCTGAATGCCTATAGCTTGTCTTATTGTCACCCCCCAATTTTGTGCTTATATTCTCTTATCTTTTGCATCAGCTAATCTTCAGTTAGGAGGCAGAAACCACACAGTAATTAGAACAGGGGGAGTTTAATATAAAGAATTATTAATTAATAAAGGGAATGAATTACTAAAGGGTAAAGGATAATTCTAAAGAACACAGAGTAGCAGACATAGGGGGCAGCCACTATCTCTACAGATAAGGCAGAGTACCTAAGGCAGGAACAAACTTGGAAGAGATTCAGACCTCAGTGGAGAGGGTGTTGGCGTGGCCCACTGGTTGTTGGAGATATTCACTGAGGTGCTATGGACAGGGACTGGCAAACAGGAAACCACTGGATGGATGCCAACTGAACTTACTAGAAAGCCACTTGCTGGGGTGCTGATGGGACTCACAGGAAGTTGCCCAGGAGGTGCTTTGAAAACACTCTGAGAAGCTGTCCTCTGGGTTGCTAGTAGCATTTGTTGGGAAGTTGCCTGTGGGGGCACTCTGAAACTCAATGAAGAGTGAGAACCTCTGGGTGTTCTGCATGCCACTGACCACTGTGTGCTGCAGAAGCAAGCAAGGAATTAGAAAGAGGAATCCCTGTGCCCTGCCATGTACTTCTAGCACCTTCTATTGACAAATCCTAACACTATACTATCTGGCAAAGAAGAAATATTCACAGGATCCAGCTCCAGTAACACAAAGCAGGGCAAAAAAGAGTGTATTTGGAGCTGAGAGGCAATACATTGATAATTGGCACACCTTTGTAATTTCTCTTGAATGTTAGCAATATTGTAAGTTCCTTGAGGGCAAAGGCAATGTAACACTTCTCCCTCATCACCCCACAATGGTTTATATGGCATTTAACATAGTGCTGACCACATGTTAAGTAAGTACTTGGTTGACTGTAAATAAAAATTTCCTCAACTTTTATTTGCTCAATAGCCCAGGAAGGTGATAGCATCATCCACGCCTTTTATGTTACCCTATTCTGAAATATAATGACAGAGAAGTTCAACCATGAGTGAACAACAGCTACCACCAAGTTAGCAATTTCCAACTACAAACCAGGCTGTGATTTTCTCCTCAGCTATTATGCCATCTTGGATGTCATTTTCAAAAACACTGAAGCCAAGCTGGGGCAAATTGTGATTTTGTTTATTAAACTCTCACTTAGTGGGAAACAGCTCTTTACTCAGGCTTCCAAGGCCAACCCATCAAGGAAGTATAGTCCAATGTGTCCCACCTTCTTCTTTTCTCATAAGACTTAGATTGTGCACAGAGCAATCCTTTCAGAATAAAAATGACTCAAACTGAACAAACCTGCTTTGTGTCCAAAAGGAAAAGTGTGCAGTCTAATAGTTATATTCACTTTAGTGTATTTCTTGGTTTCTAAAGGCCTTCAAAAATCTTATTTTGTGTGAATCCAAGAATCTCTCACTCCAGGGGCTCTAGTAAGTAGCTCATTTCAAAAATAACATTGCCTATCCCTAATTTCATCACCAACCCTAGTCCTTTCTAGTATTCTCTTACCCATGATTAATATATGATAGTATTCTTTCCTTACTCTGCATATAATGAGTTTGCCTCAAATATTAGCCCAACTTTAGTAACTGTGGCCTATATCATTTCTTTGGAGGTAAAATGGTTTTAGGTCTTGAGTTAGACAAGTGTGTATGAGCTCAGAGTCTCCTTTTTATTTATTATTTCTGTGACCTTGGACATGTTTTCACTTCTTTGAATTTCAGATTCCTCTTTATAAATCAGGGCTAGTTGAGGGAAATGGGGCAAGTCTTTCCTCTTTAAATGCCAGTTTCCTCCTTGGTAAATAGGGCTAATGATGATACTTACTCCACAGGGTGGTTATAAGGATAACGTTTATAAAGCCCTTTGCCAGTGAATGTTCAATAAACGTCTAATGTGATTATAATGCAAACCAGACAATATCAACTTTTGTAGTCCAAGCCACCATCACTTCTTTCCTGAACTCCTGCAGTGGCACCTAACTGGTGTTCCTGCTTGTACTCTTGCCTTGAGCCTATTACCATAGAGCAGCCTGAAGAGTCTTTTCTGAACATAAATGAGGTCTTTTTACACCCTTACCCAAAGCCCTATGTTGGCTTCTCATCACACTTTGAACAAAGTCCAAAGTCTTTATCGTGGCTTACAAAGGTCTATATGTTTTGGCCTTGGCCTATTTCTCTGATATTCTCTCTTATTGATTTCCTTTATCCCTCATTTCTATCTAGTCAGGATTTTCTTGTGGTTCCTCAACCATGCAGGCATGTTCCTGGTCAGGAAATATTTATATGCTTATCTTTCTCATTGGAATGCTCATCATCCCAGATATTCACATTGCTCATGACTTACTCTTGCATTTTATTAAGGTTTCCATGCAAATGTCTTCTCTTCAAAAAGGCTTTCCTTGGTCACTAAATGTCAAATGGCTCCCGCCTCCCTTCCATTGGTCTTTAGCCCCTTACTTTACCTTATTTCACTCATCATACTTCTTGGTACCTAACGTTTTGGTATATATTTATTTGTTTATGATGTTTTGTTCCATTAAAATGCAAGTTTACTGAAGGCAGGGACTTTGTTCACCATGGTCCAGTACTTGGCATATATTAGGTTCACAATAAATATTTGTGGACATCAGGCACATTATCATTTTTATTATCTATGATTTTGAGTCTTGTGGGACTTTGGACCTTTTGTGAGACTCTCATTAAAGTGCTAATGCCTCTGACAGTGGCCCACTCATCCCTTGGTAATCTCAGCTAAGATTTATGCCAATTACCAAAGGTAAATCTTAGCTGAGATTCCCAGAAATAAGATACATGGCTTTACTCTAAGGCTTTGGGAGAAAAGAGAAGTGAAAAAAGAGTAAGGAGGGGAAAGAGAAGGTAATAGGAGATACGGGAATATCTCAAAGAAAAATCTTCACTAAATTTGTTATTTTTCCTAGAGTAATATTTGGTTACTTGCTCAAACCAGGATTTTATATGAGAGAAAAACTCTATTTCTCTGCCTCTATTTCCTAAATCTACTTATATTCTGCCTACACAGCACAAATGTAATGTCACTTGCTGAAGAGAAGCCAATTCTAACATTTTTCAAGTTGTCTAAAAACAAAATGGAAGAATTGTTTTTGTTTTTTCTTTAACAATGAAAATAATACCTTAGTTTATAACCAAACAAAATAAACTTAAATACTAAGTCATAATGTAAATATATACCTAGGATTCTGCAAGTTCATTCATAGGAATATTATAGTTGAACTATATGAAATTGCTGATGTTCAGCTCTTTTTGACCCAGTAAAATGGCAATTTCATGTGGTTGAATCTAATATGTGTGGCAATATGTACAGATTATAAAACTCAGAGAGATAAAGCTGTAACTCCTTATGTTTTTAACTATGAAAATTATCTTGTACTAGTAAGGATAGACTAGGTTATGCTTCAACAAAACACTCTCTCCCCCAAATGTCAGTAGCTTAACATAATAAAAGCATATTTCTTGTCCATACTACATATTCCAATACTGGGAGTTTTGTTTCACTCAGTCACTCAGGGATCCATGGTGATAGAACTACCACCTTTGTGTAGCTGCATCATCTGGAACTCATGGACTTTTTAGAGGATGCCACAAAAGCAAAGATGAAGGAATTGAACATGGTAATTTTCAGTGCCTCTGTCCAGAAGAGTGATCCCCTCCACACTTCTGTTCTTATTTTATTGGCTAGAGATGGTCCTATGGTTCTTGCAGGCTCATTTGTCTCCTCCATCCTATCTCTAGTGTAGGATATCTCCTCTACAACTTTTTTTTTAGAGTTCTTCTCAACTCACACCACATCCTGGAAGGCTAAATGGCTCTTATTTCTCAGATGTCTCCTGTGACTTATTCTTAAACAGTGTAACATTTATGAATCTCCTTTGACACTCTGTGGCTGGAAAGCAAGGGATACTGAAGTGTTCTGGGAGTGGGAAAAGGGGAAATGGAAAGAGGTGCATGCAACTATGGTTAGCTCTCTTTGCTTAGAACAACCATCGTTTCAACCCTTCTGGGTCTTCCTCATGTTGGTCCAGGGAGCTTTGCAAGAAGTACATCTTAAAAAGAGGTGAAGAGAGACATAAACTTATTTTTCATTCATTTCCCCAAACTTATCTTGGGATTTTTGTCATCCTTTCCCTCTAGATTTTTTTTTTTTTTTTTTGTATGTGGGAGGGGGAGGGAAGCACTGGAGGGTAGGAAGCAATTGAAAGGACAAAGTTCCACCTTGGCTCCAAACTCTCTTGCCCTTAACCCATAATCTTACTCAAATCTATTCTCCAAAACCTTATTTCTTCTCTATGTGGCCGGAAAATGCTCCTATCACTACATCATGTTGAGTCTATGATACAGATAAAAACTCTAGCCTTCCGCTCTCAGGCTTTGGACCCTGATATGGAAAGCCAACTTGCTATAATTTCCAAATATAAAGTTTAATAGTGACTATTGGTTTTAAGTTGGTTCTACCATATTTTGAGGGCATGATTGACAATAATTAAATGGGTAAAGGGCAAGCTGTAAGACTACTAAGAACTACTGAAATTCCTGGGAAAAAATACGGTTAACTTCATGAAACCAAGACCTACAATAACTTGAATATGAATTAATTATTGGCACTCATCCTCCTCACAGTCTTATCACCTAGAGATTGCCTAAATTTCTTATTCACTTTGGAGTGGGTGTGGGTGGATGTTGTTATGGAGAGAGGTAAGGACTGGTAAGAAATGGCAGGATACCATATAAGGTAGAGGGTAGGTGCTTGAGTTTCCAGTATTCTTATGGCCCATTTTTCCATATTGGGCCAACCAAATTTGTACCAATAGACAGGGAAATGCTTGGAAATGTCTTTGTCCTATGTACTCATAAGACCAAGAATGACTCCTATGAACTATTAGGTGGACAAATTAGGAGATGCCAAAACATGGCATGAATCGAAACAGCTGAAACCCTGAAGCTCCTAGCAGGCCATATGCATAAGTTTATCCCCAAATTTTCATCAAAACTGTGCTAATATGGCTCTTCATTTTACACAATGGATGTAATTGCCTTATTCACTTATTTGTTAATTTGTTTAATATCAGTTTTCCCCACTTAGGAATGCAAGCTCTGTGATGCCAGAGACTTTGTGTATTTGGAATGCCTAACACATGCCCAGAACACGGTGAGTGCTCGCTCAACCTATAATGCTGAATGAATGAATGAATGAATGGATACCAATGAATGAATATAAGGCACTACACTGGGGTTTGAAGATGAATGAAGCAGGTTTTCCCGCACTAAGGGAGTACACAGGCCACAAAAGGAAACCTATTGCCCAATAAGTAATCCTAAATGTTGAAATACTGGGGCTGAAACAAGCAGGTGGTTGAAGCAATCGAGTAGCCTCCCCTTTATAAGGGATATAAATTCTCCAGTTTGCCACAGCCTACTTCATTCATCACATACCTGCATGGAGTGTGGGGACATTTGAGTGTGTGACTGCTCCGCTTGTAAGACGAGACCTTAGCCTGAAAAGACACATAAGCAAGCATAATTAATGTGGTGCTCCCAAGCAGTGTCCAAGAGTGGTAGAGAAAGGGGTCTGACAGACTGCAATAAGGTCTTACCTTGACACTTAGCTATGACCCATATGGATTGTAACCAAGGAACAGATGGCATGATGGATATCTCTGAGGATCACATGTGGATAGATGAATTTCAGAACCAGATTGTCAGTCCCTCTGCCCCTGGACCTATTAGCATGCTGGAAAAGCCATCAAAACTTTGACATAACCTAGGAGAAAGGGAAGGGACACCAAATTATCTAAGACTAAGGTCTTGGTGGAAGAGGAGGGCTCAAGATAGAAATTAAGTTGAATTACAGCAGAATAAAGTGCCATTTCTTGCATACTTGAGTTTGTGGTCTAATATTCTCAAACTTGCTCCATTTGCATATCATGTGCACTACAGGATTAAGGAGTAGGAGCTATATTTTAGAATATATCCTCATTACAACTGGCCATGTTTCAAATAACAATTGAAAATAAAGAGCAATCCCATGAACAAAGAATAAGATAGATGATATTTTTAACATTTTCAAATTAGAGTCCTTTCATTTTTCAGCTACTTCCATTAATATTTCATTTCCTGGAAACTTCCTGTTATGTATCACCTCTTCTTTAACAGAGTCACTTTTATTTCTGGGGTACTTTGGAAAATATGCGATACCTAAGAGGTAAACAAATAATTTACTCTCTCTGGATCTCATTGACCTCATGTGTAAAATAAAGGAAGTTATCTAGACAAGTGCTTCTCAAACTTTAGTGTATATAACCTGGGGGATCTTGTTAAAATGAAGACTGATTTAGCAGGTCTGGAGTGTGCCTGAGAGTATACATTTTTATAGAAAGCTCCAAGCAGATGTTAGTGCTGCTGGTGCAGGGACCTCACTTTAAGTAGCAAGGGCCTAGATGACCTCCAAAATTCTTTTTCTTTGCATCTCTAGTTTATTTTTGGGATATCATTCAACTGGAAACAAATATGTTTTTTTAAAATTGAGTTTCTTCTGTGCCAAAAATGAAGCCAATTGAAGGGTACCACTTTAGATTGTAATCCTTGAACTTAAATATATACTGCTATTTATTTCAATATTCTGTGGAGATAGCCTCTCTCCCCTGGAACAATATAAGGTCATTTATGAATATATTAGAGTCTTATATTTTTATATTATTCACCATCTTATGTGAAAAAGATGGTGTGTTTCCAGTGGTAGGATTAACTAGGCAGAGGGTGAGTAGTTACAACCTAACCACTAAGTGAACAATGTGAGGTTGATAAAATATTAATAACTGTATTTTCTTGGTTCTTTCCCAGTGCTACTCAGACTCATCCTAAATGTCTCTGGGAATCTTCAGAAAACCTCTCAAGTTTGTACTGAGAACTAAACCTCTACAGGTGTCTTTTATTTCCCACCTGTGGTGGGTTTTGTCCTTGTTGTTCCAAGTGGCAAGTAGGCACAGATGAATATGGCAAATACTGTATTGTGCACTCCTATCCATCTCCCTTGGTTGACCCCAGAAGTCACCTGAAAATAGTATCTTATGCAAGAGGATTCCTGGCTCTCTCATCTCGGGAATGTGCCTGATGCAAAATTTTGAGGATTTAAGGCTCCAACAATGAATATTAACCAATGAGGGGTAGACTCGATTGCTAAATACCCAGCTTCTTCAGGCCTCAGTGGGACAATTCTGAGACATGTTCCATACAATTTCTCTGAGGGTCTCTGGGGGGGTGGTGGAACCAAAGCTTCCCATGATGGTAACCCCTTATGGATGCACTTCTTATCAGTTTCCCTTCTTTGCTCGTCTCCCTCTACCTACTCTCTTCATACATACTCTCAGTAATAACATACCAAATAAACTACTTGCACCCAAATCCTGGCTTCAGCATCTGATTTTGGATGAACCCAACCAAGGCAATGATTGTCAAAATCTCAGCTGCCCCTAAAAGCAGCTTGCTGTGGGACTTCAGCATGCATCCATGAGAGAAGAGCTGGGATGGTGGCCCAACTGTTTTGTGCTCAAGAGCAACCCCTTGATTCTGGTCACTGACCTATTGCCTTCAGCTGTGTTTCTCCACCTCTACTTCTGAGGCTGCCAAGTTCCCCATTGTATATCCATTTTTGGGGGCCCCTATGAGTTGTTTGACCAGTAATGGTCCTCATGGGACATTCCCATTTGCATTTAGATTTTAGCATGTTCCTCTTAGGTTTATGCTGCAGTTCACATCACACATGATTCTATAAACTGCTTTCCCTTCAGAAGCTGATAACAGTTGACTCATGACATCCACAGAACATATTTTCAGAATGAATTATCTGGTGGTGGCTCTGAGTAAAAGGGTAGTGATTACAAATGCAAGATCTGGAGTCAGGCTTCCTAGGTTCAAATCGCAATTCTACTACTTGCTGGCTGTATGAGTGTGGGCAAAAGACTTAAACCTCTGGGGCACTTTGTTTCTTCCACTGTAATATGGGGGTGATAGTATGACTAATCTCAAAGTATTGTGAAGATAAAATGTATAAAGATATGTAAAGCATTTAGGGTAGTGCCTGATCTGTCGTAAGCTCTCCATAACTGTTTGAGAAGCTCCTAAATGGATCCTTAGATAAGAATTTCAAATGTAAGTAATTTTTTGGAGGTGATTGAGAGAAATCTTGCTGGGGAAGCAAGATGGACAAGGGAAGGACAAGTCAGTTACTATTGTGGGCAACTGAAGCTCAATCATACTGGAGAACTCTGGGACACAATGTAGAGCATGCCTCAGAGTTTTTCCAACTAAAGTGCCTAATTGTTCTGGTTTGCCTTGGGCTGAGGGGTTTCCCACGATGTGGGACTTCCAGTGCTAAAACCAAGACAGTCCTGGAAAAAGTGGGATAAGTTGGTCACTTTACAAATGGGGAATGTTTATGAACCAGTTACCTATACTTCATTCATTGAAGATTGATTCCAGGGGTGTTAGCTTCTGGCATTTCCAGGTTAACATCCACGTTGACCGAACAAGCACCTGTGACCAGAGAGTTACAGGTGTTTACCCTAAGTAATCTTTTACCTTTATAGGTGAGAGCAAGAAGATATGGGTGGACACCAACAGCTCTTATTATTACCCAACTCCTCCTACAACACCCCTGTCCCCACCCTGGCATATTTGGGAGAGGGTGGTGGAGGCCTGGGATAAGGAATACTGTCTTTTAAACTTATTATCTTTTTCTATTGGTTTATAGAATGTGGAAGCACTTACATTTAAAAATAATCAATGGTAAAGTTCCCCTCGGCCTCAGTGTCCTCTCCTATAAACCAAGAGTAGGATTGGATTGTCTCTCAAAGACCCTTTCGATCTCTGTATACATTTCTTACTTAAGCATTAATCAAAATTATTTGATACTTTTGTAAAGATACTTTCAGGTTCACAATGTTCAAAAATATAGAGTATATTCATTGTTTAATCAGAATGTGTGTCCATTGCTAGGAAATTAAAAATATCTGTCACCTTTGAGAAGTAAATCACAGTCCTCAGAAATTTCTGTAATTAAGTTCATTATGGAGAGTACAATATGATTTACATCTTCAAACTCTGAACTAACTCAAGTACTGGGATGTCAATGTTCATAAAATACCCAGCGAAAGCACTTTTGTTGATATAGCAGTAATATAAATAAGGGCCTGTTAATGTCTGCATATCAGACCAAAGTAGTTGTAGAGCTGCTATTAACAGAGGGAACTAGACAAACTGAGGATGGAAAGCTAGTCAAGCAAATAAATATTTGTATTTCAATAAATGGCTTAGGAATATCCTTTCTGAAATGGGCCAAGAAACTTTCTGGGTAATAGACCGTTTATTCTCATTCTACCCTATTCTCCTTGGCCCCCAGCCCACTGCCCCCAGCCCACTGCGGTAGATTCAGGTATGACTACAGGTTTTTTATTGTACTCTGAGATAGTATAAAGTTAAAAACAAGTATGTCTGTACGTTATTTTTACCATAGCAACTAAGAATTCAAATATGCGCACTCCTAGAACAATTACTGGTGAAGAGGTAGGGGAATACCACAACTATCTGAGATCAATAACAATTAATGAATTGCCTGGGGCTACATACTGTCAAATGGTTAAAAACAGGACTCTACAAACATAGAATGAACACATGTCAAAGGTAACTAATGGGGGAGCCATCAAAATGATAAAGCTGGTTCAAAGTTGTTTAAAAGAAAGTGATAGATAGAGTCAAGGGATGAAAGAATGTTGAAATGCAATTGCTAAACTACTTATAACATTTATTAACATCCTACAGGACTATAGAACTATAACCTTAGGGGTTATCAGACAGAAATTCCTTGCAACTTATTAATGTTCTAGAAATTAATATCTGCCTTTACAGAGTCAAGAGTAAATTGTAAGTAAAAAAAAAAAAATGTACATTTCCCTAGAGAATTAGATACTTTTTGGTTGAGCCCATTAGACATTTTGAAAGACAGGCAGTCATTATTTACCTTATTTCAAAGTTTTGGATACTATTTTTTAACAGCACATAGCTAAAGGAACCCAACTGAGGTTTTTTTTTTTTTTTTTTTTTTTTTTAGCAAAGATAAAGGAGGAAATGATTGTTGGGTAGGCAATCAGTAGTGTCTACCACAAACCTTTTATTTCAAATAACTAAATATCATCAGGTGGTTTAAATGTTTTTTCTAGAATATTATGTTAAACAAAGACAATAGTATCAAGCCCTATCAAACTGTTAACGCTATATTTTCTATTTTTCGTATTATTAAAATGTTATATTTTGAGTGGTATTTCAGTGTCAGCAGGAATAATTTTTATTGACATTTCAGTCTAGGTTCTAATTTTTTTTTAATTTTTTCCAACGTTTATTTATTTTTGGGACAGAGAGAGACAGAGCATGAACGGGGAGGGGCAGAGAGAGAGGGAGACACAGAATCGAAAACAGGCTCCAGGCTCTGAGCCATCAGCCCAGAGCCCGACGCGGGGCTCGAACTCACGGACCGTGAGATCGTGACCTGGCTGAAGTCGGACGCTTAACCGACTGCGCCACCCAGGCGCCCCTCTAGGTTCTAATTTTGAATGGACACACAGATTTTTTTTACTCAGCTTCATTAAAGTAAATCATTTCCACTGATGAAATGATTATGACAACAGGAGGCATTTTCTTGATTTTCTCCAGAGAGTGTTTTCCACTTGTGATTTGTTTTCTTTGAAGATAATCCTTGAAGTATGTCTCCAAGAAGAGATTGCTTCTTTCTTTCCACAAGCTTATCTTGGGTAACTAAATCCCAATGACATCGAAGTTTCCCAGTGGCCTGGTCTGTGTAGGCTTATTTGTTTTTCTTTGGTTATTAATTTTTCTGATTGAGCCAGTAAAGCCAAATTTAGAGCTCTATTTCAAGACTACCTGTGAATTCTACAGGGAACATTTTGATCTTAAGGAAAAGCAAAGCTTGCCTCTTATTTCAAATGGTTCAAAGAGAATTGGGATACTAGGTGTAAGAAGCCAATGCACTCAAACATTCCATTTGGGATAAGATTCACTGTTAAGGAATTTGTCCTATGGTGAAGCTTGGAAATAGCAGCTGTTTACAATTAAACAGGTGACTCTCTAGTAATTTCATTTGCAAGTGAGTCATGTCACATGGGTTTTATGGAAGCATGTGAGAAACAAGTCTTGTGCTTAGCATTCCCTCTATTGCACCTCTTGGGTTTGTCATTCTATTTTTGTGGCTTCAGAAAGAAGATTCTAACAAGTGAGAATTCAAATATTGTTGCAAAAGCCAAAAACCAGTTAAAATTTTTAGAAGGGGAACACGGACAATGACTCTATCCTAAAATGACATTTCTATATTCACAAGCTAGGTAGGTTTTTTTTTTTTCAGTTATAGGAAGAGCTACATAACTTTCTGCATTTAATTAAATTCTTCTTGAAGATGTTTATTGTGTCATTTATGATTGAGCCTTCCTGATTAGACAAAGTGACTATTGCATTGAGGAGAAATGTAAAGGATTTAGGATTATCTCAGCAGGGCCATGCCACTAAAGAAGGAATTGACTTGGAGAAATAGTTTTTCAACTGGCCAGTATGAAGAGAAATGAATGTTTAATATGTCAAGGTCTGATTTCTTTTTATTAATTATAAATATGAAAAAACATATTAAGTTAAAACTCTGTTATATTTTAGTTTTGTAATGTTTTACCTTAAGAAATGTATTATTTAAAGTATTAATTTGATGTGATATGTATGGGAAAAGGACAAATTTTAATATATTCCTTTATAAATAGCATTGTACAATGACAATGTCTCTCCTACCTTCTTATTCTACCATTTTTGAGAATACTGGTTTTATTTTTTTTCCAGGTCTTTTTTTTTTGAGACAGAGAGAGAGAGAGAGAGGGAGAGAGAGAGAAAGAGAGAGAGAGAGACCCAAGTAGGCTTCATGCTCAGGATGGAGCCCAATGTGGGGCTCGATCCCATGACTCTGGGATCATGACCTGAGCCAAAAGAAAGAGTTGGACACTCAACAAACTGAGCCACCCAGGTGCCTCAGCAGGTCTTTTTATAGTCCTATGTGTATATGTAGATATTTTCTTTTATGATGCATGTTAAAGAAGATACAGTTTGTAATCTACTTTCTCCATTTAATACTATATCATAAATGTCACAATTATTTTAAGTAGCAGTTTCACTATCTGGTAACTTGCATAATAGTTTATTTGATTGTTAGACATTTATGACTTTATTTTTAGTGCTGTAATAAAAATTCTTACACATGAAAGTTCTTTTCTGTTTAATTTTATTTGTTATTTGGCAGATATATTAGTAAGGATAGGCTAGGTTATGTTTCAGTGACAAATTGACCCCCAAAATATTAGTGGCTTAATATAATAATGACTTATTTCTCATTCATGCTATGTACATCATGAGTCAATGGGGGAAGGGGCACACAGTCCTCAGGGCCCTAGTCTAATGGAAATTTCACAGTATTGTAGCTGCCTTCTGGAGCATGTATCTAGTTCAATTATCATGGCAAAGGAAGAGATATTGGAAAATTATGCCCAGGCTTTTCACTGCTTCTACCTGGAAGTGACACATGTCCCTCTATTCACAACAGATTCTAAACAGCAGGGGTGTTGGAGAGGGAAGAAAGATTATTTTCTTAGAATGAATTCCTGATCTGTTGAAATTCCTTGATCAAACAAAGGAGACATACATATACTTTTGGAAACTTCTTTGCAGAGTGCTTTACAAAAGGATGTGTTCTCTTTGTGGGGGTTGGTTGTATAGAGTGCTGGCAAAGAGCATGGGCTGGGATCTGAGACCTATCTGTGTTTGTGTCCTGACACTTAGTGGTTACATGTCTTTGGGAAAATTACTTAGTCTCTCTAACACTCAATTTCCTAATTTGGAATAAGGGTGTAATTGTATCTACTGCACTTGGTTAGGATTAAAGGAAAGACTGTGTAAAATGTTGGCACAATGTGTCAAGCCTATGGCAAGTGCTCAATAAATGGTAAATATTATGGTTTACTATGTTTCATTATATTTTTCATTATGAATACATCTTT
Organism: Leopardus geoffroyi; assembly: GCF_018350155.1. Lineage (NCBI taxonomy): Eukaryota > Metazoa > Chordata > Mammalia > Carnivora > Felidae > Leopardus > Leopardus geoffroyi. The sequence continues at coordinate 16,858,328 of NC_059343.1, forward strand.
TATAATTTTACATGTATCAAATATGAAAAATTTTAAGTTTGGATTATTTAGCAGGTTCAACAATTGGTAGATTTAGATGTGATAATTATTAATGCTTTCAAAGCATTGAGGTGAGGGATCATATCTTTGCCCTAGTCATAGAGGATCTGATAAGGGACTGGTTTCTGATCACCACACTCAGAATCAACTCTATTACCTTTGCTTTAATCCTAATTGATGGTGATGGCATAGAAAGAAGAGTATGTACCATGTTATCAAGATTCTAGTTCTTATTTATAAGGCTAAGCTATTATGTATGTATGTATACAGGTTTTGAAAATCCTATTGAGAACTGAAGGCAAAATTGGGTGTCATGATGGAGATGGAAGGAGATGGATAATGTTTTACAGACTGTAGTATTAAAAACATAACAAATTATTGGTTTTATATTTTTCACAAAGACAACAAATAATTTTTTTTTTCATTTTAACAGTTTTAATTTAAAGTTGTATATAAGGTTACTTTATTGCTGTATCTTCTCAATTGTTTCATCCTTTCCTACTTAACAGGTTTACTTTATTGCTGTATCTTCTCAATTGTTTTGTCCTTTCCTACTTAACAGGTTTACTTTATTGCTGTATCTTCTCAATTGTTTTGTCCTTTCCTACTTAGCAAGATTTGGCTTTATCTTCAAAGATCCTTTTGTGGTCTTCATCCAGTTTTAGTCTAATGATAACCACCTTGCTAGGGTGAATGTCTACATGGACAATTGTGCCATTCACTTTATCTTGCTGTACTCTTTCAATGTAGATGACACATTTCTTCCTGTAAACCTGGATTTCGTTGCCAATTTTTCTGACTTTTGCAACGTCCTTGTACAACCTGTTCCTCATAATCCTTTCAGATGAACATGGAATGAACGTTGTACTTCTGTCTTAGCTCTTTGGAAAGAGGGGAAGACATAATCTTCCTGCAAATGTGGGAAGATGCATGGAAATGCTCTGGTAAGAAGTCACAAAGGGATGGAACTTCATTTTGGCAGCTGGCCTTTCAGAGATGGCCACCAACAATTTCTTATTTAAAAATTTTTAAACATTTATTTATTATTGAGAGACAGACACAGATCATGAGTGGGGGAGGGGTAGAGAGAGGGGGAGACACAGAATCTGAAGTAGGCTCCAGGCTCCAAGCTGTCAGCACAGAGCCCGATGCAGGGCTTGAACTCACGAACTGTGAGATCATGACCTGAGCTGAAGTTAGTCGCTTAACCAACTGAGCCACTCAGGCGCCCCAACAATTTTTTATTTAAATGTTTCTTTGTAATTTTATCAAATAGGTTTTACTTATATGATACACCATCTGATACTGAACAAATGTTAATGTTCTTTTTATTTGGTGGTACTAATAAACATGTTTAAAAACATTTTTGAGGGCTTTTTATGTAGTCTCATTGTGCCAGGTGCTATTGTATATAAAAGTTACGATTCTTATTTAAAAGAAACATATCTTAGATCTCTGGAGATAAATATATATGGACATAGATAACTATTATTAACTGTGTGATAGGAGAAAGGCCAAAGTAAAGAAGAAATATATGGCCCTGAAAACTTAAGAATTGGCCAATTTCACCTGGATGTTTTGGAGAATCTTCAGGGAGGAAAGACTTTTGAATTGGGCCTTGAAACCTGAGGAAATCTTCAACTGGTGAAGCAGGAAAAAGTACATTACAGAGAAAGAGAACAAAATGAGCAAAGACACAGAGAGGAAAATAACTATTGCTTGTATGCTTTTCTATAGGCATTTGGAAGTCAAGAGAGGATTTTGAGCAGGAGACTGACATAATTTGATCAATGTTCCAGCCATATAGAGGCTGGATTACATGGGAGAAAATGGGGTAAGAGAACTCAGTTCAGAGGCACTTGTAATGATCAAGGAAAGAAGAGTGAGAGAAGGACAGGTTTTTCTAAGTTAAATTTAAAAATTTTAATTCCAATATAGTTAACATACAGTGTTATGGTAAAAGCACTGTCCTTGGCATAGTAAAAGACAGGGCTCTGTCTATGGTTTGGTGTAACAAGCAGAAGATGGATGAAGATAAAGAGAGATGAATTCATAAGGCAGAGCTCTATTTTACAAGAAGCAAGTATTAATTTTTCAATTTAAAATAATAATTACAACATAAAGTAATTTTAGACAATGAGGTTCTCAAAGAGGTATACAAAACATATGGTTCTGATCTAAAGGAACATATTCTTTTGCAGTTTGGAAAGTCTGGATTTGTAGTAGAACCTATTGGTACAATGACACATTTTTTTCCTCTAGCTATGCTTGGCAGCCTAGAAGCTGGAATGAATAACAACTGGAGGAATTTAGCCAAAGTTCCATAAAGTAGATGCAGCAGAAAGTCAGACGCATTCATTAATCTAGACAGCTGATAAGGGCAAAACTGAGGTTGTTGCCATAACACCCAAGTTGGGTAACCTGTAGTTCCTTTAAGCTGTCATACAATAGGGAATTCTTCCACCACAGGCCTTACTTTTGAACTCTGTCCTATCCTGTCCTCTCTCCTTTGGCTACCATCCTGACTCTCCATCTTCTTTTTTAGAATATATTGATGTAACTAACAGAAAATTCTTACTCCACTGGGTAAAGAGAAAGGAAATATATTATCTTATATGAAAGAAAATGTATTCTCCTATAAGAAGAAATGTATTAGCTAACATAACTGGAAGTTTCAAGGTAGGGAGGCTCTAGGGTTGGTTGACTTAGCACCTTTGTCATCACTAATGCAAGTTCTTAACATATCCTTTTCCTGAGCCTTCAGTGTTGACATTATCATCAGGCTAAGAAAAATGAGAGGGAAGAGACTATGTCATCCTGTGGCACTTTCTAAAGTGTGAGAAACCTTTTCAGGGGTGCCAAAGCAGACCTCCCCTCAAGAATCATTGGTCAAGATTAGGTCATATGAAATTTTGTGAACCAGTCTCTGTCAAGGCGAATAAGATTATCCTGAGATCACATAGGTCTTACATTGGAGTTGGACAGTAGTGTTCATTTCCCCTGAAGAACATAGCTGCATGGGGGCAGGATGGATTCCTGAGCATCTTAAGTTCTACAATTAAAAAATATGGGAAAAATGTATCTTGTGTAGAACAAAAATATTTATTACTCTTTCATCTTCAGTTTTGAAGCTTTGCCTATTTGCCCTGAGAAAAAACAGTAGCCCCTGTCATCTGGGAGCTGACCTCATACCATCAGCTGAGCCTTGGTGTTGCTACAAGCTGTCTGGACACTCACAGCTGCTATGGTATTTTCTTGTTGAATGTAAAATATTTACCAGAACGCCAACATACGATGAGGCTGCTCTATAGCCACAGTGGATCAAAACAAAAATGTGATCATTCTATAATCAGGTGAGAAGACAAATGAAACATGAACATTGCCCAAGCCACAAAGATCAGCAAACATATTCCTCTTCCAGCTAATCTGAATGAATACTGCTTCTTTGCCAATCACAGCTTTAGCCTCATTCTAGTTTTCCCTCTTTCTGCATAAGATTTTTTAAGACATTAAATCATAGAATTACTCCTGCTTCCTGAAAGCAACCAATCCAGAGCAAAGCCCTGCTTCTTCAAACCCTCCTTCAAAGTACGTGATTCAGGGAAATTCCTAAGATAAATCTTTTCTAACGCCCTTCACTGACATTCCCCATGATGTTTTTTTTTTTTTTTTCTCACTGCAATGAGTAATAAACTGAACTTGTTCAAATTAAAGTGTGTTCCTGGTGGTCTTTATCTGGAATGATGTCTCAGCTTCATTCTGATCTTGGATCCTTTTGGTCATAATTCTCATGTGGACCTCAGCTATGCTACCCTAGGCTGCTTTGAGGAAACACTGCTCTGAATTATGGACTCTAAGTTTATTCTATCACTCTGCTTGCCATGGCCCCAAGAATTGACTGGTCATATAGAGAGACAAGGGAGATCAGGATACATTTGACAGAATGGAAGAAGCATGGGTAGGATCAAGGGCAAAGGGTTCTTGAATTAATCTACATGATCACTTATAATAGTGTCTAGCACATAGTGAATGCTCTATAAAACTTATATTTAATTATTATATTTGTTACTATTATTACCATTATAATGATAATGGAAAATGCTGATTTAGTTTTCATTAAAAAGTGAAAGAAGTTGAAGGTAGATGGTTATGGCCACAGATGGAGATTTTAGATATAGTAGGCATCCCAGGTCCAGAGGATGAGATATGGAGTGTTTCTGTTTGTGGACTGCTAAACTGTAGTTAGTTGAAAACTAATCAAGGAACTATGGGAGTGTCTAAGTTCCCTCAGAAGCAAACCCTGAAAATAATTTTAGTGTAACAATTTATGTGGGAGATAATCCCGGGAATCACTGATAAGGAAATGAGACAGAGAAGGAAACCAATAAAGGGTGTATTAATAAACAGGTTATATCCATGGATAAGTGGGGCCCACTCCTGCTGGAGGCCTCTGGGAGACTTCAGTGAGTATGCCTTAGAGATATTTTACCTGAGGGGAAGGAAAGCTGGAGTATTTCTCCATTCCATTCTTCCTCTGTTGAGGATTGCTCCCAGAGAGACATTAACTCCTTGGGACTTCTACATGCTGGCATGTTCCTGCAGTCAGGAGAATCCCTCAAACAGAATCACATAGTTGGTACTCGTAGTGAGGGTTGGTAGGACATGAGTAGACAGGGGCACCTGGGTGGCTCAGTCATTTAAGCGTCCGACTTCGGCTCAGGTCATAATCTCATGGTCGGTGAGTTTGAGCCCCGCGTTGGGCTCCGGGCTGACAGCTCGGAACCTGGAGCCTGTTTTGGATTCTGTGTCTCCTTCTCCTCTCTCTGTCCCTCCCCCACTCATGCTCTCTCTCTCTCTCTCTCTCTCAAAAATAAACGTTAAAAAATTAAAAAGAAAAGAATATGTGTAGACAGTGTCTACTACAGCATCTCAGTAGCTGGATGAGTCATTACTAGTTTTTGAGGTAGTTCAAGATTACAGTACAGAAAATTTGCTGCTTATCTTATTACTGAGAAGCACTGATTTTATTTTTTTATTTTTTAAATATTTATTTATTTTGAGAGAGAGAGAATGAATGTGAGCAGGAGAGGGGCAGAGAGAGAGAGAGATGGAGAGAGAGAATCCCAAGCAGGCTCTGTGCTGTCAGTGCAGAGCTGGATGCAGGGCTCGATCCCACAAACTGTGAGAAATCAAGGGATGCTCAACCACCTGAACCACTCAGGTACCCCGAGAAGCAATGATTTTAAGGTAAAGCTTTTTCTTCATTCATTAACTCATTTACATATTTATTCAATGTTTCAGAGACTGTCCTAGACACTATGGATAGAATGATGAACAAGACATGGTCCTTGACCTCATGAAGCTTATAGCCTAGCAAAGGTATAGCAAGGAAATAGTTGTTTATGTTACTGGGTCAAAGTTGGCACAAAGTGGTAAGTTCAGGGCGTTGTGGGAAAGATAGAAGCAAGATGGTCAAGAAAGGCTTTCTGGAGGAAGAAATAACTAAAGACTTGAGAAATGACAGTTATGCAAGTGATGAGAGGGACGGAAGGAGAAATTATTCCAGGCAGACAGAACAAAGTATACAGAATCTGAGAGAGAAGGAGAGAGACAATGGAGGGAGAGGGAGAAGTTGAGGGAGAGGGAGAGGGGGAGAGAGGGAGAGAAAGGGAGGAGAGGGAGAGAGAGGAGAGAGAGAGAGAGAGAGAGAGAGAGAGAGAAAGCTTCCTGGGACCATGACACATAGTTGAATAGAAAAGAGAAAGGTGTGTATTGGTGGATGAGATGTGGTGAGAGGTAAGCAAGCTCTGGGACATATAAAATTAGGACAGACATTTAAACCAGATGTAGAATTTAGACTTTATCCTGAGAGTGATGAGAAGTCATAGGAGAGTTTTCATGGGGCGGGGTGCAACATGGCTAGATTTGCATTTTAGAAAAGTCACTATGGCTGATATTGGAGGAGAACAAGACTAGAGGTATGTAAGCTGGCATGGAGTCGGTTGTAAGGATACAGAGGAAAGAGTGGAGTAGATGGGTGGAGTAGATGGAATAAAGAAATAACAATATATTGGCAAGAGAGTGGCTGAATTGATGGCTAGTGAAGGAACAAAGAACTGAAAGCATCGAAATAAGAAAGTTGTGAATAATTAAGACCAAACATAGTGAGAATAACTGAAGATGAGAATAAAAAGGATAAGATATTCTGATCAGAGATTGAATTTAGGATGAGAAAGAGAAGCAGAGATTGAAAGATAGATATACAGGAGGGAGGGAGGGAGGGGGAGAGAGGGGGTGTGTGTGTGAGTGTGTGAGAGCAGTTCCTGGTGGTTACAATGTGTCTAGGATTTGGCCATGGCAGTTAATTGATATGATTGGTGAGGAGAAGGTTCTTGGAGAGGAAAATATGCAGGAAGCTGGGAATATTTGGTATTTGGCGGGTGAACCCCTGAACCCTGAAATGACATAGGAGAGAGGCTAGACTTGGGGTAGAGAGGAAAACTGTGACCAAGGGGCAGTGTCTAAAATAAATGGGGGATTGGATGGAAGAGTTGAGAGAACTGGTATATAAGTGCAAAAAGGGTAAGAGAGTGTTATAAACAGATGATATGTGTTAAGTAACAGTGGATTGCGACAGGTGGCCCACAATTTCTACCATTTTTGTAGGAAGGTAAAGGAATAGTGATATGGGAAAAGCAAGAGTGGGGAGACTCTTCACTGTGTATAGGGTGAAAGAGACTACCAGCCTCTAATAGATGAAGAGGGTTCAAGGAGCAGATGGGTCCTCTAGGGCAGAGTCTGAACAGAGAAGTTGGAGGAGTAAGGGGAATTTGTTTACAAATGGGAGGAAATGTTCTAGAAGACACAGGGTAGAGATTTTGGAAGGAAGGGGAGCAGAGGGTGGTCATACCAGGGAATGGGATGTCTAGAGCATTAAAGGATGAAAATGCTGAGTTCAAATGACTAGAAAGGCTTCTGTTTTGGGTGATGCCTTTGGATTCCAGGAACTTGAGGCAGGCTCAGATGTCTTCTGGGTACAGGGTGGGACAAGGACATTGCACTTGTCCTCAGGAACCAGCCAGGCTGGTAAATATTCTCTTTTGGAGAAAGGCCTGCTCCAGGCAAGCAGTCTGCAGCTTTGTGCACTGCACATTAATTAATTCATTAATTCATTCAACATCATTCAGCATTCAGAGAATGTTGGCTATGTGAAAAACTGGGTTAGGGACTACCATTTTATCAGCAACAAATGGTTGACCAGTTTTAAGGAAAGCAAAAGCTAACATATGAAAATGAAATTCAACATTGACTGCCTTAGCATAGAATTCTTTATTTGGGGAATCAATTCATGGCAGGTTTCCTTCCCCAAACCGTGCTATGGATGGGTTTTTTTTTTGGAAACTATTTATTGTGAAGTGATGCCTTTACATAAACTAGGCTCCAATATTGCTCCCTTTATCCCACAAAATATTACAACACAATTGATAAAGAAGCACTGCAAGGCAGGTGAGAGCACAGACTGGAGCTAGGCAGGGTTTGACTCTGGCTTCACCACTCATCAGCTGTTGGCTTGGGCAGGTTAATTTGCCTATCTATGTCTCAGTTTCTTCATCTATAAAATGCAGATAATAACATTACCTACTTCACAGAATTGTTATGAGGATTAAATTAGTTTCAAATTATTTGAAAAGTGTTAAAATTATTTGTAAATAATTAAAATGATTTGCAAAATGCTTAGAGCAGTAAATGCTTACGTGCCTGTTAAAATTGGGGCATGTAGGAAATTTGCAAGCAAGAACAACCAACTGACTGTTACTGAAGTTTAAACAAAGAGCTCTTTACATTCATTTATTTGTCAACTATTTTCCAGACTCTGGGGTAATTGGTGGGGAATAACAGAGGCACAGAACCTGACCACAAGGGGTAGGGGATGGTGGGTGGTGGCCATGGCCATTCTTTCCTTCTTAGAGTAGAGTCTCCTCACTCACCCAGTGCTGTTTGAGAGCTAAGAGCAGGCACTGTGCTCTGTGGAGGCTGAACAGCAAGATTCTGATTTCAGGAGTGATGTGAGGACACCAGGCAGATATGAACACATGCATCGGGAGCATTCCCTGGGGCCTGCTATGTATCCATTCACTGACACTGATGTACAGTGACTGCCCTCTTTTCTCCTCCCTAACTGGTGATAACTGTCTTGGTCTAAGTGTTTTGGTGCCTGTGAAGGCCTTGACCTCAATGCATCTCTACAAAGAATCCAAGTATCACAAAGAAAAAAGAAAGAAAAAGCAACTCGACAATAAAAAAGATAACCCAATTTTAAAATGCGTAAAGAATTTGAATAGATGTTTCTCCAAAGAAAATAAGCAAATGACCAATGAGCACTAGACAAAATGCTCAAATTCATTAGTCATCAAGGAAATGAAAATTAAAGCCACAATGAGATATCACCTCATACTCACTAGGATGGCTATAATCAAGAAGATACACAGTGACAAGTGTTGGTGAGAATGTGGACAAACTGGAACCCTCATACACTGCTGTTGGGAATGTAAAATGGTGCAGCCACTTTGGAAAACAGTTTCACATTCTCTCAAAATGTTAAATACAGAATTAGTACATGACCCAGCAATTTCACTCCTAGGTGTATTTCCAAGACATAGGAAACATGTCTACACAAAAACTTGTACACAAATGTTCATAGCAGGATTATTTATAATAGTTAAAAAGTGGAAACAATCCAAATGTTCCTCAATGGATGTATGCATAAACAGATACTTATATATGCTATAGAATGGATGACTCTTGAAAACATTATGCTAAATGAAAGAAGCCAGACACAAAATGTCACATGTTGTATGATTCCCTTTATATAAGATGTCCAGAATAGGCAAATCCATAAAGACAGAAAGTTGGTGATTGCCTGTTTCTGGGAGACGAACTAGGGGGAAATGGGGAGTGACTGCTAATGGGTATGGGGTTTCTTTTTGAGGTGATAAAAATGTTCTAAAATTGTGGTGATAGTTCCACAACTCTGCAAATAAATATGCTAAAAGCCGCTTTAAAAGGATGTTTTATAGTAAATGATATCATTATATCAAAAAACTTAGCAATAAAAGAAAGGAAACATTATATCTGATTGGAGTCATGTCAAGCTACCATCCATAAAGATTAGAAATCAAACCTTTCACCATTTTCCTTCCTTGTTCTTATCTGGGGAATATTAGAGACTGGAAAAAAATCTAGAAAAGTCCCTTGCTCCATTCTCCTCTTCCAGACAGAAGGCAGAACATCCAGGGATGTGGATTTTAAAATGCAGCTCTTCAAACTTTAATGTCTTCATATGATTACCATGAAATTCTCCAAAATCAATGAAATATGAAACAGGGTAATAAAGGGTGCACTTAAGGTAGGAAATTCCTCATGGGATACTTCATAGGTTGCAGCTACTAAGAAATTTCACTGCCGAAAAGTTATCCCGTTGCTAGGCAACAGTTCAGGTTGAATTGAATTCATAGTGATCAGAATGCATCACTTAAAATCACAATTCATATTCTGTCTCCAGTAAGAAGAGTGCAGATAAAAATCATTCTTTAAATTAAAAAAGAATATAATCACAGAAAAAAAATCAAACAGAACTCACTTATATACCCCTCATTTAATCAGACCTATTAAAATTCTGTATATTTATTAGATTCCATTTATTCACCAGCATACATTTTTAATGATTATAATTACAATGTGCATACCACCTAACAATCTTCTTTTTCCTTTAATATATTATAAGAATGTCCCCATATTCAGTCATAAAGTCCTCCTAATGATTATTTTAAATGACCACATTACAGTCCTTTTAGTTCATACCCTATTGTTTGCTAAACCTTTGCTTTTTCACTGGACATTTAGGTTATTTTTCATTTTATCTCCTTTGTAGAAAATTCCAGAGCATAGCTTCTTTGAGAAGAATGTATAATGTATAGCTCGACAAGTTAAGTACTGCTCTTCAATGACTATATTTATTTAGCCTTCTTTTTTTTATAGCTATTTGGAAATCACTTCGGAAGCACATTTAATCCATCCAATCAGTCATTTCTTCAGAGAGGGAACACTGTCTCAATGCTTGGTTGATTCTTAAAGCTGCCTGTGTGCCTGGCAAAGGACTCTGAGGGAAGCTTTACATTTTTGAGATTGCCAATTTCGTGGAATGTGGCTGGGGGAATTAATGAAGTCACTTGAAAAGCATTCCACAGGAATGAAACGGAATTCTCTCAACTGAAAGGAATGGTGCTCCCTCAACACATGAAATTAACATGCAGAAAAATTGGTCAAGTTCAGTTCCTACCAATTTTTAAGAGATATGAAAACAGATTAAGAAAAAAAGTAATTTTATTGTCTCCATTTTCAGGATTGTCACAGTTGCTAATCAGAGGTCTCAAAAGGTTTGTTCAAGATTGGGGCTCTTCTTATAAATATTTTATGATCTAACTGCTCATCTCCTTGCTGCATTTAAAAAAGGTACATATTAGGGGCGCCTGGGTGGCTCAGTCGGTTGAACTTCTGACTTTGGCTCAGGTCATGATCTCATGGTTCATGGGTTCGAGCCCCGCGTCAGGCTCTGAGCTCAGAGCCTGGAGCCTGCTTCGGATTCTGTGTCTCCCTTTCTTTCTGCTCCTCCTCTGCTCATGCTCTGTCTCTCTCTCTCTCTCTCTCTCAAAAATAAACATAAGCAAAAAAAAATTTTTTAAGGTACATATTAGACATCTAATAAAAATGTCAACTGTTTCACTTAAGAATGTTTGATGGTTGGGGGTTTCAAGTATATAACTTCAATTATGGCCATTTTCAAGGCTTTCAAAAATAAATGTTTGAAAACCATGTAGAAAAAGTTGAACTAGTTTTCCCCAAGTTAAAAGAAAAATGGAAATCCTCAATGAAAATATGTGTGTGTGTTATTTTTTTTTAATCTACTTCAGATCAGAAAGGTAATGTAGTTCTGTTATCAAAAACAAACAAACAAAAACAAAAAAACAAAAACAAAAAAAACAAGCCCTTATCCCTTTGGCCTTTACCTTTCAAAACTGAAATGTTGCAAATTGATTTTGAAATGGGAAGCCCTACTCATGTCAGTTAAATGTTTACCCTGGAAATTTTTGCCATTTCAAATAGAAAAGCCTCTATAGGCTTTCTTCTGATTCAGCAGCAGTCTGCTTAGCATTAAGAAAGGGCAAGCAAGACTCCAGAGTTGGGTAATTATGGCTAAGCTCTTGAATATTCTCTTTGGGAGATAACAAGGTCAGGTCTTCCCACCTTACAAGACTCCAAGAGATGCTTGCTGGCTGGCTGCATGCTGCATTTTGAAAATGGTTCAGCTTGGAACATTTCAGAAGCATCAAGTAAAGGTACAGCCCTTGCCAAATGGAGATTGCTTTAAAAAGAAACTGACCGGGAATATAGCTCTCAGCAAAGGATCTGCAGAGATCTTTGAGCAGGAGGCCACATTAATCATTCATGATTATGAAGATACTCTCTAACTCAGAGCAAACATTTATTCCAAAGGAACTAAAGCATCTTGTGTATCAGAAGGCAAATGGCTCCCCAAAGCAATTAGTTAGAATTTTATAACTAGTTAGAATTATTTAGTACCTTCATTTTACTTTTTTAAAAAAAAAAATTAGGATTATTGAGGTATAATTCACACTTTTATGTGTATAATTCTTCATTTTGACAAACACATACAGTCCTGTAACCACCACCACAATCAAGACAGAACATTTCGATCACTCCAGAAAGTTTCTTCATGCACTTTTGTAGTCAGCCCCCTCCTCTTCCTCTTGTCCCTGGCAACCACTGATCTGTTTTTTGTCTTGACAGTTTTACTTTTTCCAATGTAATATAAATGAAATCCCACAAGATGTAGCCTTTAGAGTCTGACTTCTTTCACTTAGCATAATGCATCTGAGATTCATCTCTGCCGTTACACATATCAGTAGTTTGTTCCTTTCAATTTCTTAACAGTATCTCATTGTATAGCTATACCAGTTTGTTTATTCACTTACCAGTTGATGGACATTTGAGTTGTTGCCCTCATTTTACTTTCATATTATTTTCCTTTTGCATGATGGTGTACAGCTTACAAAGCTCTTTTATCTTCACTTATGTCCTGTTATGAAAATATTGCTATTTAAATTTTTCTGATAATAATCAAAGCCATGGGGAGCTTAAATGGCATTAGATATTTACCAGCTAGAGCTAACAATTTCTTTCTACTATACAACGCCACTTCTCTGGTCTGAGATTAATATTATCTCTTGAAGATCTTTATCCATTGGGATATAACAATACACTATGTTTAACGAGTCTTGGGAAAACAGGGACTCTAACTTTTCAGAGAAACGAGGATCCTAAGGGAATCAGCATGGTATGGTAAGCAGAAAATCAATTTTGGAGTCAGTCTTGGATACCTATCTTAGTTCTGTGACGTGGAGAAAGTTTCTGAGCTTCAGTTTCTTTATCTGAACAATGCTTTCCACCATACTGGCCACTGAATCTTTTGATAATGAAGCGCAGTTATGTGTACATGATGCATCTTACATGGTGGCTGGGACATACTAGGCATTTTTTTACATGTTAGCTTCATTCTCCCCTTGCCACATGCATGCACACGCACACACACACACACACACACACACCTGCCTACTAGTGTAAAAACAAAATGCTGGCAGAGTGTGGTGCAGTAAGGGGAAAGAATTGGACAGGGACAAAGCCTGTAATTGGAGAGAGGAAGTAAGGAGCCTGGAGAAAGACTCCCAATCTTTGTCTTCAAGCCGCAGGACTGGTTGATGTGAAAACCTTCACCACAGACTGCTTCAGTCTCCTCTAGTGGCAGACTTGACCTGGGAAGAAGCCTCTATGGTGGCCAACTCTGGCTCCTTTCTCATCATCTCTTGCTCACAGTCTTTGTTCTCAGTAGAATGAAGCTCAAGGCTGATCTTAGGTGAAAGACTCAGTTTACTGTGGCTCTTTTTCCATCCATACAGTGCCTTGTCTTCCTACTTCTGGGAGGGAGGCATTTAGGATTTCCTGACTTCCCAGAATACTTCTTTTCCCTGAGTCTTATCTCTGGGATGCCTCTGGCTCTGTGCTCAGAGGCAGGCCCTTCTCCATCATCAAAACTGCCCAGTTCTATCAATGGAAAAGACCTAATAAAGTAATTTACAAGATGCCCTTGACTTCCTGTATGTAACTTCCTATAATAACCAATACCCGGTTTAAGTTACTATCCTTTTCAGGAATACTTTTATTTTACCAGTGGACATTTCTAAAGGAGAGGAACGCTAATCGTAGAGTTTCAGGCAGTTTGTCATGGTAGGGGACCTGGGCTTTTGTCTTTGCATTCTGACCAACTCAATCCGGGACCTGATGCAAATGTCACTTACTATCTAAAATGATTCTATAATATCTGTCCTGTCTCTTTCCTGGTTCTTTCTGGAGCATTTCACACAATCCTGTATCTCAGCCTTTTATTCAACCCATTCACAAGACCAACTCTATTTAAGAACCTAAATACTCCTAGGATGTGACACTTTTTAATGCATCATTACCCCTTTCCAGGCATCATGTTCCGTTCCTTTATTCTATGTGGGCAGCTTGACCTTAAGTGCCAGAGTTACCACAGGTTTTGTTCTCTTTTCTGAGCAGTGGCCATGGTGGCCACTCTACAATGTCATTGGCCACTGTGAGGAAACACTGGTCTTTCTGCTGATAGTCATTAGCTGTGACTCAGTGCCCCAAGTCTCATCTCAACGAGGTCTGGGGCATTTCTACCCCCTACCCTGCCAAAGAAGTAAGGATTTTGTACGACAAAAAATAGTGATTTGTTGAAAAAGGAAAAAAAAAAAAAGTTGACATAGCAGAGAAACTTTGATTATTTAAATGGAAGATTAGAGGAATAAATTTTTCCACAAATGTGTGATAATAGTTTTATAGACTTGGAAGAAAGATCAGTGTACTCTTAGCACATTTTTCTGTATAATAAATCCTGTCCTTTTGAATAGAATGTAATCTAATACATTAGAAAAAGGTCCTGAGGCTTTTATTTTAAAGGCAGTGATATTGCTACAGGCAAAGTAATTATAACCATTAACTCCTCAAAATGTCAGTAGAAGCTTTGGCATCAAAATCCCAGAGGAATCCCAGATTGCCTAACCAGTTTTAACATTTTAACAATTGCATTCTTGGAGGAAAAATAAAGTACTTAAGAGAGAAGGCACTCAGAAGTCTATTTAATGCAAAAAGTCACAATAATTCAAACTTCTTTTTAAAAATAAATTCTTATATTGCTTTGGGGCTTTGTCTTTAGAGTATGTTTTATACATTTTGCAAGCAATTAATGTAACCCCTGAACTTTAGGAGCGAACGACCACCATTAGGGCTTATTATTGAGAATATCACTTTGCATTAACAATCTTTTGTCACAAAGATTACTCCATTAGCAAAATAAAGCAAATATATTATGAACAAAAACTGAAACTTTCTTTAATAGAAAATAACTATAACTTGATTATTTGTGTGATTAGTTACACTTTTCTCTGCTTTGTTGTCTTATTTAAATAATGATAAACTCAAATGACAGCAGTGATGAAAGTTGAGGTGGGGCAGAAATTCATTTATTCACTTTATATTTACTAGATATTTAACTAAACATGAAGGTGGATGTAAAGTAGGATTAACAAATCATCACTTTACCCGGGACTTTCCTGGTTTTAGCACTGAAAGTCCTATTTCTGGGACATTCCTTTGTCCCAGGAAAACTGAGATGGCTGGTTACCCTAAATGAAGTAAAAAATGCCTTGTTAAATCCTACTCTCAATAAATCTGGTCTAGGGGGAGATGAGATATGTACTATGAAAAGTTCAATAGCAAAGTAATAATTTAAAGTACTGGTAAAAACATACTATCACAATTAGTACAAATTATTGTTCTATAAATAAGTGATACAGTTTTTCAGAATATTGAATCTTAGGGAGAAAATTTGAAAATTGAACACATACCTTGTAGTAAAATAGTTACTGTTTTCCTCAGAGAAATTGTATCTTCCCCAGAAAACTGGACTTCAAAGAAATTTAGTAATTTGTACAAGGTTGTAGTGTCAGTAAAGTGCTGAGCTAGAATTTGAATTCAGGTCTTTTGATTTTGAAATTCATAGGCTTCTCATTGTCCTAGGAGAACTTGGAGATCACAATCTTGCCCATTTCTTTATAAAAAGAGCAGCTTATTCCTGGACTAGTGGCCTCCACACACCCCAGAGCACAACACTGACAGAACTTGGATAAAAACCCACATTTCTTGGCTTATAGTCCAGGGCTGATGACACCATGGAGTGACAGATCACACAGTCTGGAGTGAAGACGTGAGTAAAAGAATAATGCTTGGACTGTGACCGCTTGTTTTCACTTCTCTTCTAAGCCTATTGGTCGGCATCCTCATCTATCTGGTGTATGGCACAAGTGGGTAGAGGTCTGCCCACTTGCTGCACTGGTATTTGGGTATGCCCTGTGGGGTATCTCTGGTTCTAACTCAACATCCTATTTAGAGGTCTGTTTCTGCCTTTAGGTTAGTGTTTGCCAAATGTCAAATCTGTGACATCTTGAATCAGCATCACCTGGGATGTACATGAAAAAAGCTGATTCTTGGACCAAGTATCTACTACATCTCACACATGTGCAGAATAGTGACTGAAGGAGCAATTCACTAACTGACAAGTTTAAGAAATAATTTCTTCCCCCAAATTTTAGACATTTAATATTAGACTGTGACTTCTTATACTGGCATACTAATTACATTTTATTTGAAACATTTAAGGCTTAATTCTTGTGTTCCAAAAGTTCTCTCAATGTTGACTGATTTTAAGCTTCCCCCAAATATTGGTTCAAACACTTGGCCATTCAGTCCAATGCAGTGCAATTATGGAAGCTTAAAGAATCTGAAACTGTGAGCCCTAGTCCTCTCAGGCATTAAACATAACTCTTGGGGGAAAAAGAAATAAAGGCCACTTAACAAAGTCACCAAGCGTACCACTGCTTGAATGCTGTTGGAAAGGTGATAGAAAGGCACTGAAGAAGTTTTGATCAGACATGTGATTCTTGAGACTTCTGAGAGGTTCATTACTTTTATTATTTGCATTTATTTGTAGAAAGGATACATCAGCTCAGATAGTCTTTGCAAATCCTTATGATATAAGTGGATGTTAGGAAAGAATAGTGTGCATAAAAGAGGTGTGCTTTAGTTTCTGAGCATATGTATGTTGGGTCCAAAGGGCTGCTGCTTCTGGGCTAAGGCAATTATCAGAAGGAGAAGGGGGAGGAAGCTCAAGCCACGAAGCCCACACTTTATTGCCTTTCCTCAGAAATAGTGATGTCCACAGAAGTTCCCTAACTTTCTCAGTTCATACCATCCTTAGAGTCTCAGTAATTTATTCACAGGGCACATAGGCCAAAACAAATACCTAACAGTTCCATTTATTAAGTTGTTAGGTCTAAATAATCTAATAAGAATTTATATTCTAACAACTTAGCACCTGTTGGGCACTGAATAGCATCTCGACCTAGGAGTCACATTGGACACTATAACCCTCATTTCTTATTTTACATTGATTTTTAGGCAGTACTTGCTTTTTCTCATAACAACAAAATATGATGTCATCAAAAGGAATGTAGCAATCTAATGATGAAACTGAACTATCTCAAGCTAGTAATTCACATGGAGTTCAACAGATGTCACAGAGATTCCCCTGAAGATTTTAAATATGCCATGGCACGGGTGTAAATGTACTGTGCTACCCTGGGATATCTTTGGCACACAGTTGTGAACCACTGGGAGGTCTACAAGGAAATATTTATGACATCCATTGGGCCACGGTCATGATTTCAGTTTTGATGTAGTCCAGTTCTGTTCTCTGCCTTAGAGACTATCCTTCTGTCCTCAATCAGCAAGTATACATTTTTTAATGATCTTAAGAGAGTGTATGTTGGGTTTGTGCAATTCATCAATGCTTGCCCAATGGTAAGCTCTCAAAAGGTGTTAACTCTCATTATCATCACCATTCTTTGACAACATAAGCACAGAAGCATACAAACTCTTCATGTCTTGACTGTATATGCCTTATCATGTACAGAGTGTCTTTTTTTCATTTTTAATTTTTGATGTTTATTTATTTTTGAGAGAAGGAGAGAGAGAGAGGGAGAGAGAGAGAGAATCTCAAGCAAGATCCACACTGTCAGTGCAGAGCCGGATGTAGGGCTTGATCTCACTAAATTGTGAAATCATTACCCCAGCTGAAATCGAGTCAGATACTTAACTGACTAAACCACCTGGATGCCCAGTACAGAGGTTCTTTTTGTTTGTTTGTTTATTCCCCCATAGTTAAGAAAAATGTTTCAATAGGGACTGGGGAATGTAGAAAATACAGTTGAGAGGGATTGTCTGAAGGTGAAAAGGTGTCCAGGTTCATCTCCACTTGGTGATGCACATTTCAGCAGGCATCACTGGCCCTTTTCATCATCCCTTTCTCCTGACTCCCTGGCTCTGTCAGGGGA
This sequence comes from Leopardus geoffroyi, assembly GCF_018350155.1. Lineage (NCBI taxonomy): Eukaryota > Metazoa > Chordata > Mammalia > Carnivora > Felidae > Leopardus > Leopardus geoffroyi. Next base: position 16,875,958 of record NC_059343.1, read on the forward strand.
AGTTATACAAATACGAAGTCATGTGCAGATCTACAGAGACAGGTGGCAGGAGGCAGATACGGTGGGCATTGGGTGGGGCAGGGGCAGGAAATCAGTAGTAAAAAAAAAATACAATATATCAAACAGAACACTGATGAAATTGCAATGCCAAAACTTAGAGGGCTTTGGGGATAAAGATTTAAAACAGTATTTCAAATGTTTATTTATTTTTGAGAGAGAGAGACAGAGAGAGAGACAGAACATGAGCAGGGGAGGGGCAGAGAGAGAGGGAGACAGAATCTGAAGCAGGCTCCAGGCTCTGAGCTGTCAGCATGGAGCCCAATGCGGGGCTCAAACTCATGAACTGTGAGATCATGACTGGAGCCAAAGTCAGTTGCCTAATCAACTGAGCCAGCTGATCTACTTCTGAGAGTGAAGACTTGTTGTCTAAATCATGATATTTTTGGAACTCACTAGACCTGACTATCTTTAGATAACATTACATTTTCTAGCCTCCTTTGCAGGTAGAAGTAGTCATGTGACTAACCTCTAGTCAATGGAATGTGAGTAGAACAGGCTATAAATAATTCCCATATACACTTCTCCATAATCTTTCTCCAAGCATGCTTCCCCAAGCATGATAGATAGAAGAACCACAGAAACATTGAGAGTAATATACTGGGGATGACAGAGTCATAGGATAGAAGGAGTCTTAGTGACTGAATCATACCTTGTAGATGTATTATTCAGGGAGAAAGAAAGGTTGATTTTAAGGAATTTGTTCACACAGTGGTAGAAGCTATCAAGTCCAAAATCTGTAGGGTAGGTAGGCAGGCTGGAGACCGAGGGAAGAGTTGATGTTGTAGTTCAAATCCAAAGGCAGTCTGTTGGCAGAATTCCCTATTCCTTGGGGACATCAGTTTTTTTTCTCTGAAGGACTTAAAATACTTTGATGAGGCTCACATTATGGAGGGTAAATCTGCTTTACTCAAAGTCTACTAATTTAAATGTTAATCTCATCTAAGAAATACTTTCACAACAAGAATCACAGTAGAGTTTGACCAAATATCTGGGAATTATAGCCCAGTCAAGCTGACATAAAATTAACCTTCACTGAGGACACTAACCTGTTGATTAGGAACAGCTCTTTTAAAGCATAGGTTCGGAGCAACAGTTTCTGTAGCATTTGAGCCATTATACTCACACTTGTTAACAGTAGCTAGCATTACTTTAACTAATAGAATATAAAATATCTACCAGTTACTTTTGGTAATTCCAATTTATTTATTTGAAAATGCTTTCACTTTTGTACTGGCTTCCTGATGGGGAGGGCTAGGAAAGGGGCACTTTTATAAATCTAATAAATAACAATGATGATGATTATTGTATCCTGTCCTAGGAATGTATTAAACATCTCAGGATGGCATTATCTGCAGTGTGTCACCCATAAGCACAAAGAGGCAATCTGTTACTAATTGGTAGTCTAGTGGTTCAAGGAAGTTAATGCATCTTCTCAAGTGATTTTCTCCCATAGAGTAATCGATTTACTGGCATTCCATGCCTGAACATTTGTGAAGCCCTTGGTGCTAATCAGAATAAATGTGCTAAGCTGATCTTTACTAAACTGCCAATGACATTTTACATGCCCTTCTTATAGATGGAAGTCCCCTAAATTCAGTAATTTAGAGCATGTTTTACAGTGGACAAAAACATTTATTTTTCTGATGTGAGCTACTGTGAAGGGTAGTATTTTCCACAGGAGGGTGATGAGATACATAACAAAAAGTCAGTGACTAAATGGTTCATTATTTAAAGAGAAATGAGGAGACATAACAGAAAGGATAAGAGTTAAGATGGGTACCATATTTACAAGATTGTGATGTTTTCCATCATCTGGTTTGTGCAGGGCTAAGATGATAATACTGAGGTTTTATATCATTTAAATTAAGTTGTCAACTCAACTCCATAGACACAGGCTTCCTCTGAACAATTCAATGTGCTGTTTAGATTGTCCAGAGATTTCCATAATGACATGGTAACCACTACTTGCCAGCCACAGAATTTGTGTAAACATACTAATCCTGAAAAAAATTCCTTTTTTTCTCTCTCAGTCTGTTGGGTCAGGTCTGACTGTTGAGCCTGAATGTTACATGGGTCTCATAAGTGGTAATATAGAAACTAAAGACAGTTAGAGATGGAGACTGCTTTCCTGGTTGGAAAATCACTTAAATAACAGGTTGATTCAAAGGATCTGTTTTCTGGTATCAGTGGAAGCACAAGTGGAAAAACCAAATTCACATTCCTTTCTAGCCAAAAAAAAAAAAAGACAATAGACAAAGCACTGTGGTCAAAACGCATGATTTACGAAACATAATTCTTTTTCCAAATTGTTAACCTCAAAAATGGGGGTTGTGATGAAGTGTGTGGTTCTCAGTGTGACTACTGGAGCAACAGTACCACCATCACCTGGGAACTGATTAGAGAAGTAAATTATTGGGTCTCACACTGGATCTATTACTCAGAAACTCTAGGGATCTAGGAGTGGGGCCCAAAAAGCCTTCCAGAGAATTCTGGTGCAGCCTCAAGTGTGAACCAGATTTTGCACTTAGATGAATCTGGGCTAGAAAGTAGCTCCATCATTTAATATGTGTGTGATTTTGAGCAAGTTACTCCCTATCCCCACTCCCTTTTTATCTTTTGTATATTATTTTAAAAGTTTACTGTGCATGGAAACTTCTGGGGAAGATGGTGGAATAAGAGGGCCCTAAGCTCACTTCGTTCCACAGACACAACTAGTTAACACTCACATCAGTGTCAATAACCCAGAAAATGATGTGAAGCCTGGCAGAATAAACTCCACAACTAAATGTAGAGAAGAAGCCACACCAAAGAAGATAGGAAGGGCAGAGACATGGTCTAGAACTAAACAGAATCTCTGGACTGTCTGTGGGAGGGAGGGACATCACAGGCATAGAGAGGCAAGAGAAAGAGACCCCTACACCAGACAGTCCACATGGGGAAAGCAAATCCCTATAACATTTGGCTTTGAAAATCTGAGGGGCCGAATTTCATGAGTTCTTATAACCAGTGGGACTTAAAACCTGGAATTAAAAAAAAAATCAGTGGACACAATTAAAATCAGAGGAAAGGGGAGGAGCCAAGAGGGTGGAACAGTATGGAAGTTTTTTGTGTGTCTCCCACCCATGAAATACAGCCAGACCAACACCATCCTGTACACCTAGAAAACTGATCTGAGGATTAATACAACAATCTGCACAACCTGAACCACAGAACTCAGCAGGTACACCTCAAAGAGAGGTGAAATGGGAGAGAGAGAAGCCGCCGAGCGCAGGGAGCCGCTTTTGTGTGCAGAGAGAGGATCGAGACGGGGACAGGGTAGAAGACAGGAAAAGCACCCCCCCCAAAAAAAAAAAACTGGAGAGAAAGTGGAAAAGTGGAAACAGCCACAGGGACTGAACTAAAAAGGGAAAAAGGAGAAAGGAAAGGGTTTAAATTCCATTAAGACTATAAACAGGGAGAACACAGAGTCCAAAACTCCACAACGCATCACCTGGAGGAGCTCTGGTGGGAAGGGTGAATCCCCAGGAGAAGAGTGGAGTCTGGGATCTTTAGGCCACACAGGGGAAGTGGTTCCCCTTCTGGGAGGACACCTGGTAGAGGCTGTGTGGGTCCCACAAAGGCAAGGCTCCAGAGTACCCGGAAGACAGACCACATTCATTGGTGCTGGAACAACGTTGTTAAGGGTGAAGCCTGGTGCCAGATGTGTGCTGTGATTTTCTATAATCCCTGAAATGCTGCTTCTACACTGTCTCCCAAACTTTTTCTGGGGCAGGCTGGCACATGGCCACAGTCTCAGGGCATTAGCAGCAGCATGGTCCTGCAAATGTTCCTGGATATGGCTGGCACGTGGCCATTGCTCAGTGAGACCCTCTTGCAGAGGGGCAGAACTGGTCAAAACCACAGTCCCTCAGAAGTAAGAGGTCTGGAAAAACAGCTGCATCTGAGACAAGACTCAGAAGGGAGGTGCTGCCTGGGGCTTGGTCACGGACTGTGTAAAAGCGGGGAGTGGACGGAAGCTGAAGACAAAGGACGGGTGCATGATTGCTGATCCTGGAGAACAGAGTTCCGATATTAGAGACTGGGTAGCTGGATGACACCATTTTCACCGCTCCCGCGTATGTTCATAGGCACCTACAAGCGCCACGACAATCCACCCCAGTAAGCTAAGCAGCACCATCTAGTAGAGAATGGAGCTGTTACACTAAGCCCTGCCCAACTGGGCCAACCTTACTCTTCAGGAACACAAGTCTCTCTGCCTGCTTAGTTTATGGACTATAAAGAGCTTCATAGTTTGACTTCTAGGGGAAAACGAAGTAATTTCAGCAGTATTTCAGTCTGTTTGCCAATCCATCTATTCAATTTGTTTTCTTTTTCTTTTTTCTTTTTTCTCTTTTTCATTTCTTTTCTTTTTCTTGAATACAGAAAGAGAAAAAATTCATTTTTATTTTCAATTTTTATTAAAAATATTTTCTTTTATCTACTATATTTTATACTTTTGTGTAAATTTTTTTCAAATTCTATTTTAGTTCCATCATTTCATTTTAGTCTACTTCAGTGTATTCACTTTTTCAAATTTTCAAAGATTTCCTTTTTCTTCTTCTTTCCCCTTTTTTCTCTAATCTGTCAAGCCTCTTTCAACACCCAGACCAAAACACACCTAGTATGTAGCATCATTTATTCGATTTTTGTGTGTGTGTGTTTGCTTTTAACTTTTAAAATTTTTGTAATTTTATTTTTTTAACCTCATTAATTCCTTTTCTCCCTTCAAAATGACAAAACTAAGGAATTCATCCCAAAAGAAAGAGTGCTAAGAAACGGCATCCGGGGACTTAACCAACACAGATGCAAGCAAGATGTCTGAACCAGAATTTAGAATCACGATAATAAGAATACTAGCTGGAGTCAAAAAAAAGATTAGAATCCCTTTCTGCAGAGATAAAAGAAGTAAAAGCTAGTCAAGATGAAATAAAAAATGCTATAACTGAACTGCAATCTTGAATGGATACCACAGCAGCAAGGATGCATGAGGCAGAATAGAGATTCAGTGATATAGAGGAAAAACTTATGGAGAATAATGAAGCAGAAAAAAAGAGGGAGATGAAAGCAAAAGAGCATGATTTAAGAATTAGAGAAATCAGTGAAATTAAAAAGGAACAACATCAGAATCATAGGGGTCCCAGAAGAGGAAGAGAGAGAAATGGGGTCAAAGGGTTGCATGAGCAAATCATGGTGGAAAACTTTCCGAACCTGGGGAAAGACACAGACATCAAAATCCAGGAAGCACAGAGGAGCCCCATTAGATTCAACAAAAACCGACCATCAACAAGGCACATCATAGTCAAATTCACAAAATACTCAGGCAAGGAGAGAATCATGAAAGCAGCAAGGGAAAAAAAGTCCCTAACTTACAAGGGAAGACAGATCAGGTTTGCAGCAGACCTATCCCCAGAAACTTGCCAGGTCAGAAAGGAATGGCAGGATAAATTCAATGTGCTGAATCAGAAAAGTATGCAGCCAAGAATTCTTTATCCAGCAAGGCTGTCTGTCATTCAAAATTGAAGGAGAGATAAAAAGTTTCCTAGACAAACAAAAATTAAAGGAGTTTGTGGCCACTAAACCAGACCTGCAAGAAATTTTAAAGGGGAATCTCTGAGGGGAGAAAAGGTGAAAAAACAAACAAACAAATAAATAAGGATCAAAAGCAACAAACGATTAGAAAGGACCAGAGAACACCACCAGAAACTGCAACTCTACAAGCAACATAATGGCAATAAATTCATACCTTTCAGTACTCACTCTAAACATTAATGGACTAAATGCTCCAATCAAAAGACATAGGGTAGCAGAAAGGATGAGAAAACAAGATCCACCTATATGCTGTTTAGAAGAGACCCACTTTAGACCTAAAGACACCTTTAGATTGAAAGTAAGGGAATGGAGAACCATGTATCATGCTAATGGTCAACAGGAGAAACCTGGAGTAGCCATACTTATATCAGACAATCTAGACTTTAAAATAAAGACTGTATCAAGAGATGAAGAAGGGGTAACAAAGGTAACAAATACTTGGAGACTAAAGAACATCCTACTGAAGAATGAAAAGGCTAACTAAGAAGTTAAAGAGGAAATCAAAAAGTTCATGGAAGCCAATGAAAATGATACCTCAACCCCAAACCTCTGGGATGCAGGAAAGGCGGTCATAAGAGGAAAGTATAGAGCAATCCAGGCCTTCCTAAAGAAGGAAGCAAGACCTCAGATACACAACCTAACCTTATGCCTTAAAGAGCTGGAAAAAGAACAGCAAATAAAACCCCAAACCAATAGAAGACAGGAAATAATAAATATTAGAGCAGAAATTAATGCTATCAAAACCAAAAAAAACCCACCCCGAACAGTAGAATAGATCAATGAAACCAGAAGCTGGTTCTCTGAGAAAATTAACAAAAATTTTAAACCCCTAGCCGGTTTGATCAAAAAGAAAAAGGAAAGGACCCCAAAAAAAGTAAAATCAAGAATGAAAGACAAGAGATCACAACCAACACAGAAGAAATAAAACAATAATAAGAGAACATTATGAGCAATTATAGGCCAATAAAATGGGCAATCTGGAAGAAATGGACAAATTCCTAGAAACATAAATACTACCAAAACTGAAACAGGAAGAAATAGAAAATTTGAAAAGACCCATAACCAGTAAGGAAATCGAATTAGTAATCAAAAGCCTGCCAAAAGACAAGAGTCCAGGGCCAGATGGCTTCCAGGGGAATTCTACCAAACATTTGAGGAAGAGTTAACACCTATTCTCTTGAAGATGTTCCAAAAAATAGAAATGGATGGAAAACTTCCAAACTCTTTCTATGAAGCCAGCATTACCTTGATTCCAAAAGCAGACACAGACCCCACTAAAAAGGAGAACTTTAGACCAATTTCCCTGATTAACATGGATGCAATAATCCTCAACAATATATTAGCCAACTGGATCCAACAATACATTAAAAAATCATCCACCACGACCAAGTGGGATTTATACCTGGGATGCAGAGCTGGTTCAATATCCACAAAACAATTAACGTGATTCATCACATCAATAAAAGAAAGGACAAGAACCATATGATCCTCTCAATAGATGCAGAGAAAGCATTTGACAAAATACAGCATCCTTTTTTGATAAAAACCCTCAAGAAAGTAGGGCTAGAAGGATCATACCTCGAGATCATAAAAGCCATATATGAAAGACCCAATGCTAATATCATCCTCAATGGGGAAAAACTGAGAGCTTTCCCTCTAAGGTCAGGAAGAAGACAAGGATGTCCACTCTCACCACTGTTATTCAACATAGTATTGGAAGTCTTAGCCTCTGCAATCAGACAACACAAAGAAATAAAATGCATCCAAATCGTGCAGAAAGAGGTCAAATTTTCACTCCTTGCAGATGACATAATACTGTATATGGAATACCCAAAGTATTCCACCAAAAAACTTCTATAACTGATTCATGAATTCAGCAAAGTTTCAGGATATAAAATCAATGCACAGAAATCGGTTGCATTCCTATACACCACCAATGAAGCGACAGAAAGAGAAATCAAGGAATCCATTCCATTTACAGTTTCACCAAAAACCATAAAATACCTAGGAATAAATCTAACCAAAGAGGTGAAAAATCTATACACTGAAAACTATAGAAAGCTTATGAAAGACATTGAAGAAGAAGACACACAAAAAATGGAAAAAGATTCCATGCTCCTGGATAGGAAGAACATATATTGTTAAAGTGTCAATAGTCCCCAAAGAAATCTACCTATTCAATGCAATCCCTATCAAAATAACACCAGCATTCTTCACAGAACTAGAACAGAATAATCCTAAAATTTGTATGGAACCAGAAAAGACCCCGCATAGCCAAAGCAATCTTGAAAAAGAAAACCAAAGCAGGAGGCATCACAATCCAGGACTTGAGGCTATACTACAAAGCAGTAGTCATCAAGACAGTATGGTGCTGGCACAAAAACAGATACTCAGATCAATGGAACAGAATAGAGAACCCAGAAATGGACCCACAAACGTATGGGCAACTAATCTTTGACAAAGCAGGAAAGAATATCCAATGGAATAAAGACAGTCTCTTCAGTAAGTGGTGCTGGGAAAACTGGACAGTGACATGCAAAAGAATCAACCTGGACCACTTTCTTACACCATACACAAAAATAAACTCAAAATGGATGAAAGACCTAAATGTAAGACAGGAAGCTGTCAAAATCCTCAAGGAGAAAGCAGGCAAAAACCTCTTTGATCTTGGCCGCATCAACTTCTTCCTCAACACATCTCCAGAGGCAAGGGAAACAAAAGCAAAAGTGAACTATTGGGACCTCATCAAAATAAAAAGGTTCTGCACAGCGAAGGAAACAATCAGCAAAACTAAAAGGCAACTGACAGAATGGTAGAAGATGTTTGCAACCAACATATCAGATAAAGGGTTAGTATCCAAAATCTATAAAGAACTTATAAACTCAACATCCAAAAAACAAATAATCCAGTGAAAAAATGGGCAAAAGACATGAACAGACACTTCTCTGAAGAAGACATCCAGATGGCCAACTGACACATGAAAAAATGGTCAACATCACTCATCATAAGGGAAATACAAATCAAAACCACAATGGGATACCACCTTACACCTGTCAGAATGGCTAACATGAACAGCTCAGGCAACAACAGATGTTGGTGAGGGTGTGGAGAAAGAGGATCTCTTGTGCACTGCTGCTGGGAATGCAAGCTGGTGCAGCCACTCTGGAAAACAGTATGGAGTTTCCTTAAAAAATTAAAAATAGAACTCCCCTACGACCCAGCAATCACACTACTAGGTATTTATCCAAGGGATACAGGTGTGCTGTTTCAAAGGGGCACATGCACCCCAATGTTTATAGCAGCAGTACCAACAATAGCCAATGTATGGAAAGAGCCCAAATGTTGTCCATCAATGCATGAATGGACAAAGAAGATGTGATATATATATATATATATATATATATATATATATATATATATACACACACACACAATGGAGTATTGGCTAGCAAACAGAATGAACACATGGCCACCTGTAGGGTTCATTACCTTACTTGCTAGAACTGCTGCCCCCACCCCTGTGCCATGCTTTGGTGGATCCACCCTCTCCAAAATGCTCTTAGCCAGAGCCCATATAGGGAAGCGCTGCAGGACTGGCAGTGTGAATGCAGCCCCTACAGTGGCCAGTGTCATTCCAATGTGACTTCTGCTGTGGGAGAAAGGGACAGATAACCACACACAGAAGTCAGACGGAGACCTAGCAATGGGCTGGAGGCAAACAACTGGTTTGACTGCAGGCCCTGCCCACCAATGAAAGCTTCTCAGGGGACTACACAGGGGAAGTACCCTACAGTTTAGTGCTACTGCATCCAAACTTGGTAAACACCTGGTATGAGTAAACTAAAACCCAAGTTATCCTCAGACTGGCCCACTAAAACCACAGGGATCAAACACTGCCCACAATGGGCAAAGAGAGCCATTACAGATGACTAGACTGAAGGAAAAAGTAGCTCAGAAGTAAGGTACCTGCATCACACTTAGGAGACATCCCCTGAAGCACCAGGTTCTGGTGAACAGTGGACACTGCACTGCAAGGCACTGTAGAACCTCTTCTTCATAAGGCCATTACTTTCAAGAGCAGGAGATGTAGATGTCTTTCCTAACACACAGAAATAGACAGAGTTAGACAAAATGAGGAGACAGAGAAATATATGACAAACGAAAGAACAGGACAAAATCACAGCAAGAGACCTAAGCAAAATGGAGATAAATGATATGCCTGAGAGAGAATTTAAAGTAATGGTCACAAAGATACTCACTGGACTTGAGAAAAGAGTGGAGGACCTCAGTAGGACCCTTAACAATGAGGTTAAGAAAAAGAACCAATCAGAGATGAAGCACCAATGAAAAACACACAATTTTTAATGAAATTAAAAATACACCAGATGGAATAAATAGACTAGATGAAGGAAAAGAATGAATCAGTGACCTAGAGGACAGAGTGATGGAAAGTAATATAACTGGGCAGATGAGGGGAAAAAATGCAAAATGAGAACAGATTTAGGAAACTGAGCAACACCATAAGTGTGCTAACATTTTCATTATAGGGATCCTAGAAGGGGAAGAGAGACAAAGGGGGGCAGAAAATTTATTATCAAAGAAATAATAGCTGAAAACTTCCTGAATTTGGGGAATAAAACAGAAATCCAGATCCAGGAGGCACAGAAAGCCCCCAACAAAATCAACCCAAGGACGTCCACACCAAAACACATGGTAATTAAAATGGCAAAGAGTAGTGATGAAGAGGGAATTTTAAAAGCAGTAAAAGAGGTGTACCCGGGGGTGGGGCATTCAGTTAAGGATCTGATTCTCGGATTGGCTCAGGTCATGATCTTGCAGTTCATGAGTTCAAGCCCCATGTTGGGCTAAATGCAGACAGTATAGGGTCTGCTTGGGATTCTCTCTCTGTCTCTCCCTTACTCTCTACCAAAAATAAAATAAACTAAAAATAACCCAGCAAAATAAAAGAAGACAGGTATATACTAGGGAAGCTTCACAAGGCTATCAACTGCTTTTTTAGCAGAAACTTGGCAGACTAGAAGGGAATGGTATCAAAGATTCAAAATGTTGAAATGAAAAAACCTGCAGCCAAGAATACTCTATCCAGCAAGGCTATCATTCAGAATAGAAGGAGAGATAAAGAGTTTCCCAGTCAAACAAAAGTGAAAGGAATTAATGGCCACTAAACCAGCCCTACAAGAAATGTTAAAGGGGACTCTTTGAATGCAAAGGAAAGACCATAAGAAAGAGTAAGGAAAGTAGGAAGCACAAAAGCAGTGAAAATAAGTATATCTATAAAAAACAGTCAAATGACTCACAAAATAAAAGGATGTAAAATATGACACTATATACCTAAAATGTGGGAGGACAGAAGTAAATAATGGATTCAAACTTCAGGGACCATCAACTTAATATAGACTGTTATATGTAGAAGATGTTATATACAAACTCAGCGGTAACCACAAATCAAAAATCAGTAATAGATATTGAAAAAATAAATAGAAAGGAATTCAAATATACCACTAAGGAAAGCCAACTAACTGTGAGAGAAGAGAGCAAGGGAAGGATGGAACAGAGAAGAACTACAAAAACAACCATAAAACAAGTAACAAGATGGCAATTAATACATACCTTTCAATAATTCCTTTGAATGTAAAAGGATGAAAGTCTTCAATAAAAAGATATGAGTGATCAACAAATAAAGATCAAGATCTATCTATATGCTGCCTACAAGAGACTCATTTGAGACCTAAAGATACATGCAGATTAAAAGTGAGAGAATGGAGAAATATTTATCATGCAAATGGACATGAAAAGAAAGCTGGAGTAGCAATACTTACATTGGGCAAAGTGACTTTAAAACAAAGGCTGTAACAAGAGACAAAGAAGGACATTATATAATCATTCAGGGAACAATACAACAAGAAGATATAACAATTGTCATTATATATGCACCCAACATGAAACACTCAAATACATAAAGCAATTAACAGCAATCAAAAAAGAAATAATCAATGGTAATAATAATAATAGAGGACTTTAATACTCCACTTACATTGATATATAGATTGTCCAAACAGAAAATCAACAAACAGTGGCTGTGAATGACACATTTGACCAGAGGGATTTAACAGATATATTCTGAACATTCCATCCTAAAAGAGCAGAATACACATTCTTTTTAAGTACATATGTAACACTATCCAGAATAGATCATATATTAGGTCAAACAACAAGTCTCAACAAATTCAAAAAGATCTAAGTCATACCATGCATCTTTTCTGACCACAATGCTATGAAACTAGAAATCAACCACAAGAAAAAAACTGGAAAGAACACAAAAACAACCTTAACCTACACCTAAAGGAGCTAAAAAAAAGAACAAACAAAACCCCAAACCAGCAGAAGGAAGGAAATAATAGATTAGTGTAGAAATAAATGATAGAGAAATTAAAGAAACAGTGTAACAGATCAATGAAACCTGGAGCTGATTCCTTGAAAATATCAACAAAATTGATAAATTTTTAGCCAGATCCATCAAAAAAGGGAGTACTCAAAGAAACAAAATCACAAATAAAGAAGATAAATAACAAGGAACACCATAGATATTTGAAGGATTATAAGAGTATATTATGAAAAATTATATGCCAAGAAACTGGACAACCTAGAGGAAATGGATGAATTTCTAGAAACATATAACTTCCCCAAACTCAATCGGGAAGAAATAAAAAAAATTCAACAGACAAATTACCAGCAATGAAATTGAATCAGTAATCAAGAAACCCCCAACAAACAAAAGTCCAAGACCACATGGCTTCACAGTAGAATTCTACCAAGCATTTAAGGAAGAGTTATTTCTCTCAAATTATTCTAAGAAATAGAAGAGGAAGGAAAACTTCCACATTTATTCTATGAGGTGAGCATTACCCTAATACCAAAATCAGATAAAGACACTACAAAAAAGATAACTATAGGCCAATATCTCTTATGAATATAGTTGCAAAAATGCTCAACAAAATATTAGCAAGCCAAATCTAACAATACGTTAAATAAATAATTCACCATGACCAAGTGGGGTTTATTCCCAGGATGCAAGGGTTCAATATTTGCAAAGCAATCAGAGTGATACATCACATCAACAAGAGAAAGGGTAAAAACCATAGAATCATTTCAGCAGATGCAAAAAAAAGCATTTGACAAAATACAACATCCATTCCTGGTAAAAACCCTCAATAAAATAGGTCAAAAGGAAAAATAACTCACCATAATAAAGGTCATATATGAAGAACCCACTGATAACATCATACCCAAGGGTGAAATGCTGAGAAATTGCCCTCTAAGGTCAGGAACATGACAAGGATATCTACTCTCACTTTTATTCGACGTAGTACTGGAAATCCTAGCCACAGCAATCAGACAACAAAGAAGAATAAAAGGCATCCAAATTGGTAAGGAAGAAGTAAAACTTTCATTATTTGCAGATGACATATCATATGTAGAAAACCCTAAAAATTAACCCCCAAATTACTAGAACTGATAAATGAATTTATTAAGGTCATAGAACACAAAATCAATGTACAGAAGCATGTTGCACTTCTATACATTAATAATGAAGTAGCAGAAAGGGAAATGAAGAAAGCAGTTCCATTTACAATTGCACCAAAAATAATAGAGTACCTAGGAATAAACTTAACCAAGCAGATGAAAGACCTGTGCTTTGAAAACTATAAATCACTGATAACAGAAATTGAAGAGCTGGAGGTACTACAAATCCAGATTTCAAGTTATACTACAAAGCTGTAGTAATCAAAACAGTATGGCACTGGCACAAAATAGACATATAGATCAATGGAACAGAATAGAAAGCCTGAAAACAAACCCACAATTATATGGTCAACTAATCTTCAACAGAAAAAGAAAGAATATCCAATAGGAAAAATGAAATCTCTTCAACAAATGGTGTTGGGAAAACTGGACAGCAACATGCCAAAGAATTAAATTTGATCATTTTCTCATAGCATACACAAAAATAAACTCAAAATTGATTAAAGACCTAAATGTGAGACCTGAAATCATCAAAATCCTAGAAGAGAGCACAGGCAGTAACCTCTTTGACATTGGCCTTAACAACGTTTTTCTACATATGTCTCTTGAGCCAAAGAAAACAAAAGCAAAAATAATTAGGACTACATCAAAATAAAAAAGCTTCTGTGCAGTGAAGGAAACAATCAACAAAATGAGAAGACAAACTACTGAATGGGAGAAGATATTTGCAAATGACATATCTAATAAAGGGTTAGTATCCAAAACATAAAGAACAGATACAACTCAACACAAAAACCCCAAATAATCCAATTAAAAGTAGGCAGAAGATATGAACAGACATTTCTCCAAAGAAGACATAGAGATGACCAAAAGACACAAGATGCTCAAGATCACTTGTCATCATGGAAGTGCAAATAAACACCACTCTGAGATGTCACTTTACACCTTTCAGAATGGTTTAAAACAAAAACTCAAGAAACAACAAGTGTTGGTAAGAATGTGGACAAAAAAGAACCCTTGTGCACTATTGGTGGGAATGCAAACTGGTGCAACCACTGTGGAAAACAGTATGGGTGTTCCTCAAAAAATTAAAAATAAAAATACCCTAGGGGAGCCTGGGCAACTCAGTTGAGCATCCAACTCTTGATTTCAGCTCAGGTCATGATGCCTGGGTCATAGGATAAAGCCCTACATTGGGCTCTGAGCTGAGTGAGGAGGTGCTTAAGATTCTCTCTCTCTCCCTCTGCCCTCCTTTTCTGCTCACACATGTTCTTTCTTCCTCCCTAAAAAAATAAATAAAATAGAACTGTCCTAGGATCCAGTAATCACACTACTGGGCATTTACCCAAAAGAACACAAAAACACTAATTCAAAAGGATATATGCACCCCTGTGTCCATTGTAGCACTATATTGTAGCATTATTTACAACAGTTGAATTATGGAAGAAGTTCAAATGTCCATCGCTAGATGAATGGATAAAGAAGAAGTGGTATATATATACAATGGAATATTATTCAGCTATAAAAAAAGAATGATATCTTGCCATTTGCAACAACATGGATGGAACTATAGAGAATAATACTAAACAATAAGTCAGACAGAGAAAGACAAATACCATATCATTTCACTCATATGTGGAATTTAAGAAACAAAACAAATGAACAAAGAAAACAAAAGAGATACAAACAAAGAAACAGACTCTTAAATAGCAACTTCCAGAGGGGAGGTTGGTGAAGTGATGGGTGAGATAGGTGATGGGGATTAAAGAGTACACTTACCATGATGAGCACTGAGTATTACATAGAATTGTTGAATCACTATATTGTACACCTGGAAATATTATACACACACACAAATATAAATATAGAAGTAATTAGGTCATCCAAAAAAATTAACTGTGCATGGTAAAAATTAAACCACACAAAAGTTCTAAAAATGCAAAATAAGTTTCCCTTCCCCCAGCTCCTCTCCTCAGAAGTAAACACTAAACCAATTCCTTTTTAAACATGTTTTTCTGGTATTCAATAGTATTATTTTAGATAATAAAAGTAATTGTATTCCATAACTTATTAGCTTTACGTACATTCTGTTAATGTCCCACTCTGAAAAATGAGCAATTTGCCTAACACCACCTGATATCACATCATTTTGTTATATTACTGTTTTCACATAATAGGGGTTTATGTGATTTCATTTTGTAACTTTAATCGTCTTTGTCTTTAATTACAAAATATAAACCAAACAAAATAGAACTTGCACTATTAGATTTATGTAAATTCATGTAAATATTATTCACTACAGGAGATTCCTTCTATAGAAATATCCATGTCACCACACTTGAGAGAGGATTTTAGAAGCATCAAATTATAGTGCTTCTTTCAGATCATAGTCAACTGCCATTGTTTCTTCTATCTCAGGCTTTCATGTATAACATTACTTTTTTTTATAATAACTTTTGTAAGGCGCTTTTCATACAGATGTGTAGGTGGCAAGTTATCTGCATTTTTGCATATCTGAAGATGTATTTTATTCTTATACTTGTAGTATGGCTAAGCATAAATGATAAGTTCCTAATCACTCCCCCCCCCCCAAAAGTTTTAAAAGCATCATTCCACTGTTTCTTAAGTTATTTTAATTTCTTTTATCCCTGGAGTTCTGAAATTATGTTAATTCACCTCTCTCACCATGGTTCCTGTTGCCCAATTCCTCTCCCACAGATAACTGTTACTTCTGTCATATGTATTCTTCGAGAGTTATTTTAGGAATACACTACTCTTGGAGGAAAGCATCAATAAGATGTGACCACCAGTTGACTCCAGAGCTGGAGCTGGCCAACTGGAGGCTCCCCAACCCTCCCCTGTCCTTGCATTCTCCACTCCTAAGCTGCTCCAACGATACAACCTTGATACAGAAATGTGGTATTGAGGATATTTGGGCAAGGTAATTGAATGAACCCAGTGAAGGCCTCTATATAAACTTAAGATTCTGGCAGGCCAATGTGGAAATCTACTTGTCTTGCAGCACCTAAGAAAAGGCTGTAAATAAGTTTGCTTGTTTATTAAACCTGCCACCTACCAATCTGCAGTGGCCTGCCTCTTTCTTTGGTCTCTTCTTGCACTCCATACATGGATGCCAGGTTCGCATTATACCTGAGAAGCTCCCAAGGTTGTGAACCAACAACTACAACATACATATGTGCTAGTAAATAATATCTTCTAGGGGCGCCTGGGTGGCTCAGTAAGTTAAGCATCTGACTTTGGCTCAGGTCATGATCTCATGGTCTGTGGGTTCGAGCACCGTGATGAGCTCTGTGCTGACAGCTTGGAGCCTGGAGCCTGCTTCAGATCCTGTGTCTCCCTCTCTCTGCCCCTCCCCTGTTCATGCTCTGTCTCTCTCTGTCTCAAAAATAAATAAACGTTAAAAAATAATACCTTTAATATTCTTTTACTCTTCTTTTTTATTTTTTTACAAATGGTAGTGTATTATTTTCTTATTTAACATTATATCATGACTATCTTTCCAGATCATTACCTGAAAGACTTCCACATTTTTGACAAATGTCAAAACATTTTTTTTGTATGGATAGGCCTTATTTAACCAGCGCCTCTTTGAACATTTTGGGTGTTTACAATCTGTTGTCATCACAAACAACGCCATGATGAATAAGCATATGCAAATGTCTAGGATAAATTGCCAAAAGTCATGCTGTTGGTTCAGGAGAAATGTAAATTTGTAATTTTGATAAATATTGCCAGTTTACCTCCATGAAAGTTTACCAATTCATATTCTCAGCAGCAACATATGAAAGAACTTTTTTCCTCTCAGTCCAACAGAGCATGTTATTAAACTTTTCATTGTCACCAATATCATAGAACTACTGTATATCAGCATAATTTTGCTTTATTTTTCTTTATTATGAGTGCAGTTGAGCCCTTAAAATGAGTTTAAGAACCATTTGCATTTTCTGTTGAACTGTATGTTCATAGTCTTTCCCACTTTTTTATTGGGTTCTTGGTCTGATCTTAATTTATAGGAACGTTTTACATGTTAGGGAAATTAGCACCTTATGGTATGAATTGCAAATATTTTTCTAAGTTCATGTTTGTCTTTTGGCTTTAGGTTACAGATTTTTCTCAGTATTTTCCTTTATGGCTTCAGCATTTTTAATCTTTAAGGCCATCCCCCAAGATTATGAAAGTATTCTTCCATTTATTTTCAGTTTTATTTAATTTTAAAATAAAAATATCTTTTCAAGTTGGAATTTACCTTGGTATAAAATGTTGGGTATGGATCAAATTTTTAGTTTTTGTTTTCATTTTTTTAATGTTTATTTTTTGAGAGAGAGAGAGCGAGCGAGCATGGGTGAGCTGGAGGAGGGGCAGAGAGAGGGAGACAGAGGATCTGAAGCAGGCTCCAGGCTCTGTGCTGACAACAGACAGCCCAATGTAGGGCTCAAACTGAGGAACTGTGAGATCATGACCTGAGCCAAAGTTGGATGTTTAACCGACTGAGCCACACAGGCACCCCTAAAGTTTTAGTTTTTAGATGGCAACCCAGTTGTTTAATTAAAATTCAGAATAATCCATGTCTTCGCCATGGTTATAAACTATCACTTTTATAAGAAATACATTTTTGGGGGACCTGGGTGGCTCTGTCGATTAAGTGGCTGACTCTGTGCTCACAGTGCAGAGCCTGCTTCAAATCCTCTGTCTCCCTCTTTCTGCTTCTCTCTTTCAAAAATAAATAAATGTTAAAAAATTTAAAAAAATACATTTTCATATCTAGTTAGATTACTTATAATTTCTATTGATTTTTAAAATTGTTTTATCTTTATAATATTTAATGTCTGGTAGTGTTAGCTCCTTCTTATTTGTGTCTATTTTCTGAGGTTTTATATATAATCTTGCCCTATTTTTTCCAATGAAATTTAGAATCTTCTTATGAGTTGCAAATAAAATTTTTGTTATTATTCTTAATGAGATTACATTACTTAGGGAGAATTGACATTTTTATTACAACAAACCTACTAGTCATGAAATACGGTTTGTCTTTACATTTCTCACACTTCCTTCCACACTTCCGCTGGCATTTGAAAATGTCCCATTACATCTCCTGTTATGTTTGTTCCTAGGTACTCTGCATGTATGTATGACTAATGTAAATTGATATATTTTCCTCTGTTTCTTCTGATTGCTTGTGATTTATAATTGTGATTATTTGTGTACATTTTTATACCCAGCTACATTATTGCATTCTATTATTTATGAATGTTTTTCAGTTAGTTCTCTTATATTTCACAAGTACATCCTGATATCAGCTGTAAATATGACATTAACCATTTGGCAAATTTTTCATCTTTAACTTTCTTATCTATTTTTTTTTTTTGCTTCCAGTGCCTCCAGAGCAATGGTAAATAAGAGCAGACACACTTGTTTTGTTTGTGACTCAAATGGCAATCTTTTTATTGTTCTCTATGTATGAGATATATATGTTTAATCATGTTAAGAGATTTACCATTTATTCCTATTATTAAGAGTCTTTTAAAATTTCTTGGTAAAATTTGTGGAGAATAGATGGTGGTAGTGGCTGCACAAAGACGTGAAAGCACATATGCCATTGGCTTGTACACTTAAAAATGGTTAAAATGGTATATTTTATGTTATTTACAATTTGCCACAATAAAAAAAATTAGCCAGGAAAAAATGAATCTTTTAAAAAAATAGTTATTTATTTTAATTTTTAAAATTTACATCCAATTTAGTTAGCATAAGGTGCAACAATGATTTCAGGGGTAGATTCCTTGATTCCCCCTACCCATTTAGCCCATACCCCCTCCCACAACCCCTCCAGTAACCTCCTGTTTGTTCTCCATATTTAAGAATCTCTTATGTTTTGTCCCCCTCCCTGTTTTTATATTATTTTTGCTTCCTTTCCCTTGTGTTCATCTGTTTTGTGTCTTACAGTCTTATATGAGTAAAGTCATATGATATTTGTCTTTCCCTGACTAATTTTGCTTAGCATAATACCCTCTAGTTCCATCCACATAGTTGCAAATGGCAAGATTTCATTCTTTTTGATTGCTAAGTAATACTCAACTGTATATATGTACCACATCTTCTTTATCCATTCATCCATCAATGGACATCTGGGCTCTTTCCATTCTTTGGCTATTGTTGATAGTGCTGGTATAAACATAGGGGTGCATGTGCCCCTTCGAAACAGCATACCTGTATCCCTTGGATAAATACCTAATAGTGCAATTGCTGGATCGTAGGGGAGTTCTATTTTTAATTTTTTGAGAAACCTCCATACTGTTTTCCAGAGTAGCTGCACTAGTTTGCATTCCCAGCAGCAGTTTACAAGAGATCCCCTCTCTCTTCATCCTCGCCAACATCTGTTGTTGCCTGAGTTGTTAATGTTAGCCATTCTGACAGGTGTAAGGTGGTATCCCATTGTGGTTTTGATTTGTATTTCCCTGATGATGAGTGATGTTGAGCATTTTTTCATGTGTTGGTTGGCCATCTGGATGTCTTCCTTGGAGAAATGTCTATTCATGTCTTTTGCCCATTTCTTCACTGGGTTATTTGTTTTTTGGGTGTTGAGTTTGCTAAGTTCTTTATAGATTTTGAATATTAACCATTTACCTGATATGTCATTTGCAAATTTCTTCTCCCATTCTGTTGGTTGCCTTTTAGTTTTGTTGATTGTTTCCTTCGCTGTGCAGAAGTTTTTATTCTGATGAGGTCCCAATAGTTCACTGGAAACAATAAATCTTGATGGAGGTTGAATTTTACCAAATGTGTCTACGCAGATGATAAAATGACATTTTTCCATATTCCTTTAATAAGACGCAATACAGCATTGTGGAGAAGTACACAGGCTCTGAACCACCTTGCTGATGTTCAAATTCCAGCTCTGCTGCTCTCTTGGGGAAGTCACTTAAGCTCTGTGTGTCTCTGTTTTGTTCTCTTTAAATCATGATAATAATAGTGCCTACCTTCTAAAGTTTCCACTGAGGATGAAATAAATTGATGTATGGAGAGCAGTTAGAATAATACCTAGCACATAGTAAGTATTGCATGAGTTAATATGGTGGATTATTTTAACATATTTTTCATATCCTAGGTATAAAACCCCAATTATCAATAGAGAATTGTCCTTCTGGATTCCATATACTAATATTTCACTTAGAATTTACCATCATAAATCATATGTGAGGTAGGGTTCTAGTTTTCTCTTTTTGTGTAATCTTTGTTGGGTTTTGATATCTATGTTTGGCTTTGTTTACAAAAAGAATATGGGAAATTTCCTTGTTTTCTACCTAGTGGGATATTTAAATAGCACTTGAATGGTCTGTTCTTTAGGTCTTTATTCCTCTGTAACATCAACTAAGTCTAGTGCTTAGTTGACAGATTTAAAATTTTTTTCTACTTAGATTTTTCTATAACTTCTGTGGTCAGTTTGGGGGAAATTATATTACCTTAGAAATCCATTCCTTACATCTGGTTTTCACATGTACTTGTGGACACTGGTCAGGTGGCTTGGTCTGTAAGGAACCCTCCCACTTGCCAAATGAGGGAGGATTTACCTGAGCAGTGAAAGGATTTAGTTACCTCCCTTCTGGGAACTCATGCCTTGATTGGTTTTATTGTCTGTTTGGGGGAATTTGGATTTTACCCATACTCCATTTTGCTTTTTTTCCTTTTAGAGTTTTTTAATGATTATTTATTTTTGAAAATGAGAGAGAGAGAGAGAGACAGAGAGAGAGACAGAGACAGAGAAACAGAAAGACAGAGAGACAGAGAGCCAGCAGGGGAGACGCAGAGAGAGAGGGAGACACAGAATCCAAAGCAGGCTCCAGGCCCTGAGGTGTCAGCACAGAGCCCCATGCGGGGTTTGAACTCAAGAAATGCAAAGTCATGACCTGAGCCAAAGGCAGACGCTTAACCTACTGAACTATCCAGGCACCCCCATTTTGCTTTTTTTCCTTAGGTCCCCATACCTAAACCAGGAGTTGTGGCAGACAAGGGATCCCTTTCTTTAGAGTTCAGTTCTGAGCGTTCGCTGGGTGCCAGAAGTCTCTGATGTCTCTTCCCTTTGGTACTGTCACTGACTAGCTATGTTCATCCTTCCAGGCCCATGCCTGATCTTTGCAGGTGCTCCCTTTAGGTTTGAGTTATTCTGGATCACCTTTGCAAAGAGTTGCTCCTTCTGCTGATGTTTTGGTCTATGGCTCCCTCTGCTCAGTCTTCTCCATTGGCCTAGTTCTAACTCATTTTATTTTTCCAATATTTTCTCAAAGTTTCTGGTTTATTCTTGGTTTCTTTTCTTGTTTATATCATAGCTTTGCCTTCATCCTTGAAAAAAAGTTCCTTTTCCTGTGATCTTCAGGATAACAAGCCATAATAATTATAGCTAACACATAATATGCTGCTTACCCCTAGCACTCTTAGCCTTCTAAGTGCTTTCACATATTAACTAATTTAATCCTCACAAAACTGAAGACAAAACTATTAGTATCCCTATATAGTATCTTCAAGATGGAATTAGTAATATATACTTCCTAGGTACACTGTGGGAATAAAATGTTTCACACAGCACTTTGCACACATAGCACTCCCTAAAATTTAGCCCTTATACTATGAGATTTGGCTTTGACTTACAGTCAATCTAGACTTAGAATTCTTAGGCTCTTTTATCACCCTCCTATTGAACGGAGTTTTTTTTCATTGAAATGTAAGTATACAATCTCTAGAAAAGCATTTTCATTAATATCATGTGATCACAAGCATCA
Organism: Leopardus geoffroyi; assembly: GCF_018350155.1. Taxonomy (NCBI): domain Eukaryota; kingdom Metazoa; phylum Chordata; class Mammalia; order Carnivora; family Felidae; genus Leopardus; species Leopardus geoffroyi. The sequence goes on from NC_059343.1 coordinate 16,897,986, forward strand.
TCCCTCAATTTTGCCACCCTCGTGGGTATTAAGGCTATATTTAGCTACAACTTTCTCACTCTGCCAGAATGCATATACATATTTCCTTATTTAATTTTAGTATTTTACATTTCTGTGTGTTATTATTAAGTTTTGTCTCCGTGATTTTTTTTCTTTCCAAAATTTAATGAGGTAACTTCTTCAAGATAAAGTAGCTCATGCTGTTAGATTTTAACATGCAGTGAGAAAAGCACTGAGATCCCTTTTGGTGTCTGAAAATGTGTCCATTTCACTGACAGACCCTTTCCTTATTGGAGAAAATTATACAGGCTATATGAATGTTTTCTTAATTTATGTCTAGGGCACCCAAGGAGATAGGAGACAATTTGGATAAACTAAAGTGATATTTCCAGTATTCTTGCTGCTTGCCTATGCCAAAATGTGAGTGCTACCCTCTATTCAGACTCTATAGGACTGTTAGGGAATGAAAAAAAGGGTACATATTGCTCTTGTCCAGCTAGGATCATTTTGGGGCCAGTGTCCCAGGCAGTGATTCTCAACCCTACCTGCACATCAGAATCACCCAGGAGTTAAAAAAATTCTGATGTCCAAAGCCCCAGATCAATTAAATCTGGATTGGACTTCAGGCATCAGTACTTTTTTGTAGCTCTCAGGTGACTCTACTATGTGGTGAAGGTTGAGAATAACTGCTCTAACTCCTTTTGTTCTGTCCAATTACTTTGACATTAATATGCTACAAGAAATTATTAGCATTGATGACTAATAGGTGGGAAAAATCAATCTGCAAATCCTCTGAAGAATTATTGCTAGGTACCCACCTGCTAAGGACAGAGGAATAGGTAATGATATCTCTTCTAGATGACTTCTAGTTGGAGGACAATCTGGCAGTTTTAAAAATCTTAATTTTAAGGTAATTCACAGGGCAAATGAATTAGCAGTAATTTGAGGTGGGGGGAGAATAATTTTTTTTTATGTCAATATGTCATTTTCTAACCTTCTCAATACATGTTTGCTTCATATTATTTCAGCTGCCTTGACCTTACTTCTTGTTTGGTGTGGCTTACTCCAGGCCTCTTTTCTTGTATCAGGGAAGTGGGAGCCTGCTGACAAATCTGGCACTGGATGTCTCTTATTCTTTAAGATCTGCCTTCTAGGTTCTGTGCTTCTAGGTTTATCTGCCAGCACAATTCTTGCAGATATCCAAAATCTTGAGAAAATTCCATGTGAGTCATATCATTCAGGATGAGAGCTCATATACAACAAGGGCCAATATTTGTGGTTCACTGTAAAAGTTAATGCTTTCTGAATGTCACATGTTTTGAGATAAACCATATTACTTTTCAGATGTATTTATTTTGTTTCTAAATACTTGTCTTTTTTGAGATATAATTGACATATAACATTGTGTAAGTTTAGGGTATACAACATATTGATTTGATACATTTGTATATTGCATTATAATTATTACCATAGTTTTGGTTAACACTTCTATCATGTCAAATAACTACTATTTCTTTTTTGTGAAAAGAACATTTAGTCTCAGCAGTTTTGAACCCATCACTTCTAGTTAGTGATGTCAAATCTAGATTACTACCAGTCTCTTAACTGATTTTTCTTAAATGCAGTCATCTATGAAGTTGGCAAGGTGATTGGCTCAAATGAAAATCTGCCTCTATTGGTTTTCCTTTCTGTGCTTAAATTGAACGCTTTAACAGATCACCTCTGGTGGTGTCCATGTATTTTATTGATTGATTGATTGATTGATTGATTGTATGCTTCAAGTTTTCATTTAAATTCTAGTTAGTTAACATATAGTGTAATATTTACTAATATATTGTGTAATATATAGTTTCAGAAGTAGAATTTAATGATTCATCACTTAACTATAACACTCAGTACTCAGCACAAGTGCCCTCCTTAATACCCATCAGCCGTTTAGCTCATCCCCCCCACCCATCTTCCCTCCATAAACCCTCAGCTTGATCTCTATAGTTAAGAGTCTCTCTTATAGTTTTCCTCCCTCTCTTTTTTTCTTTCCCCTATGTTCATTTGTTTTGTTTCTTAAATTTCACATATGAGTGAAATCATGTGGTACTTGTCTTTCTCTAACTGACTTAGCATAATACACCCCACCCATGTCATTGCAAATGACAATATTTCATTCTTTTCTATGGCTGAGTAATATTCCACTGTATGTATATACCACATCTTCTTTTGTTATTAATATAATTTATTGCCAAACTGGTTTCAATACAATACCCAGTGCTCATCCCAACAAGTACCCTCCTCCCTGCCCATCACCCACTTTCCCCTCTCCCCAACACCCCATCTACCCTAGTTTGTTTTCAGTCCTTAAGAGTCTCTTATGGTTTGCCTCCCTCCCTCTCTGTAACTTTTTTCCCCCCTTCCCCTCCCCTATTAAGGGGTCTTCTATTAAGTTTCTCAAGATCCACATATGAGTGAAAACATATGGTATCTGTCTTTCTCTGACTGGTTTATTTCACTTAGCATAATACCCTCCAGTTCCATCCACATTGCTGCAAATGGCCAGATTTCATTCTTTCTCATTGCCAAGTAGTATTCCGTTGTATATATAAGCTACATCTTCTTTATCCCTTCATCAGTCGATGGACATTTGGGCTCTCTCCATAATTTGGCTGTTGTTGACAATGCTGCTATAAACATCAGGGTGCATGTGCCCCTTGAAATCAGTATTTTTGTATCCTTTGTGTAAATACCTAGTAGTGCAATTGCTGGATCATAGGGTAGTTCTATTTTTAACTTTTTGAGGAACCTCCATATTGTATTCCAGAGTGGCTGCGCCAGTATGCATTCCTACCAACAGTGTAAGAGAGTCCCCCTTTTTCCAAATCCTCTCCAACATATGTTTTTTCCTGTATTGTTAATTTTAGTCATGCTGAAAGATGTGAGGTAGCATCAGAATTTTATTACAGAACTGAAACAAATAATCCTAAAATTGGCATGGAACCACAAAATACCCCAAATAATCAAGGCAATCTTGAAAATGAAAAGCAAAGCTGGAGGCATCACAATTCTGGAGTTCAAATATAATACAAAGTTGTAGTCATCAAGACAGTATGGTACTGCCACAAAAATAGACACATAGATCAATGGGATAGAATAGAAAACCAAGAAATGAATTCACAAGTATATGGTCAATTAATCTTTCACAAAGCAAGAAAGAATATCCAATGGAAAAAAAGACAGTCTCTTCAACAAATGGTGTCGGGAAAACTGGACAGCACCATGCAAAATAATGAAGATGGACCATCTGTTACACCATACACAAAAATAAATTCAAAATTAACAAAAGATCTAAATGTGAGACCTGAAACTATCAAAATCCTACAGAACATAGGCAGGATTTGACATTAGCTGTAGCACCTTCCTACTATATATGTCTCCTGAGGCTAGGGAAACAATAGCAAAAATAAACAATTGGGACTTCATGAAGATAAAAAGCTTCTGCACAGTGAAGGAAATCAACAAAACTAAAAGGCAACCATTGGCAGAGGAGAAGATATTTGCAAATGACATATCTGCTAAAAGGTTAGTATCCAAAATCTATAAAGAACTTATCAAACTCAACACCCAAAAAACAAATAATCCAGTGAAGAAATGGGCAGAATACATGAATAGACATTTTTCCAAAGAAGACATACAGATGGCTAACAGACACATTAAAAGATGTTAAACATCACTCATCACCAGGGTGACCAATCAAAAATACAATGAGATGTACATGGATTTTTAACATAGCTCTCAAGGCCCTATGTTTTCTCCCTTTGTCTACACTTTTACCCTCACTTCTTCCCACTCCTTACTTTGTACTTCATGTTGGGATCTTAGGATAGTTTAACTTGCTTGGCCTTTCCTTTGTCCTTTCTGTCTGCAGCGCCTTTTCCTGGCAAACTCCTAGTTTTTCAGATTCACCCAGGCATTACTACCACTCTATTTCCAACCCAGACTCAGTGCCTGTTACATGAGGGTATTTAATAAGTATAGAGAATAATACATTTAATATCAACTTACAAACCTTGGTATATAACAGGGAAGGCCACAAAGGTGACTATTTTAAGTTGGGTTCCCCAGAAGCAGAGTCTGAGACAAGAATTCATGTGACAGTGATTTAGTAGGACATGTTTCTAGAAAAAACCAACAGGGAAGTGGGAACAGGAAGAAAATGAGATCAAGCAACTGTATGGAATCAATGTCCCACAGAAAAAGTTCTGGAAATAGTACATAGGTCACACTTCAGCATTGTCCAGTCAACTTCAAGTCCAAGAGGTCTTGAGTATTTGTCTTCTCTACAAATTAGGCTTAGGTAAGGGGCTAGGAAGGGAAGAAGTAAATCCTCAGGCACTTTGGGCTTTTCATGCACACAGGCAAACCAGATTCTGACAGCCAGAGGGCAGCCAGCCAACAAAGATACAGGTGTTGACGGCTGGGAGGGAAAGCACGCTTACCAGGAGCAGGTGTGCATGAAAATGGTATGGGCACAGCACTGTCAACATGTGCTATAATGATTATGGTCTAAATCTAGACATGGAAAATGTCCTCAAGAATTCTATATCATTCAGACCATCCAGAGATCACTCCTAGACCACTTTTGCAAAACCAAACAGCCCTGCCTCAACCTGGAGCAGAAAGAGTAGAAGGGATGAGGCCAAGGTTCAGTGAAGGCATACTGAATATGGGAAAGTTATCACATTGCCCTAAGTTATGAAACCAGGCCCCTTAATTTGAGGTCATGGGATCACAAAAGTTCCCAAGATGACTAAGCTTAAGTTTTAAGGCAAAGAAGTCACCTGCTTTCCTAAAGAATAAAAATCTCTGGCTTAAAGCAAGCAGAACATGTGGCATAAATAATCTCCATTAGGAAGCCCTCAGGTATATGAAAATCTCATACTTTCACTTGCTGTGGTCACTTTCACTTCATAAGGTGTAGGAATCACCTGGTCATCATGTTAAGATGCAGATTCTGATTCAGCAGGTATGGCCTGGGGCTTGAGATTCTGCATTTCTACACACTCCCAGGTGGTACTGATATTGCTGGTCCAAAGACCACACTGGAAGTAGCAAGGTCCTGGGGCACACTTAAAAGTGAAAATATAACACAACAAAACAAACAGAAAAAGAATCTAAATATGTGATTTGATGTTTAGAAAGAAAGGAATACAAAGGAGGTTATTACTACCTTTTCTTTTAGCTTTATTCAATGTTACAGGGACTGCTGATCTTGTTTCCTGGAAGAAGGACTTTAAGAAAAAATGTTCTCACAGACACAAGGGAAGATGGCAGTGAAAGGACCCTAAGCTCATCTCATCTCATGGATACAACTAAATAACACTCACATCAGTGTAAATAACCCAGAAAATGACCCAAAGGCTGGCAGAACAAACTCTCCACAGCTAAATGTAGAGAATAGGCTGCATCAAAGAGTGTAGGAAGGGTGGAGGAAGGTCAGAGGCTAAACAGACCCACAGGACTGTCTTTAGGATGGAAGAATGCCACCGGCACAGACAGTGGAGACAAACAGACTCTTGGAGCAAGGAACCCTCAAGGAGAAGATGAATCCCCATAATATTTGGCTTTGAAAAACAGGGGACTCAATTTCACAAGTTCTTACAAGCAAGACTAAAAACCTGGAACTTTAAAAATCAGCAGGCTTGGTTCTAGGAGAGCCAGGAGAGCAAGAAGGAACTGAGTCCCCACTCTTAAACAGATAGCACAGAGAACAGCCATAGAGATACAGCATAGAAGCAGAAGTTGGGAAAGAGCCTGAGGTATGCACGAGGGAGATTTGTTTACTATTCTTATAGTGTGTGCTGGAAGGGCAGGGATTATTAGAATTCTGGAGGAACAAAGGAGCTGGCTGGAGCCATTTCCCTCTCCCACCCCTCGGCCTAAACACATGGCCACCTGCAGGAACCACTGTGGCATTAAAAATTACTACCTAACTTGCTAACAGCATACCCCACGCACATGTTCTCCTGAGGACACACATCCTCCAGTCAGCCCTCCACTCCAGGCTTCTTCCCATAGCAGACCTGTGCAAACCTTGATAACACTGCATCCCACCACCACATGCCTCTGAAGATATTCCCCTCCAATAGGCTCTTGGCCAGAGCCCATCCAAAGTGATGCCAAAAATGTGGAAGTGTGCAAGCAGCCTCTAAAGGAGCCAGCACCACGTCAAAATGACTGCTGGCCCAGGGAAAGAGAAAGACAATGACACACACCAGTAAGACTGCAACCCGAGCAGTGGGCTGGGGGAAGACAGCTGGTCTGACTGTATTCCCACCCACCAACAAAAGCTTCTCAATGTATAAAAAAGGGAAAGCACTCTGAGGTTTGGTGCTACTCTATCTCCAGCAAATTCCTGGTTTGACTCAACTCAAGCCCAAGGCACTCCAGACTGACCACTAACAATGCAGAGACAAAACCCTGCCCACAACAGGCAAAGAGAGTAAATGCAGATGACTGGACTGCGGAAAAATGTGGCTCAGCCAGAATGGTAGGGTGCATGCAACACACATAGGAGACACCCCTGGAGCACTAGATTCTGGCAAACAGGAGACATGCACTGCAGGGCACTACAGGACCTCTTCTTCATAAGGCTGCTACTTCCAACAGCAGGATATGTAGCCGGCTTTCCTAACACAGAGAAACAGACACAGAGAGTTAGACAAAATGAGGAAACAGAGGGATATGTCCCAAATGAAAGAACAGGACAAAATCATGGCACAAGAGCTAAATGAGATTGTGATAAATAATATGCCTAATAGAACATTTAAAGTAATGGTCATAAAAGTACTTAATGGATTTGAGAAAAGAGTGGTGGACCTCAGTGAGGCCCTCGACAAAGACTCAGAAAGCATAAAAAAGAACTAATCCATGATAAAGAGCTCGATAAATGAAATTAAAATTACACTAGAGGAAGTGAAGAGTAGAATAAAGGATGCAGAAGAATGGATCAGTGATCTGGAGGACAGAATAAAGGAAAGCAATCAAGCTGAACAGATGAGCAACTAAAAGTAATACAAAATGAAAATAGACTTAGAAAACTCAGCATCACTAAGAAGCATAATAATATTCACATTACAGGGATCCTAGAAGAAGAGAAACAAAAGGAGGCAGAAATCATATTTGAAGAACTAATAGCTGAAACATAAATCCAGACCCAGGAGGCACAGAGAGCTCCCAACAAAATCAACTCAAGGAGGTCCACATAGTATGGTCCAAGACACATAGTAATTAAAATGGTAAAAAGTAGTTATAAAGAGAGAATTTTAAAAGCAGCAAAAGAAAATAGTTATATACAAGGAAAACCCCATAAGGCTATCAGCTGATCTTTCTACAGAAACTTTGTAGGCTAGAAGGGAGTGGCATGATATAGTCCAAGTGCTGAAAGGAAAAAAAACCTGCAGCTAAGAATACTCTATCCAGCCAGGCTATCATTCAGAACATAAGGAGAGATAAAGAGTTTCCCAGACAAACACAAGTTAGAGGAATTCACAATTGCTAAACCAGCCTTATAAAAAAATGTTAAAGGGGACTCGTTGAGTGGAAAGGAAAGACCACACAAAGGAGTAATAAAAGTAGAAAGCACAAAAGCAGTACAAAAAAAAAAGTATATTTGTAAAAATTAGTCAAGGGATTCATAAAATAAAAGGATGTAAAGTATGACACCATATACCTAAAACGTGGGGCTGGGGAGAGCACAGAAAGGGTTCAAATTTCAGTGACCATCAACTTAATGTGGACTGCTATATGCAGAGGATGTTATATACAAACTCAGTGGTAATCACAAACCAAACACCAGTAATAGGTATGCAAAAACTAGAGGTGCCTGGATGGCTCAGTTGGTTAAATGTCTGACTCTTGATTTTGGCTCAGGTTGTGATCTCACGGTTGGTAAAATCAAGGCCCACATCCAGCTCTACACTGATAGTGCAGAGCCTGCTTGGGATTCTCTTCTCTCTCTCTCTCTCTCTGCCCCTCTCCTGCTCATGCTCTCTCCGTTTTTCTCAAAGTAAATAAATAAACATTAAAAAAAGAGATATGCCATACAAAGGCATATCCAAATCTATAAAGAAATCACTAGTATCCAAAATCTATAAAGAACTCACTAAACTCCACAACCGAAAAACAAGTAATCCAGTGAAGAAATGGGCAGAATACATGAATAGACACTTCTCTAAAGAACACATCCAGATGGCCAAAAGGCACATGAATAGATGCTCAACATCACTCCTCATCAGGGAAATACAAATCAAAACCCCACTGAGATACCATGTCACGCCAGTCAGAGTGGCTAAAATGAACAAATCAGGAGACTGTAGATTCTGGAGAGGATGTGGAGAAATGGGAACCCTCTTTCACTGCTGGTAGGAATGCAAACTGGTACAGCCGCTCTGGAAAACAGTGTAGAGGTTCCTCAAAAAATTAAAAATAGATCTACCCTATGACCCAGCAATAGCACTGCTAGGAATTTACCCAAGGGATACAAGAGTGCTGATGCATAGTGGCACTTGTACCCCAATGTTTATAGCAGCACTTTCAACAATAGCCAAATTATGGAAAGAGCCTAAATGTCCATCAACTGATGAATGGATAAAGAAGTTGTGGTTTATATACACAATGGAATACTATGTGGCAATGAGAAAGAATGAAATCTGGCCATTTGTAGCAATGTGGATGGAACTGGAGAGTGTTATGGTAAGTGAAATAAGTCATACAGAGAAAGATAGATACCATATGTTTTCACTCTTATGTGGATCCTGAGAACCTTAACAGAAGACCTGGGGGAGGGGAAGGAAAAAAAATTAGAGGGGGAGAGAGCCAAACCATAAGAGACTCTTAAAAACTGAGAATAAACTGAGGGTTGATGGGGGGTGGGAGGGAAGGGGGGAGTGGGTGATGGGCATTGAGGAGGCCACCTGTTGGGATTAGCCCTGGGTGTTGTATGGAAACCAATTTGACAATAAATTTCATATTTAAAAAAAGAGATATGCAAAACATAAATTGAAAGGAATCTGAATATACCACTAAATAAAGCTAACTAACTGTGAGAGAAGAGAACAAGGGAAGCATGGAACAGAGAAGAACTACAAAAACAACCACAAAAAAAGTAACAAAATGGCAATAAATACGCAATTATCCATAATTACTTTTAATGTAAATAGATGAAATGCTCCAATCAAAAGACATAGGGTGATGAATGGATAAAAAAACAAAATCCATATACATCTTGCCTACAAGAGACTCATTTCAGATCTAAAGCCACACGCAGAGTGAAAGTGAAAGAATGGAGTAGTATTTATCATGCCAGTGGATGTAAAAAGAAAGCCAGGGTAGCAATACTTATATTGGGCAAAATAGCCTTTAAAACAAAGACCGTAACAAGGGACAAAGAAGGATACTAAGTAATCATAAAGGGAACAATCCACCAAGAAGATATAACAATTGTCAATATTTATGCACCCAACATGATACACCCAAATACATAAAACATTTAATAACAAACATAAAGGAAATAATAGTAAAATAATAATAGTTGGGGGGGAGGGCTTTAACACTCCACTTACATCAATGGACAGATCATCCAAACAAAATCAAGGAAACCATGGCTTTGAATGATATACTGAACCAGGTGGTACTAACAGATATATTCAGAACATTCCCTCCTAAAAGAGCAGAATATACATTCTTTTCAAGTGCACATGGAACGTTCTCCAGAATAAATCACATATTAGGATAGAAGACAGGTCTCAACAAATTCAAAAAGATCAAAGTCATACTATGCATCTTTTCTGACCACAATGCTATGAAGCTAGAAATCAACCACAGGCAAAAATCTTGAAATAGCACACAAACATGGAGGTTAAATTACATGCTACTAAACAACGGGCCAACCAAGAAATCAAAGAAGAAATAAAAAAGTATGGCAACAAATGAAAATGAAAACACAAATTCTAGAAGCTTTGGTATGCAGCAAAAACTTCTAAGAGAGGTTTATAGCAATACAGACCTAGACCAAGAGGCAAGAAAAATCTCAAAAAAAAAAATGTAATCCTATACCTAAAGGAGTTAGAAAAACAAGAAAAAACAAACCCCAGGGGTGCCTTGGTGGCTCAGTCAGTTGGGCCTCCGACTTCAGCTCAAGTCAGGGTCTTGAGTTTGAGCCCCGCGTCAGGCTCTGTGCTGACAGATCAGAGCCTGGAGCTTGCTTCAGATTCTGGGTCTCCCTCTCCCTCTTCCCCTTCCCTGATCATGCTCTGTCTCTCTCTCCTTCAAAATAAATAAACTTCCAAAAAAAAAAAGAAAAGAAGAAAAAAACCCCAAAGCAGTAGAAGAAAGGTGATAGTAACGATAGAGCAGAAATGAATGATTGAGCAACTAAAGAAACAATAGAACAAGCCAATGAATCCAGGAATTAGTTCTTTGAAAAGATCAACAAAACTGATAAACTTTTAGCCAGACTTATAAAAAAAAGGAAAGAGGACCCAGGTAAACAAACTTAGAAATGAAAGAGGAGAAATAACAATAATACCACAGAAATACAAACAATTGTAAGATAGTATTATGAAAACCTATATGCCAACAAACTGGATAACCTAGAAGACATGGATAATTCCTAGAAACACACAACCTCCCAAAATTGAAGTAAGAAGAAATAGAAAATTTGACCAGACTGATTACTAGCAATGAAATTGAATCAGTAATAATAATAATAGTAATAATAATAAAATCCTAACAAAAAAAAAGTCCAGGAAAAGATGGCTTCATAGGCTAATTCTACCAAACATTTAAAGAAGAGCTAATACCTATTCTTCTCATAGTATTCCAAACATTAGAAGAGGAAGGAAAACTTCCAAATTCATTATATGAGGCCAGCATTACCCTGAGACCAAAACCAGATAAAAATACCACAGAAAAAGAGAACTATAGGCCAATAATTATCTCTGATGAACACAGATGCAAAAATCCTCAACAAAACACTATCAAACCAAATCCAACAATACATTAAAAAGTAATTCACCAAGATCAAGTGGGATTTATTCCTGATGCAAGGGTGGGTCAATATTCACAAATTAAGCAACATGATACAATTACATCAATAAGAGAAAGGATAAAAATGATATGATCATTTCAATACATACAGAAAAAGCATTTGACAAGGTACAACTTCCATTCCTGATGACAACCCTTAACAAAGTAGGTCCAGAGGGAACACATAACAACATAATAAATGAGAATAATTTTATGAAAATAAATGTAAATAAATAAATGTAAAATAAATAAAAATAAATCAAATAATTATATGAAAAACCCACAGCTAACATCATACTCATTGGCTAAAAAGTGAGAGCTTTCCCCCTAAGGTCAGGAACATGATAAGTAGGTCCACTCTCACCATTTTTATTCAACATAGTTCTGAAATTCCTAGCCACAGCATTTAGACAACAAAGAAGAATAAAAGGAATCCAAATTGGTAAGGAAGAGGTAAAACTTTCACTATTTGCATATGACATGGTATTATATGAAAACCCCCTAAAGACTCCCCCCTCCAAAAAAAATCACTAGAACTTATAAATGAATTCAGTAACATCTCAGGATACAAGAACTATGTACAAAAACCTGTTGCATTTCTATGCACTAATGATAAAGGAGCAGAAAGAGAAATTAAGAAAACAATTCCATTACAGCCCATGGACTTGTCAGGGTGCTGATGGGCCACATGGGGGCCAGTCTGTGATGCACTTTGAGGGGTGTCAGAGGGGCCTCCCCTGCCTGCACTTAACCTGATGATTCAAGGGCCCAGGGGTTGACATGTGTATTGTGTTTGCAAAACTCAGGTGTCTTGAGTCTGGGCTGTACCAGGCAAGGGAAAAAATTAAAGATTTGAGTTTTTCAGAAAGAGAGAGAGAGAGTGAGAGAGAAATAAAGAAGAAAGAGAGAAAGAGAGAGAGGAAGGAAGGAAGGAAGGAAGGAAGGAAGGAAGGAAGGAAGGAAACAATTCTATTTACAATTGCACCAAAAACAATAAAATATCTAGGAATAAACTTAACTAAGAGATAAAAGACCTGTACTCTGGAATTTGCCTTTAAAGTGGTTGAAGGTTCCTTTTTCATAGGAGCTACTTTACTTTATGACTCTGATACCAGAGTAAATTCTCCATCATGGATGGGAGCTTTTTATGCTGTGCCTGGGTTAACAGATGTTCATTAATCTGGGTAATTAAGACTAAGGGAAAGAAAGCTGACCATATGTCCAACTTGAAACATATTTCAAGTTTCTCTAAATTCTCCCGATTCTAAGCCCACTCACTGGATTTTGTCTCTTTTCCATAAACAGTAATTACAGTGGCTTAAGCCACATTCATTGTACATGGAAAGGACAGGCACTCATATTTTTGCCCAGAGGCCCTACTCAGAAATAATGACTTTTGTAGAGACCAGAAGCCACCTCATGTGGGGAGAGATAAAGAGGACAAAACATGGATTTGGGTAGATGAACTTAATTATTTGTTTAAAGAGTTGTTCTGGATTGTCTGTGTCAATTGGCTTCACTACCACTCCTAAGATAGGGAAATATATTTTCCAGAATCCTCTTTGCTGTATGATTCGGGTTAGAACTTGCTAAAGGAGAGGTACTCCTGTGACATTTGAAAGGTAGAAATGAAAGAAGTTATAATTATTAGGCTGTTGTGGATTGTAGATACCACAGTTTTGTGATATACAGTGGATTTTCCTGATTTGTTAGCTTTACAGATCTTCCCATGAGATCCCACTTTGGTGATTAGAATGGTGGCTTCTGGGATGTTCTCACTTCCTGCTTTTCAGCCCCCTTCACCAACTTCAATGTTCATTCCTCTGGCTACAATCTCTTAGAGATCTTCACTCTCCCAGAAAATCCCACATCTGTATAAATCTTGATTTCCATGTTAAATTCCCTATTCTTGTAACAAATGTGGTACCTCTGTTTTCCTAAGCTCAGACTGGTACAGGAGTTCTTGAATTTATTGAAATTTTAGGGGATTAGAAATATATTTAGTTGTTTTTGATGGGGTTCACTGGTGGGGAATGGTTAGTATTTTTCCTGTTCTCTCCCATTTTATCACTCTTCTGATGGGGCAGATGTGTCACAGATTGGTTTTGTGAAGAAGTAGACTCTGAGATTGAGTTTAATGTGCAGCACATTTATTTAAGAGTGTCCTTGGAACAGATATTTGTGGAAAGGAGAGGATGGAAGCAGAATTGAGTAAAGAAGTCAACTTCAATGCAGGTACAAGAGTAGGTGTGGCCAGCTCCGTGGGGAGGTCTGCAGGGTATATGACCATTCATAGTTGTCCTTGTTTGGGTGAAGATGGCCTGACCTTAATATTTTAACACTGATTAGTCATTGGATATAGGATACTGCAAGAAGGAGCATTAATTTGTGTGAGGATGCTCTTTTCAGGTGAAGCAGTCCCTAAAGGGACTTCGAGCCGAAGGTTGTTACAAAAACATTCCCAGAAGTTGGGGCAATGAGGGCTTACTTGAAGGGGGATTTCACCCAAGAAGTAAGCTGGGCTGTGTTATGAGTCAATATTAGAGCTGTATGTAGTTAAGTATGAGGAAAGGAGATTTGTGGTAGAGGGAGCAACATGCCTAAAGGCCTAAAAGAGAATGCCTGACATTTTGAACAATAAATAGTCCGTCTGACTAAAGTATGAGGTAAAAGAGATTTGATCACATTCCAGAAAGATGAGATGACTCTTGGAAACTCAGAGTCTAGATAAACATGTTGAGCATATCTGTGGTCAACTTGCTTATGGGACACTGGAGTAAAAGTTAAGTCTTTCTGGAGGCCAGTCCAGACCCTGAGGACCATCTTTGCCAGCTCCAAGCTTTTCATATTACTCAGCTCTCTTTGCCAGGGTGTGAAGTAGGCACAAGACTACTACTTTGGGTTAATTTCTCTAAATTCAATGTGTTTCTTTATCTGTCTGATGAGCTACCTGTCTCTGACGCTGTGCTTCCCAGTAGAGAACACTCCGGGATGTGGCTCTTATATGGCACATCACAGGGCTTCCCAGGCTACTTTTTTTCATCATATGCAGGCTTCTTTTCTCTTTCATACACTTTGGTTTAGCTTTTGATGGCAACCACTATTACCTTTAATTATGTTTTTCCTTGATGCAGTGCAAGCAGTCACACCTCCTTGCTTGCTCTAAGCCATTTCTACCCATTTCTACTTTCCCTTTACTTCATTCATTTCCTTAGACATACACACTGTGTGATGTAGTGGAAAGAATACAGGATTTAGATTCTGGCAGACTTGAGCCAGAATCCAAGGAATCTCACTTTCTACTGATACGATCTTGGGCAATTATCCTAATCTCTCTAAGCATCAGTTAATTTATTTATAAAATTGAGAGGGATGTTGCAAAGATAAAATAAAGCCATGTGTGCAAGCATTTGGCATAAGGTAGGCACAGAATATGTTACTGTCCCTTTCCTTTTCTATCTGGGGATTTAGAAATTAACTGTGAACTTCAGCTAGGTGAGGAGGGGTCCTTCTTCTTTGAGAATTATTTGCCCTGCTGGTTCTGTCTTGTTTATTTTCCTTCTCTCACTGTCCACTGGCAGAGATCACTTTTTTTCCCCCACTTAGATCATATGACTAGTTTTTCGACCTTAGCTGCATCACTGAACAGGCTTTATTCCCTAGTCCAGTTCTGCTAATAGGATTACTTTAAGCATTTCCTAATCTGGATGCCTGATCAACACCTCTAGATACAAGCAGCACTGACCCTCCAAATGAGACAGGCACTACCCAAGTAGCATTTCAGGTCTCTTGGAATGAGAAAGAACATGTTTGTATTCCATGGGCAGATAATCCATGATGGTTCTAATTGGCCCTCCTGGGTCTTCTTGCAAGCTAATATTCTTCAGAGTGCTGCCGAATTACAGTCTAATTTAATTTCCCCTCTGATCAGTTTACAGATCTTTATGAACGCAGTCCAGACAGATCAATGTTAATAGCCGCTGGTGTTTTGAAGCTAGACAAGTTGGGAAAACAAACTGGAGCTTTACTTTTCAAGGGCATGGTTTATATTTCCCAAGTGCCTTTCAAAGGTTGCTAAAGCTCCAAATGAACCATACTTCTTGCTGCCTGTATTAATCAGGGTTTTTCAGACCAATAGGATAGATATAAAATAAGGAATTGGCTCATGTAATTATAGAGGCTGAGAAGTCCCAAGATCTGCAGTTGGCAAGCTGGAGACCCAGGAGAGCTGATGGTATACATTCCAGTCTGAAAGCTGGTAGGCTCAAGACCAAAGAAGAGCCAAATTTTTAGTTCAAGATCAAAGATAGGAAGAGATTGATGTTCCAGCTCAGTAGGCTGACAGGAGGAGTTCCTTCTTACTCTGCCATTTTTGTTCTATTCAGTTCTTCATTCAGTTGGATGAGATCTACCCATATTAGGGAAAGCAGTCTGCTTTACTCAGTCTACAGATTTAAATGTTAATCTTATCTAGAAATACTCTCACAGACATGCCTAGAATAATGTTTGATCAAAAGTCTGGGCAATCCATAGAGCAGTCTAGTTAACACATAAAATTAATCATCACACTGTCCCACGCCCACTCCCCAGGATTGACAATTGCTTATGGAAACTGGTCCCAGGCAAAGTCTTTCCCTTAAGTCACGAGTGGCTTAAAATTAAGCTTATATTTCATATGTTCTTTTCTAATTAGACTTGAACCAGCAATATCATTTGTATACTAACTTATGTTAGAAGGGATGACTAATGCTTGTCAATTAGATAGACAGCTTGGACTCTCTATCAGCCAGTGTTGTTTTCCTGTTTACCTGTCTACTGTGAAGATTGCATATTGGGAGTGATTATAATTCAGTTTACTCATTCTTATCATAAACATAACCATCAATAATATATTTAAAGCCAATGGTAACCAAAAAATTCCAGGTGTAGCTATACTTTTTTCAGACAAAATATCTTTAAAGTAAATATGTTAAACAAGACCAAGAAGGTCATTATATAATGATAAAGGGGTCAATCCATCAGGATAACACTTGTAAATATTTATGCACCCCAAATCAGAGTACCTAAACATATAAAGCAAAAAATTAACAGAGCTAAAGGGAGAAATAAACAACAATGCAGTTATATTTGGAGACTTTAATATCCCACTCTCACCAATGGACAAATCATCCAGAGAATCAGTAAGGAAACATTGATGCCAAATGGACCTAGTAGACATATACAGAACATTCTATCCAACAACAGCGTAATACAAATTCTTCTCAAGTGCACATGGAACATTTTCTAGGATAAATCATATGTTAGGCCACAAAACAAGTTTTAGCAAGAAGAATAAAGAATAAACCTTCTTTATTCAAGAAGATTTAAATAATACCAAGTATATTCTCTGACCACAATGGAATGAAAATAGAAATCAATAACAGGAGGAAAATTGGAAAATTCATTAGTTCATGGAAATGAAACAATACTCTCCTGAACAAACCATGGATTAAAAAAGAAATTAAACGGGAAATAAAAAAGTATCTTGAGACAAATGAAAATGGAAACACGACATACAAAACTTATAGGATGCAACAAAAGCAATAGTTCATAGCAATAAACACTTACATTAAAAAACAAAAGAGGGGTGCCTGCATAGCTCAATTGGAAGAGCATGCAACTGGATCTCCACATCATGAGTTCGAGCCCCAAGTTGGGTGTAGAGGTTCCCAAAAACAAAAACAAAACACCAAAACCCCCATAACAAAAACAAAAGCAAAAACCAAGAGAGATCTCAAATATACAACCTAAGTCTATGTCTTAAGGAACTAGAAAAAGAAGAACAAACTGAGCCTAAAGTTAGCAGAAGGAAGGAAATTATAAACTTAAAAGCAGAGATGAATGAAATAGAGAACAGAAAACAATGGAAAAGATGAACAAAACTAAGAGTTGGTTCTTTGAAAAGATAAATAAAATTGACAAACTTTTAGCTGGGCTACGAAGGCAAAAAGAGAGAGGACCCAAATCAACAAAATTATAAACAGAAGACATTACAGCTGAAACCAATGAAATACAAAGAATCATAAGAACCTACTATGAAAAACTATATGCCAACAAACTGGACAATGTAGAAGAAATGGGAAAACTCTTAGAAACATACAACCTACCAAGACTGAATCATAAAGAAATAGAAAATCTGAACAGACCAATTACTAATATGGTGATTGAATCAGTAATAAAAAAATTTCCCAAGAAAGAAAAGCCCAGGACCAGATGGCTTTACTGATGAATTCTACCAAATATTTAAATAATTAACACCAATCCTCTTTGAAGTTTTCCAAAAAATCAAAGAGGAAGGAACACTCCCAAACTCATTTTACAAGGCCAGCATCACCCTAAAAGCGAAGTAAGAAAATGACATATAAGAAAATAAACATATAGGTGAATATCTCTAATGAACAAAAATGCAAAAATTTTCAATAAAATACTAACAAACCAAATTCAGCAGCATATTAAAAGGTTTATTCACGATAAAATGAGATTTATCCCTGGGATACAAGATTTGTTCAACATCTGCCAAACAATAAATGTGATACATCATGTTAACAAAATGAAAAAAAGATCATACGATCATCTCAATAGATGAAGACAAGCATTTGACAAAATTTAACATCCACTCATGATAAAAGCTCTTAATAAGTTAGATATAGAAGGAATGTACCTCAACAAAAAAAGTCCATATATGACAAGCTTATTGTACTCATGATAAAAGGCTGAAAGCTTTCTCTCTAAGATCAGGGACAAGGATTTCTACTCTTACCACTTCTATTCAACACAGTACTGGAAGTTCTAGCCAGAAAAATCAGACAAGAAAAATAAATAAAAGGTGTGAGAATTGGAAAGAAAGAAGCAAAATTTGCAAATGTCATAATTTTATATATAGGGGCACTAAGGAATCTACTCCTGAAATCATTGTTGCACTGTATGCTAACTAATTTGGATGTAAATTTTAAAAAATAAAAAAGAAAAAAAGAAAAGAAAATCCAAGTCTCCACCAAAAATCTGTTAGATCTTATCAGTGAATTCAATAAAGTTGTAGGATGTTGAATTAACATACAAAAATCAGCAATGTTTCTATACACTAACAATAGATTATCTGAAAAAGAAATAAATAAAATGATCCCATGTACAATAGCATCAAGAAATTTAAGTAAAGTATTAAGGAATAAATTTAACCAAGGAGGTGAAAGATCTCTACACTGAAAACTACAAGACATTGATGAAAGAATAGAAAACAACACAAATAAATGGAAAAGTATCCCATGTCCATGGAGTGAAAGAACTAATATTGTTAAAATACCCAGACTATCCAAAGTCATTTGTACATTCAATGCAATCACTATCAAGATTTTAATAGAATTTTTTACAGAAGTAGTAAGATAATCCTGATATTTACATGGGACTACAAAAGATCCCCAATAGCCAAAGAAATTCTGAGAAAGAAAGAGCAAATGGTAGCACACTTCCTGATTTCAAGCTATATTATAAAGCTGTAGTATATAAACCTGTAGTAGTCAAAACATTATGGTGCTGGCATAAAAACAGACACATAGATCAATGGAACAGAATCAAGAGCCCCAAAATAAACCCATTCATTTATGGTCACTAATATTTGACAAGGGAACAAAGAATACTCAATGGAGAAAAGACAGTCTCTTCAATAAATGGTGCTGGGAAAATTGGATATTCACACATAAAAGAATGAAATTAGACCCCTATCTTACATCACTCACAAAATTAACTTGAAGTGAATTAAAGACTTAAATATAAGACCAGAAATCAAAAGACTCCTAGAAGAAAACATACCAAAAAAAGCTCCTTGACATGGGTCTTAGCAATGATTTTTTGGATATAACAACTGAAGCATAAGCAACAGAATAAAAAATAAACAAATAGGGCTACATCAAACTAAAAAGCTTCTGCAGATCAATAGAAATCAACAAAATGGAAAAAAAATGTACAGAGTGGGAAAATATTTGCAAACCATATATCTGATAAGGGATTAATATCTAAAATATATAAAGAACTCGGGGCGCCTGGGTGGCGCAGTCGTTAAGCGTCCGACTTCGGCCAGGTCACGATCTCGTGGTCTGTGAGTTCGAGCCCCGCGTCGGGCTCTGGGCTGATGGCTCGGAGCCTGGAGCCTGTTTCCGATTCTGTGTCTCCCTCTCTCTCTGCCCCTCCCCCGTTCATGCTCTGTCTCTCTCTGTCCCAAAAATAAATAAACTTTGAAAAAAAATTTTTTTTAAAAAAAGAACTCATACAACTCAGTAGCAAAGAAAAAACAAGCAAATAGTCCACTTAAAAAAATGGTCAAAGGACTTTAATAGACATTTTTTTCCAAAGAAGGTATACAAATGGCCAACAAGTACACAAAAAGATGCTCAACATGACCAATCAGAAGGGAAATGCAAATCAAAACCACAATTTGATATCACCTCATGCCTATTGGAATAGCTATTATCAAAAAGACAAGAGATAACGAATGCTAGCAAGGTTGTGGAGAAAAGAGAACACTGTTGGTAGGATTGTAAATTGGTACAACCACTATGGAAAGATGTATGCATGTTCCTCAAAAACTTAAAAATAGAATTACCATATGATTTAGCAATTCCACTTCTGGGAATATATCTGAAGGAAATGAAAACATTATGTCACAGAGATATCTTCATTCCCATGTTCATAGCAGTGTTATTTGCAATAGCCAACATGGAAACAACCTAGGTGTCCATTGATGTATTAATGGATAAAGAAGTTACAGAATGGAATATGAAAATGGAATATTATTCCACCATAAAAAAGAAAAACATACTGCTATTTATGACAACATGGGTATGCCTCGAGGGCATTATTGTAAGTGAAGTAAATCAGGCAGAGAAAGACACATACTGTATAATCTCATATGTGGAATCTAAAACAAAAGAAAAGAAAACAAAACCCCGCACTAAACTCATAGAAAAAGAGATTGCATTTGTGGTTGCCAGAAGTGGGAGGAGGCGGGGGAAAGAGAATTGGTTAAAGATCAAAATGTATAAACTTCCAGTTATAAGATGAATAATTTCTAAGGATGTAATGTACATCATAATGACTAGAGTTAACACTGCTGTATGGTATATATATTTGAAAACTGTTAAGAGAGTAGATCCTAAGAATTCTCATCACAGGGAGAAAGTTTTTTGTATCTATATGAGATGATGGACGCTAACTAAACTTATTGAGGTAATCATTTCACAATATATGCGAAGTCAAATCATCATTCTGTACACCTTAATTGGAAACAGTGGTGTATGTTAATTATATCTCAATAAAACTGGGTCAAAAAGAACTACAACCATCAATGTTTCCTTTGAGCTTAACTGCTGTTAGGGTAGCTTCAGGTGAAATTGGGGATGTGCTAGATGACATTGATAGTCCTATTTTTCACCCTTTTCTGTATTCATGTCCTTTGCCATGCACCTTTCCTATTCCTAACATTAGAGTCAGAATTTATTTCCCTACCCTTTGAGTTTGATCTCAGTTATGTGACTTGCTTTGGCCAGGAGAATGAAGTAGAATTGATGATGCCCTAGTTTTTAAGTCAGGCCTCGAGTAGCTTTGTGTGTTCCTGGTACCTCTCGTGCACTTATGCCTTTACTGTGAGAAAGACATATTCAGGCCATCTGATAGACTCAGGAGGCAAATGATAGCCATGTAGAGCAGACCTGTGGCCTAAGACGTTCAGCCTAGTGCACCCTAGTGCAGAGCTCCCAAATGACCTGTAGACAACTCAACAGGCCAGCCAACTTGCAGATGTAAATGCATGGCAAGTCCAACAAAGGTCAGATAAACCCTGGCCTACCCCTTATCATGTGAGCTGTAACAGTAAGTAAATATAGTTTTAAGATACTCAATTTTGGGGTGGTATATTATGAAGCAATAGCTAACTGATACAGGAGGACTGTTTTAGACTTTGTGCTTTAAGAGTGGGGATTTTAAGTCAGTGTGCAATGGTCAATTTTCCTTTCATTTTGCTTTTCTGGATTAGACACATGTCTATAACACTGCATCAAAAAAATCAGTTGTGGCAGAGACTGCTGCTTGATCATCAGCTTTATTCTCTCTCTCTCTTTCTCTCTTCATCCCTTTTATTAATTTTTAATTTTTGGGCACTAATACTACATTTCTGTATCCTTCTTTGTAGTTAGGTGTTGTTATGTGATGAGTTCAAGTCAGTGGAAAATACTTCTCTATCAAGCCTAATCATATAAATTTCCCAAGTGTTTCCCTCCCTCCCCCCACCCCCTTCTTTTTCTCTCTCTCTTTCCTTTCTTGTCTGCATGTCTGGATATTGATACTCAGGGAGACCTTAAAAGCCATATGTAAAAGATGGGATAGTCTATATTAGCTTGCTCCTGAATGACTGCCCCCAGTTGCCTAGGAGAAATAACCACATTGATCTACTATGTCAACAAGAACTAAATTTTACGATGTTAAGCCATTGAAACTTTAGGATTTATGTGTTACCTTTACTAATTCAAACAGTTAAATAGGTACACTCAGAAAAACTTGCTTTTTCACTTTTATTTCCCTCCTCCTGCCATTAGTATGTTATACATGAATTTTGTATATTATTCAATATATTGATGTCCATACGCTGGTGGGGAAGGATGGACATGAAATCTTTAGTATCAAAATCTTGAATTATAACCAGACCTTTCTCTGGTTATATACTGAATATATTTTGGGTCCTGAATGTTATGGGGTGCTGTCTTGTTCAGTTTGGGTTGCTTTAACAAAAGCACACTGAATACCATGAACTGAATGGCTCAAACAACAGAAATTTATTTCTCACAGTTCCAAGGGCTGATAATTCTGAGATCAGGGCACCAGCATGGTCAGATTCTGGTAAAGGCCCTCTTCCTGGTTCACAGAAGGCTTTCCTTTTGCTGTGTCTTCAGATGCAGAGAAATCATTTCTCTTGTGTCTTTCCTTACAAGAACATTAATCTCATTCATGAGGGCTCTACCCTCATGACCTAAGGCACCATGTCCAACTATCATCACATTGGGGATTATGGTTTCAACATCTGAATTTTGGGGAGAAACATTTGGTCCATAGCAGACATCAAGAGCTCATGAGCGGATGATGTTCCCTCAGGGAACAGGCATCTCTGAACTAGAGGGTGACACTAAGTTGACACTTTTCCTAATAATTCTGTTATTCTGGGGTTTGAAGGAGGATAGAGCTAAGGGATTACAAAACATGGCAGCATGAGAAAAGTTTTTTTTTGTTGTTGTTCAAGCGGTACTCCTTTGAATAAGCTTGCAAGTACTCCTAATCTTGATCCCTTAATGTGCCCAATAAGACAATATCAATGCACATTTCTAAGTTGTGCACTGCAGCCAGACTGGATTCTCTTTTCTCTCCAGTTCTGCAAGATTTCAAGGTGCTTCTCAAAGGAGACTCTGTTTCTAGTCAAATACCAGCAGCTTTGGCGGTCACTGGATTATTACAAACAGTTGCATTTGGAAGATAAGCCCAATAGTAGTTCATTGTTCACTCTCCTGTTTGGCTGCTGCTTATTGGCTCTGGAATGAAAACAGAAAACTTCCTCTGCCTTTAACAAAAGGCCTGTTTTCCTTGCCTTCCTCTCTTCATTAGAAAACACCAGATGTACATGAGGCAGTGGGAGGTCCAATTCAGTTCTAGGCTGGCTGGTTATTGGAAAGCAGTGAAAAGGATTCTGAAAACCCAGCTCTTCAAAGAATCCCAAACAAAGCCTTTGTGTTCTTAACTGCAAAGCTAAGTTAATTTCTTACCAGATACAGTAGTAGCAGTTTCCAATTAGAACTACAAGCTAGGACACTCAAGGCCAACTTTGGTGTGCATTTGTGGGACATGGTGGTGGAGCCACCATAGCTTTGTTATTAAAGTAACTTTACCCTACTGGAAGTGAAAAGACACATATGCTTAGGAATAATGTATGGAAATTTGTCATATCACTGAAAAACATTCATACTTTTACATATCAGTATAATTGTTATCACTTTCACTTTGTTATGTTCTTTTTTTTTAAATAAAAATGCTTACTCATTTTTGGGAGAGAGAGCATGAGGAGGGCAGGAGCAGAGAGAGAGAGGGGAACAGAGGATCTGAAGTGGGCTCTATGCTAACAGCAGTGAGCCCAATGCGGGGTTTCAACTCGTGAACAGTGAGATCATGACCTAAGTCTGTCGGATGCTTAACTGACTAAGCCACCCAGGTGCCCCTCATTTTGTTATGTTCTTTAAGGGTAGTTGAAATTTAGTCAAATTCTAGTTATGTTTGCCCACCGCTGTATGGTTTTCAAAGTGCATTCTTACACATTTTTACATAATTCTCACAACTGGAGAAAGTTTTCACCACCTGTTACATATAAAGAAACAGACTGGGGTGAAAAAAAAACCCTCATGGTCAGTGTTGGTAATGAGGCTGGAAATTCACATCTCCTCAGTCTACATCTGGGGCTCAAAACACCGTGGTTCTTTTTACAGGATCAAGGATACAGCATTTAAGGTCTAGATTTCCTGTGTATGTATGTGTGTGTTATCTGATGTATCTAGAAAAATACCTTCTTGTTCCTGTTAATTCAAGATATTGTCAGGGAATTATTCAGCTATTACTATCACCATTTTATAAGCTTCCTTTATCACCACTTTCATATTGAATGGTATGTGGGGGAGGGTGGTCATAAAGCCTCTTAAACTCAGGCTTTGAAGCCATGTTACTAGCTATCACGTATTTTTCTCATCAACAAAATGGGATAATGATAGTATATTAGTTTGCTATTAGTAATATTAGTGTATTAGTATATTAGTAATCAAGTATCACAAACATAGTGGCTTAAATTGCAGAATTTATGGTCTCAAAGTTCTGGAGGCTAAAAGTCCAAGATGAATATGTTGGCATGACCACACTCCCTCTGAAGCTGCTAGAGAAAGATCTATTTTAGGTTTCTCTCATAGCTTCTGGTAGTTCCTTGGCTGGTGGCAGCATAACTCCAATCTTTATGTGGTGTTCTCTCTGTACCTGTGTATCTGTCTCTTCATATGGTGCTCTTTTTATAAGAACATGAATCATATTGGATTAGGGGCCCACCATACTCCAGCATGACTCATCCAAACTAATTATATCTGCAACAAACCCATTTCCAAATAAGGTCACGTTCTGAAGTACTGGAGGTTAGGACTTCTACATGTAAATTTTTGAAGGGGACACAACTTAACCCATGAAAAACAGTATCTATCTCATTAGGTCATTGTGAAGATTAAATGAAATGATGTCTGAAAAATCCTTATCACGGAGATGTCAATGGAGTGCCAAAATTCAGAAATATTTGCTGTTATTATTTTTGTTGTTGAGAGTTTGCATTTCTTTGACTGAAGGTAGCAGAAAGTACAGTTTTAGTCTTTTTAGAAAAATAAGCTAGTTGGCATCTTTCTCCTCAACCTTAACTGCCTATCCTTTCTGCTGCTCCAAGTCAGTGAGAAAAATAAGGAGCCAGGGACAGTTCTCTCTAGGTGGGAATCACCAGACATGCAAGAGGATGCACTCTTTCCGTTCATTATTTTTTTTGAAGGGAATAGATACAAAATGATCATTTGAGATGAAACCCACTTCAAGTTTGGCAAACTGATTTCTATTTGCCTCTCACTATATATGACCTTGAGTGAATTAACCAACCCCTACAAGTCCTAGGAAATCATAATGACAGAAGGTAAATCAAATAATAAGTTATATTCCAATAAGTTTATGTAGGTCCACAGTCATACCACCA
This sequence comes from Leopardus geoffroyi, assembly GCF_018350155.1. Classification (NCBI taxonomy): domain Eukaryota; kingdom Metazoa; phylum Chordata; class Mammalia; order Carnivora; family Felidae; genus Leopardus; species Leopardus geoffroyi. The sequence continues at coordinate 16,922,896 of NC_059343.1, forward strand.
CAGACAAATAAGAGTGTTATTTTTTACAAAGTCTAGAGAAGGAGATTTTGTAACTTTCTCATTGTCAGCAAATATTGGATTTGATCTAAATCCAACAAGCTCTAGTTTAAGCCCAGTTTTGTTTGTTTGTTCCCAGTATATAAGCAGAATAACTGGTCATTGTAAATTATATTTAAAAATCCTTTAGGTATATGAGTTGTTTCTTCTGCTTTTGGAGTTCCCTTTCTTTTTCACACTGCTGACTATCTACTCAGTCACAATTTGCATGTATTTATGGGTTATACATCTTCATTTCCAGGCTTGAAAATTTCTCCTTTCTTTTAGTATCACTTTCCCCTTCTTCCCACAAGCAATATCCATTTGGACATTCCTCAAGTCCTATGCAGTTCTTCTTTCTCAGATTCGTAACACTGGAGCAAAAGCTTTTTCTCTTCTCTTTTTTCCTTAAATTGATCTCCAGGTACTGTAGATTCTGCCTACTTTTCTTTCATTTCCTTACCTTTTTCATCATCAGTGCTGAAATCCAGGGGTTGTTTCTGCACTCAGGCAATAGTTCCTGGTTGTCTCCAAACTTCCCATCATCTTACCATACTTTCCAGGTATCTTTGTCCAAAATCCTGGCTTCTATTATTGTGAACTTGCTATAATTCCGAATTGCCATGCATAAGTAAGGCTTCCAAGGGTAAGATTACCCAACCTCTGCACACCAGCAATACAATTCAATTATTGAGATCAATAATTAAGCAAATATTTATTGATCATGTCCAATGTCCCAGGTTCTGTGCTAAGTGCTGGGAAGGAGGTTGATGATGGAGGACTACCCTAGTTTCCTTGTACATGTGACTCATTTGTTTTCCCATTCAAGCCTATGCAGACGCCAATGACCATACCAGAATGGCCTTCCTCCTCTCTGAGAGATTGTATCATTCATCCCTAAAATTCATTTCCTTCTCTAAGTTTTCTTGAACTAACTACACAGCTTAGATTACTCCAGCCACAGCTGGTCCCAATTACTGAAACATCTGTAGAGCTGCCCTTAGTAATATGCATGTTTTATAAATACACATGGTTTCAATTATTTGTTGCATCTCCTTATTTAGAAGCCCAACTGTTAGAACTGAACAGAGTGGCCTAGTATGTCCTATTAATATGCTCCTCACCTTTTTCGAGACTAAGGTCTCTGACTGAATCTGTCAGTTTTAGTCAGGAGACAAAAAACACAGCTGTTTCAACAGAAAGAGTTTAATATAACAAATTGTTAACCAAGTGTTGGAGATCCAGAAAGGCAAAAGGTTACAACTGTAATAAACTGTTCCTACCTCTAGGACTGGGAAATACAGAGAAGAGGTTGGGATTATTAAAATTTAGTAATTTGGAGGAGGGGGTACTGCTCAACTGGTGCTGATATCATTGAGGAAACAAATGCCAGTGCCATGGTGAGGAATTCTTACTTGAACGATGCTGACAGAGACAGTGAGCAAATGGGGATAAGTTCCCTCTCCCTCCACCATCCTCACAGACTCTCTCATGCGCTCCCTATTGGCAGAGTCTAATAGGGCAAAGCTGACCAAGGAGAAAAGTGTCTAGCTGACTCTCAGCTCCTACCTCAGAGAAAAGAACAGAGCAGGGCAGGGTGGGTTTGGAGCTGAGAGAGAAAAGCTTTATAACCAAGAAAGTCACTTGAGAAAATTCTTTACTGTGCAGTTGACCATGGAAATCTAAAAGTAGACATTTAAACTGAATCCCACCCTTCACCCATGACCCTAACTCATTTTCTGTACATTTTACTCCCCCAAAGAAATCCATTGTGTTTGCATTTTAAGAGAAGGAGAGCAATATTTAAAATTAGCACACAGTAGCAAACTTTAAGAATTTGTTAATGGGGTTTTCATGTGTTTTCAGGAGCAGAGTCAGTGGGGGATATTTTGCAAAACGTAGCCTTGCCTGCTACACTGCACCACACAGATAACGATGTCCTGGGTGAGCTTGGGAGAGGCTGGCTGGTATCACCTCGCTCCAGTGAGCATGTGACCAGACATCTTAAGCCAAGCAACAAAGAAAACATGTGCGCTTTCCTGCTGAGCTGAAAGTGGCTGTTGGAGAATTTCACTGAGACTTAATTTGTTGGAAGGCCTTTTCATCTTTATGCTATGTGTTGAGGGAAGGTGATGATTGTTTATTCTTTGTAATTTCTTCCATTTCTGGTTATGCTCTGCTCAAAAGACTGCAGCTTTCAATTACACAGGTAGAAGGTCTTCAGATTATTTTTTAAAAGACTTTTTTCCCCTCAGAATAAAAGGGATACATGCTCACTGTAGATAATTTATAAAACACAGTCAAGCAAAAAGAAGAGAATCTAAAAATCACCTGTAATTCTGCTTTCCAGAGATAACCACTATTAATATTGTGAACGTAGTGTTACATATCGTTCTATATGTATATATATGCATGTTTTTATATATACACAAATATTTTAAAATATGTACTTTAAATGTGTTTATACTTAAAGGTAGTATATGTACATTATAAAAATAGTTCTTTGCTGTTTATTTTGGAATCTTCCATTTAACAATCAATTTACCTCTTGTAATAAAATTTCTAAATTGTTCTCTGTAGTACGTATTTTTCCTGTTCAATTCTTCCGGTTACATCCTGCTGGCTGCAAAGTGGAAACAATTTCACATGCTGGTCATGTGTATTCCTTAGTTGCTTATATATATTTGCTTCAAAAATTGTCTGCATATTCCATACATGACATGGTATCCCAGAAAATGAAGGGATATGTAGATAGACAAAAATTTTCAAAAGTACTGAAGCATAACAACTTAAGTTGGTCTTAAACCCTTTCCTACTAGTCAAGATTCTACCCACTTCTGATCTTCACAGAGATTTCTCTATTTGGGAGTGCACTTGTCTAAGCAAACAGTGAATCAGCAGGTAAGTTCCACTTTGGGCAACCTAACTTCAAGATAACATGCCTGCCTTCCTATTTCAGTTCATTATATATCTCTATATGCAGAATATTGCTCCCAGTATTTCCCTTAGCCATATAGATCATTGAAATTAATTATTACCAAGAGGAAAAGGAAAGAGGTCAAATGAATTTAAATGACATAATTTATTTAACCTAATAAATGAAAATATTATCATTTCTACATATAATCAAGATGAAAAATATATTGTTGATATATGTTATATTATTTTTTCATATTAGTCTTTGAAAATTGGTGTATGCTTTGTACTTACAATATATCTCAATTTGTGAGCTAAATTTTTATTGGGAATAATTGAACTGGATTTAGATTTCATATAATTTTCAGTTGAAAAAGTAGATTCACATACCTAAGTTCTTCCAAACATACTCAACAGTTTTTCAATAACTTAAATCAAGCAAGTACCATAAAAAATCATGTGCCTTTACTATTTGCATCCACATTGACAAAACTGGTTTAAAGCTTTTAGAAGCAATGAGTTGATTTGAATAAAAAGCATATCAATTTCAAAACTATATCTTTCCAAGTTAACTAAATTAACTAAATATTGTGTCAACTCAGTGAGATTAACAGGCTCAAAGAAATATATAAATTGAAAAACAAGTCAATTAACCAAAATAAGAAAGAGTTTTTTCAAGTTTTTCCTGTAGTATTTTTGTAGTCGACTTATATAATGCTATCAATTATAAGTGCATCTTCTACATATCATTTCACATTAGAAAACACAGGGAAAATGCCCTGCAGTTTGGTGCTACTGCATCTCTGACAAATGCCTGGTCTGACTCAACTCAAGCCCAAAGTGGGCCCAGACTGACCAACTAATGGCACAGGGACAAAACACTGCCCACAGCAGGCAATGAGAGTCACTGCAGATGACTGGACTGAGAAAAGCAGCTAAGACACAATAGCAGAGCATAGGAAACACCAATAGGAGACACCCCTGAAGAGTCAGGCTCTGATGAAGAGTGGCATTGCACTGAAAGGCACTAGAGGACCTCTAATTCATAAAGTCATTACTTTCGAGAGCAGGAGACATAGCTGACTTTCCTGACACATAGAAACAGACACAGAGATTTAGACAAAATGAGGAAAGAAGAATATATTTTAAGTGAAAGAACAGGTCACAGCAAGAGAGCTAAATGAATTGGAGATAAGTAATATTGCTGATAGATAATTTTAAATAATGGTCATAAAGATACTCAGTGGATTTGAGAAAAGAGTGGAGGACCTCAGTGAGACCCTCAACAAGGAGACTGAAAACCTAAAAAAAGAACTAATCACAGATGAAGAACACAATAAATGAAACTAAAAATACACTAGGATAGAACAGATAGTAGACTAGGGAATAAGAATAATGCATCAGAGTACTGGAAGACAGAGTAACGGAAAGCAATCAAGGTGAACAGGTGAGATGATAGATAGATAGATAGATAGATAGATAGATAACTCAGCAGCACCATCAAGTGTGATAACATTCACATTATAGGGATCCAAAAAGGAGAAGAGACAGAAAAGGGGGCAGAAAATTTACTTAAAGAAATAATAGCTGAAAACTTCATGAATATGGGGAAGGAAACAGATACCCAGATCTAGGAGGCACAGGGAGCCCCTAACAAAATCAAGGAGAGGAACATCAGGACACAGTAATTAAACTAACTAAAAGCAGTGATAAAGAGAGAATTTTAAAAGCATCAAGAAAAAAGAAAACAGTTATTTATAAGGAAAACCCAGTAGGGCTATCAGCATATTTTTCAGCAGAAACTTTGCAGGTTAGAATTTTGAAAGCAGCAAGAGAAAAGAAAACAGTTACATATAAGGAAAGCTCAGTAGAGCTATCAGCAGATTTTTCAGCAGAAACTTTGCAGGCTAAAAAGGAATATATATTTTAATCATATATTCAAAATGTTGAAAGGAAAAAAACCTGTAGCCAAGATTATTCTATCCAGCAAGGTTATCATTCAGAATAGAAGGAGAGATAAAGAATTCCCCAGGCAAACAAAGTTAAAGGAATTAATGACCACTAAACCAGTCTTACAAGAAATGTTAAAGGGTACTCATAGAGTGGAAAGCAAAGGCCATAAGGAGTATGAAAAGTAGGAAACATAAAAGCGATAAAATTAAAGCATAAAAGCAGTAAAATAAAGTAAAAAAAACTCTCTAAAAATTAGTCAAGGGATTCACAAAATAAAAGAATGTAAAGAATGACACCATATACCTCAAACATAAGGGTGGAGAGGTGTAAAAATTTAGTGCTTTTAGAATGAGTTCAAACTCATGTGACCATCAATGTAATATGATGCTATATGAAGAAGACGCTATGTATGAACCTAATGGTAACCACAAATGAAAAACTGGCAAAACTGGCAATAGATATGCAAAAAATAAAGAGAAAGGAGTCCAAGTGTATCACTAAAGAAAGCCATCGAACCACAAGAGAACAGAGAAAGAGAAGAAAGTAATAAAGAAATACACAATAATAAAGCAAGTAACAAAATGGCACTAAGTACATACCTATCAATAGTTATTTTTAATGCAAATGGACTAAATACTCCAATCAAAAGGCATAAGGTGATGGAATGGATTAAAAAGCAAGACCCACTGGGGCGCCTGGGTGGCTCAGTCCATTACGCATCTAACTTTGGCTCAGGTCATGATCTCACAGCTTGTGAGTTCAAGCCCTGCATTGGGCTCTGTTCTGAAAGCTTAGAGCCTGGAGCCTGCTTCAGATTTTGTGTCTCCCTCTCTCTGCCCAATCCTGCTCACATTCTGTCTCTCTTTCAAAAATAAATAAACATTAAAAAAAAACAAGACCCATACATGCTGCCTATAAAAGACTCATTTCAGACCTATAGACACATGCAGATTGAAAGTGAATGGTTAATGAAGCATTTATCATACAAATGGATGTGAAAAGAAACCTGAGGTAGCAAGAGACAAAGAAGGACACTACATAATCATAAAGGGGAAAATCCAACAAGAAGATATAATTATTGTCAATATTTATGCACTCATAAGGAAGCACTCATATAAATAAATCAGCTATTAACAAACATAAAAGAAGTAACAGATAGTATGACAATATAGTAAAAGACTTTAACACCCTACTCACACCAAAAGCTAGATCATCCAAACAGAAAACCAGTAAGGAAACAGTAGCTTTGAATGACACACTGAATCAGATGGTATTAAGAGATGTATTCAGAACATTCCATCCAAAAAGAGCAGAATACATATTCTTTTCAAGTGCACATGGAACATTCTCCAGAATAGATCACATATTAGGCCACAAAACATGTCTCAACAAATTTGGAAAGATAGAAGTCATGCCATGCATCTTTTCTGACCACAATGCTACGAAACTAGAAATGAACCACAAAAAAATCTTGAAAGAACTAAATACATAGAGGTTAAATAACACGCTACTAAACAATATATGGGGCACCAAAAATCAAAGAATAAGTAAAAAATATACATGGAAACAAATGAAAACAAAACACTCCGAAATCTTTGGGATGCAGCAAAAGTTGTTGCAAGAGGGAAGTATATAGCAATAGAGGCCTACTCCAAGAAGCAAGGAAAATCTCAAACAACCTAACCTTAGACTTAAAGAAGTGGGAAAAAGAAGAACAAACAAAATTCAAAAACAGTAAAAGGAAGGAAATGATAAACATTACAGAAGAAATAAATGAAATAGAAACTAAAAGAACACTAGAATTCATCAATGAAACCAGGAGCTGGTTCTTCAAAAAGATCAACAAAATTGATAAACCTTTAGCCAGACTTATCAAAAAAAGGGGGAAAAGACTCAAAGAAATAAAATCAGAAATGAAAGAGGAGAAATTACAACCAACATTACAGAAACACAAAGGATTTTAAGAGAATATTATTAAAAATTATATGCCAACAAAGTAGACAACCTAGAAGAAATGGATAAATTCCTAGAAACATATAATCTCCCAAAACTAAATCATGAAGAAACAGAAAATTTGAACAGACCAATTACCAGCAAGGAAATTGAACTGGTAATAACAAACTCCCAACAAACCAGAGTTCAGGACTAGAAGTCATCACAAGTAAATCATACCAAACATTTAAAGAAGAGTTAATACCTATTTTTCTCAAAGTATTCCAAAATGTGGAAGGGGAAGGAAAGCTTATGAATTAATTCTATGAGGTCATCATTACTCTGAGATCAAAACCGGCTAAAGACACTACAAAAAAAGAGAATATCAGGCCAATATCTCTGATGAAGATAGATGCAAAAATCTTCAACAAAATATCAGCAAACCAAATCCTACAATACATTAAAAAAAATCATTCACCATGATCAAGTGGGATTTATTTCTGGGATGCATAGATAGTTCAATATCTGCAAATAAATCATTATGTTAAACCATATCAATAAGAAAGGATAAAAACCATATAATCATTTCAGTAGATGCAGATAAAACATTTGACAAAGTACAATATCCATTCATGATAAAATCCTTCAAAAAGGTTTAGAGGGAATATATCTCAACAAAATAAAAGCCATATATGAAAATCCACAGCTAACATCATCCTCAATGGGGAAAAACTTAGAGCTTTTCCCCTAAGATCAGGAACAAGACGAGGATGTCCACTCTCACCACTTTTATTCAAGATGGTATTGAAAGTCCTAGCCACAAGAATTAGACAATAAAAAGGAATAAAAGGCATCCACATTGGTAAGAAAGAAATAAAACATTTACTATATAGAAAACCCTAAGACTCCACCAAAAATCTACTAGAACTGATGTATTAATTCAATAAGATCACAGGATGCAAAATCAATATACAGAAATCTGTTGCATTTCTATACACTAATAATTAGCAGAAAGAGAATTAAAGAAAATAGTCTCATTTAAAATTGCACAAAAAATAATAAAATATCTAGGAATAAACTTAACCAAGGAAGTGAAAAACCAGTACTCTGAAAATTATAAAACATTGATGAAAGAAATGGAAGATGACACAAACAAAGGGAACATAACCCATGCTCATGGATTGGAAAAACAAATATTGTTAAAATGTCCACAAAACAACCTATGGATTTAATGCAATTCCTGTCAAAATACCAATAGTATTTTTCATGGAATTAGAACAAATAGTCTTAAAATGTGTATGGAACCACAAAGGATGCTGAAAGGTCAAAGAAATCTTGAAAAAGAAGAATAAAATTGGAGGTATCATAATCCCAGATTTCAAGATATACTACAAAGCTGTAGTAATCAAAACAGTATAATACCATCCAAAAAAGACACACGGATCAATGTAACAGAATAGAGAGCCCAGAAATAAACCCACAATTATGTGGTCAGTTAATCTTCAACAAAGAAGGCAAGAATATGCAATGGGAAAAATACAGTCTCAGCAGCAAATGGTGTTGTGAAAACTGGACAGCAACATGTAAAAGAATGAAACTGGACTACTTTCTTACACCATACACAAAAAATACACTCAAAATTGATTAAAGAGCTAAATGTGAGGCCTGAAACCATAAAAATCCTAGAGGTTAGCGCAGGCAACAATTTTTCTGACATCAGCTGTAGTGACATTTTTCTAGATATGTCTCCTGAAGCAAGGAAGACAACAGCAAAAGGAAACTACTGGGACTACATCAAAATAAAAAGTTTCTGCACAGAAAAGGAAACAGTCAACAAAACAAAAAGCCAACCCACTGAATGGGAGAAGATATTTGCAAATGACACATCCAATAAAGGGTTAGTATCCAAAATATATAAAGAATTTACACAACACCCAAAATCAAGTAATCCAATTAAAAAATAGGCAGAAGAATAAACAGATATTTCTCCAAAGGTGATATAGATGGTGAACAAATACATGAAAACGTGCTCAGTATCACTTATCATTAGGGAAATGCAAATCAAAACCACAATGAGATAATCACCTCAAATCTGTCAGAATGGCTAAAATAAATTTAAAAAAGCAAGAGACAACAAGTGTTGGTGAAGATGTGGAGAGTCAGTGAAATCTCTAACAAAATAACAATGGCATTGTTCACAGAACCAGAGCAAATAATTCTAAAACTTGTATGAAACCATAAAAGACTCTGAATAGCCAAAGAAATCTTGAGAAAGAACAAAGTTGGAGGTATCACACTCCTAGATTTCAAACTGTTCTACAAAACTGTAGTAATTGAAACATTTTTGTGTTGTGGCACAAAAATAGGCACACAGATCCATGGAACAGAATAAAGAGCCCAGAAATAAACACATTAGTATATGGCCATTTATTTACAACAAAGGAAGCAAGAATATACAGTGATGAAAAACAATCTCTTCAATTAATGGTGTTGGGAAAACTAGACAGCTACATGCAAAATTATGAAATTGGATCACTTTCTTACACTAAACACAAAAATAAACTCAAAATGGATTAACTTTAATGAAAGATCTGAAACCATAAAACTCCATAAAAAAACATAGGCTGTCAATTCTTAGACATCAGCCTTAGCAATGTTTTCTGGTGTGTCTCTCCAGTCAAGGGAAACAAAAGCAAAAATAACAATGGGGACTACACCAAACTAATGGGGATTACACTTTTGCACAGTGAAGGAAATTATCAACAAAACACAAAGATAACCTACTGAATGGGAGAAAATATTTTCAACTGACATATCTGGCAAGGGAGTATCCAAAATACATAAAGAGCTCATACAACTCAACATCCAAAAAATTAAAATAATCTGGTTTTAAAAATCTGCAGAGAACCTGGAGAGACATTTTTCAAAGAAGACATACAGATGGCCAAAATCACTAATCATCAAGGAAAGGCAAGTCAAAGCCACAATGAGATAACATCTCATACCAGCCAGAATGGCTAGTATGAAAAAGACATGAAATAACAAGTGTTGGCAAAGACGTGGAGAAAAAGAAACACCCTGAACTGTTGGTGCAGCCACTATGGAAAACATGAAGCTTTCTCAAAAAAATTACAAATGGAAATACCATACAACTCAGTAATCCTACATTTGGGTATTTACCTGAAGAATATTTAAAACTAATTTGAAAAGATATATGCATTCCTATGTTTATTGCAGCGTTATTTATAATAGTCAAGATACGGAAGCAATTTGTGTCATTGATAGATAAATAAAGATGTGGCATATATACACAATGTAATATTACTCAGCTATAAAAAAGAATGAAATCTTGGGGTACCTGGGTGGCTTAGTCCTTTAAGTGTCCAAATCTTGATTTTGGCTCAGATCATGATCTCATGGTTCATGAGTTTGAGCCCTGATTTGGGCTCCACGCTGACAGTGCAGAGCCTGCTTGGGATTCTCTGTCTCTCCCTCTCTCAGCCCTTCCTCTGCTCATGTGTGTGTTCTCTCTCTCTCTCTCTCTCTCTCTCTCTCTCTCTCTCTCTCAAAATAAATAAAAACTTTAAAGAAAAGAATGAAATCTTGATGTTTGAAACAACATAGATTGGCTAGGGGGAAATTACACTAAGTGAAATGAATCAAACAGAGGAAAACAAATATTATATGATTTCACTTATATGTAGAACCTAAAAGAAAAAGCAGATTAAAAACAAAGAAACAAAAAACAGACACAGACTGATAAAAAGAAAGTACAAACTGGTGGTTGCCAAAGCAGATGGGGGTGAAGGAATGGGTGAAATAGTGAAGGGAATTAATAGGTAAAATTCCTCGTTATAAAATAAATAGGTCATAAGGATGAAAAGTACAACATGTAGAATACAGTCAATAATATTGTAATAACTTCTTATGGTGACAGATAGTAACTATCCTTATGATGAGCATTTTGTAACATATTTAATGGTCAAATCCCAATGTTTTACACCTGAAACTAATATAACATAATTAAACATTTTTTAAAAGCTTTATCAGAGCAAGTTTTCTGTGCTTACTAGAATTAAATTAGTATTTATCTACCCCCACACCCCAAATAATAACAATGTGGATGGATTTTCAAGATGGTGGCAGAGTAGGAGGACCCTAGGCTCATCTCAATCCATAAACACAACTAGATAACTATTGATTCATCCCAAACACCCCAGAAATAGCCTTGAAGACTGACAGAACAAACTCCACAACTAGAGGGAGAGAGGAGGTCACATTGAAGAAGGTAGGAAGTGCAGAGATGTGGTTTAGGAAAGAAACAGATTGTGGGTATTGTGGAGGGGAGGGAGCAGTGGTCACAGAGAAGGGCAAGAAAGAGAGAAAGAGGAATGAACACACAGGGGAGTTCACAAGGAAAACATTTTCCCAAAGCCATTAGCTTGGAAAACAAGAGGTGCTGAATTCCATGATTTCTTGAAAACAGCAGGGCTTAAAGGCTCGAGTTTTAAAGGTCAGGAGCCTTGGCTGGGATAGAGCCCAGGGGGCACTGCGCTGCTCCTAGAGAGAAGGCAGGCAAATAACCTGGGGACAGACAACACGGAGATAGTGATCAGAAGTGTGCCTAGGGCACACATGGGAATATATGTACTCTTCTCGGAGCATGTCCCTGAGAAGCCGTGTTTACAGAGATGTCTCTCTGGGAACAAAGGAACAGGCTGATGCCATTTCCCAGCCTCATCCCTCTGCATAAATGCAGAGCCACATGTGGGAAACAGCACAGCTAGGACAATGGCTTCCTAACTTGCTTACACCAAGCAAGTGCAGAGCCTGCACTCTGGTGGAACTGCCCTCCTCAGTCAAGCTTGCCCTAGTCCCAGCACATTGGGCCCCTACCCCAGAACACCAGCACAAACCCATGCCCGCACAACATCTCCTGACCAGAGAGTTCTACAGGGCCACAGTTCCAGTGGAGTTGGTATCAGGTCTCATGTTACAAGCAGACCAGAGCACACCTAGTTAAAACTCACCACATTCAGGCCAAGGACTAAACACCACCCAAAGAAGATAAGGAGAGCCTATGAAAATGACTGGCCTGAAGGACAGAGAAGACCAAACACAACTACAGAGCACACCTAGTACACACCAGAGACACCCCTGAAGTGCCAGGCCATGGGCACTACCAAATACCTCTTCTACATAATGCCATTACTTTTAGGAGCAAACTTCTGGTTTGCTTTTCTAACACACAGAAGAAGGCAAAGACTTAGACAAAATGTCAAGGCAGAAAATTTATCTCAAATGGAAGAACAAGATAAGACCAAGGCCAGAGATCTAAGTGAAACATATATAAACAACATGCTTGATGGAGAATTTAAAGCAAAAATCCTAGATAGAACTAGAGTGTATTATGCTAAGCAAAATAAGCCAGTCAGAGAAAGACAAATATATGACTTCACTCATGTTTGGAATTTAAGAAACATGACAGATGAACATAGGGGAAGGGAAGGAAAAATAAGATAAAAACAGAGAGGGAAACAAACCATAAGAGACTCTTAAATATGGAAAACAAAGTGAGGGTTGCTAGAGGGGTGTTGGGTGGGGGGATGGGCTAAATGGGTGATAGGCATTAAGGAGGGCACTTGTTGGGATGAGTACTGGGTGTTACATGTAAGTGATGAATCACTAAATTCTATTCCTGAAATCATTATGACACTATATATTAACTAATATGGTTTTAAATAAAAAAGAAAGAAAATGAAAGAAAGAGAGGGGGGTACCAAGATGGCAGAACAGCATGGAAGTTTTTGGTGTGTCTCACATCCATGAAATACAGCCAGACAAACAATAAAACATCTTGCACACCTAGAAAACTGATCTGAGGATTAACACAACAATCTGCACAATCTGAACCACAGAATTTAGCAGGTGTGTGGCATGGAGAGGTGAACGTGGGGAGTGAGAAGCTGCTGCAGATGGAGAACCACTTCTGTGGGTGGAGAGAGGACAGAGACAGAGGGAGAATATGGGAAAAGCATCCCTCCCCAAAAGCAGCTGGAGAGAAAGTGGAAAATTGAAACAGCCACAGGGACTAAACTAAAAAGGGAGGAAGGATAAAGGAGAGGGTTTAAATTCCATTAAGACTGTAAACAAGGGGAACACAGAGTCTGCAACTCCACAGCTTCATATCTGGCGGTGCTCTGGTAGGAGGGGCGAATCCCCAGGAACAGAAGGGGTTCTGGGAGGTTCTTGGGCCACATGGGGAAAAGCTGTTCCACTGCTGGAAAAACATTTGGTGGAGACTGTTGAGGCCACCTGTCCCAGCAGACCCCAGAGAAAGCCCACATTCGCTGGTGCTGGAACAAGGTCATTAAGGGTGAAGCCTGGCGCCAGATGTGTGTTGTGATTTTTCATAATCCCTGAAACGCTGCTGCTACACTATCTCCCGCACTTTTTCTGGGGCCGGCTGGCACCTGGCCACAGTCTTGGGGCACTGGCAGCAGCAGGGTCCATCAAGCATTCCTGGGTGAAGCCGGAATTCAGCCATTGCTCAGTGAGATGCTCCCGTAGAGGGGCTGAATCGGTCAAAGCTGCAGTCCTTCAGAAGTAAGTGGCCAAGGAGAACAATCACATCAGAGACAAAACTCAGAAGAGAGGTACTGCCTGGGGCTTGGTCATGGACAGTGAAAAAGCGGGGAGTGGACGGAGCTGAAGACAAAGGACAGGTGCATGATTGCTGATCCAGGAGAACAGAGTTCCGATAGTAGAGATTGGATAGCTGGGTGACGCCATTTTCACTGCTCCCGCGCATGTGTATATGCACCTACGAACCCCACAACAATCAACCCAAGTAGGCTAGCAGCGCCATCTACTGGAGAACGGAGCCGTTACACTAAGCTCCGCCCAACTGGGCCAACCTCGCTCTTCAGGAACACAAGTCTCACCAGCTGCTTAGTTTATGGACTATAAAGCGCCTCATAGTCTGACTTCTATGGTAAAACGAGGTAATTTCAGTCCTATTTCGATCTGTTAACAATTTCATCTATTTAATTTTCTTTTCTTTTTCTCCTCTTTTTCACTTATCTTTTTCTTGAATACAAAAGGAGGAAAATTTCATTTTTATTTTCAATTTTTATTAAAAATATTTTTCTTTAATTTTTTACTATATTTTTTACTTTTATGTAAATTTTTTCAAATTCTATTTTACTTCCATCATTTTATTTTAGTCTACTACACTGTATTCACTTTTCCAAATTTTGAAACAATTTCCCTGTCTTCTCTTTTTTTTTAACTTTTTCATTTCTTTTCTTTTTCTTGAATACACAGAGAAAAAATTCATTTTTACTTTAAATTTTTATTAAAATATTTTTCTTTATTTTTCTACTATATTATTTATTTTGTGTATTTTTTTTCAAATTCTATTTTGCTTTCATCATTCATTTTAGTCTACTTAAGTGTATTCATTTATTTTAAATTCTCAAACAATTTCCTTTTCTCCCCTTTTTTCTCTAATCTATCAAACCACTTTCAACACCCAGACAAAAACACACCTAGAATCTAGCATCACTTATGCGATTTTTCTTGTGTGTGTGTGTGATTTTAATTTTTTAATTTTAATATTTTTATTGTAACTTTTTAATTTTAATTTTTCTACCTCAATAATTCCTTTTCTCCCTTCAAAATGACAAAACGGAGGAATTTACCACAAAAGGAAGAGCAGGAAGAAACTACAGCCAGGGACTTAACCAACACAGATACAAGCAAGATGTCTGAACCGGAATTTAGAATCATGATAATAAGAATAATAGCTGGAGTCAAAAATAGACTAGAATTCCTTACTCTGGAGATAAAAGAAGTAAAAACTAGTCAGAATAAAATAAAAATGCTATAACCGAGCTGCAATCATGGATGGATGCTGAGGCGTCAAGGATGAATGAGGCAGAACAGAGAATCAGTGATATAGAGGACACACTTATGGAGAATAATGAAACAGAAAAAAAGAGGGAGATGAAGGCAAAAGAGCACGATTTAAGAATCAGAGAAATCAGTGACTCATTAAAAAGGAACAACATCAGAATCATAGGGGTCTCAGAAGAGGAAGAGAGAGAAATAGGGGTAGAAGGGTTATGTGAGCAAATCATAGTGGAAAACTTTCCGAATCTGGGGAAAGACACAGACATCAAAATACAGGAAGCACAGAGGACCCCCATTAGATTCAACAAAAACCAACCATCAACAAGGCATATCATAGTTGAATTCACAAAATACTCAGGCAAGGAGAGAATCATGAAAGCAGCAAGGGAAAAAAAGTCCCTAACTTACAAGGGAAGACAGATCAGGTTTGCAGCAGACCTATCCCCAGAAACTTGGCAGGTCAGAAAGGAATGGCAGGATATATTCAATGTGCTGAATCAGAAAAGTATGCAGCCAAGAATTCTTTACCCAGCGAGGCTGTCATTCAAAATAGAAGGAGAGATAAAAAGTTTCCCAGACCAACACAAATTAAAGGAGTTTGTGACCACTAAACCAGACCTGAAAGAAATTTGAAGGGGGACTGATTCTCTGAAGGGAGAAAAGATGAAAATATAAATAAATAAATAAATACCAAAATCAACAAAGATTAAAAAGGACCAGAGAACACCAGCAGAAACTCCAACTCTATAATCCTCATAATGTCAATAAATTCATATCTTTCAGTACTCACTCTAAACGTCAATAGACTCAATGCTCCAATTAAAAGACATAGGGTAACAGAATGGATAATAAAACAAGATCCATCTATATGCTGTTTACAAGAAACACATTTTAGACCTAAAGACACCTTCAGATTGAAAGTAAGGGGATGGAGAACCATCTATCATGCTAATGGTCAACAAAAGAAAGCCTGAGTAGCCATACTTATATCAGACAATCTAGACTTTAAAATAAAGACTGTAACAAGAGATGCAGAAGGGAATTATATCATAATCCAGGGGTCTATCCACCAAGAAGACCTTACAATTGTAAACAGTTATGCACCAAATATGAGGGCACCCAAATATATAAATCATAATCACAAACATAAAGAAACTCATTGATAGTAATACCATAACTGTAGGGGATTTCAACACCCCACTCACAGCAATGGAAAGATCATCTAATCAAAAAATCAACAAGGAAACAATGGCTTTGAATGACTCACTGGGCCAGATGGACTTAACAGATATATTCAGAACATTTCATCCTAAGCAGCAGAATATACATTCCTCTCCAGTGCACATGGAACGTTCTCCAGAATAGACCATATACTGGGACACAAATCAGCCATCAACAAGTACAAAAAGAGATCATTCCGTGCATATTTACAGACCACAACGCTATGAAACTCAAAATCATCCACAATAAAAAATTTGGAAAGGTAACAAATACTTGGAGACTAAAGAATATCCTACTAAAGAATGAAGGGGCTAACCAAGAAATTAAAGAGGAAATTAAAAAGTATATGGAAGCCAATGAAAATGATAACACCACAACCCAAAACCTCTGGGATGCAGTAAAGGTGGTCATAAGAGGAAAGTATATAGCAATCCAGGCCTTCCTAAAGAAGGAAGAAAAAGATCTCAGATACACAAACTAACCTTACACCTTAAGGAGCTGGAAAAAGAACAGCAAATAAAACTGGAAAACAGCAGAAAACAGGAAATAACAAAGATTAGAGCAGAAATTAATGCTATTGAAACCAAACCAAACCAAACCAAATGGTAGAACAGATAAATGAAACAGAAGCTAGTTCTTTGAATGAATTAACAAAATTGATAGACCACTAGCCAGTTTGATCAAAAAGAAAAAAGGAAAGGACCCAAATGAATAAAATCAAGAATTAAAGAGGAAAGATCACAACCAACACAACATAAATAAAAATAATAAGGGAATATTATGAGGAACTTTATGCCAATAAGATCGGTAATCTGGAAGAAATGGAAAAATTCCTAGAAACATATACACTACCAAAACTGAAACAGGAAGAAATAGAAAATTTGAACAGACCCATAACCAGTAAGGGAATTGAATTAGTAATCAAAAGTCTGCCAAAAATCAAGAGCCCAGGGCCAGAGGACTTTCCAGGGAAATTCTACCAAATATTTAAGGAAGAGTTAACACCTATTCTCTTGAAGGTGTTCCGAAAAATAGAAATGGACGGAAAACTCCCAAACCCTTTCTATGAAGCCAGCATTACCTTGATTCCAAAAGCAGACAAACCCACCTAAAAAGGAGAACTATAGACCAATTTTCATGATGAACATGTATGCAAAAATCCTCAACAAGGTATTAGCCAAGTGGATCCAACAATACATTTAAAAAATTATTCACCACGACCAAGTGGGATTTATACCTGGGATGCAGGGCTGGTTCAATATCTGCAAAACAATTAACATGATTCATCACATCAATAAAAGAAAGGACAGGAACCATAGGATCCTTTCAATAGATGCAGAGAAAGCATTTGACAAAATACAACATCCTTTCTTAATAAAAACCCTCAAGAAAGTAGGGCTAGAAGGATCATACCTCGAGATCATAAAAGGAATATATGAACGACCCAGTGCTAATATCATCCTCAATGGGGAAAAACTGAGAGCTTTCCCCCTAAGGTCAGGAACAAGACAGGGACGTCTACTTTCACCACTGTTATTCAACATAGTATTGGAAGTCTTAGCCTCTGCAATCAGACAACACAAAGAAATAAAAGGTATCCAAATCAGCCAGGAGGAGGTCAAACTTTCACTCTTCACAGATGACATGATATTCTGTGTGGAAAACCCAAAAGATTCCACCAAAAACTGCTAGAACTGATTCATGAATTCAGCAAAGTTTCAGGATATAAAATCAATGCACAGAAACCAGTTGCATTCCTATACACCAAGAATGAAGAACAGAAAGAGGAATCAAGGAATAGATCCCATTTACAATTGCACCAAAAACCATAAAATACCTAGGAATAAATCTAACCAAAGAGGTGAAAAATCTATACACTGAAAACTATAGAAAGCTTATGAAATAAATTGAGGAAGGCACAAAAAAAACATGGAAAAAGAATCCATGCTCCTGGATAGGAAGAACAAATATTGTTAAAATGTCGATAATACCCAAAGCAATCTACATATTCAATGCAATCCCTATAAAAATAACACCAGCATTCTTCACAGAACTAGAACAGAATAATCCTAAAGTTTTCATGGAATCTGAAAAGACCGTGAATAGACGAAGCAATGTTGAAAAAGAAAACCAAAGCAGGAGGCATCATAGTCCCAGACTTCAAGCTATTCTACAAAGCAGTAATCATCAAGACAGTATGGTACTGGCACAAGAACAGACACTCAGATCAATGGAACAGAATAGAGAACCCAGAAACGGACCCACAAACATATGGCCAACTCATCTTTGACAAAGCAGAAATGAATATCCAATGGAATAAAGACAGTCTCTTCAGCAAGTGGTGCTGGGAAAACTGGACAGTGACATGCAGAAGAATCAACCTGGACCACGTTCTTACATCATACACAAAAATAAACTCAAAATGGATGAAAGACCTCAATGTAAGACAGGAAGCCATCAAAATACTTGAGGGGAAAGCAGGCAACAACCTCTTTGATCTTGACTGCAGCCTTCTTACTCAACACATCCCCAGAGGCAAGGGAAACAAAAGCAAAAATGAACTATTGGGACTTCAAAATAAAAAGGTTCTGCACAGTGAAGGAAATAATCAGCAAATCTAAAAGGCAACCAACAGAATGGGAGAATATATTTGCAAACGACATATCAGATAAAGGCTTAGTATCCAAAATGTATAAAGAATTATCAAACTCAACACCCAAAAACCAAATAATCCAGTGAAGAAATGGGCAAAAGACGTGAATAGACACCTCCAAAGAAGACATCCAGATGGCCAACCGCACAGGAAAAAATCCTCAACATTGTACATCATCACGGAAATACAAATCAAAACCACAATGGGATATACCACCTTACACATGTCAGAATGGCTAACATTAACAACTCAGGTAACAACAGATGCTGGAGAGGATGCGGAGAAAGAGGATCTCTTTTGCATTGCTGTTGGGAATGCAAGCTGGTGCAGCCACTCTGGAAAACAGTATGGAGGTTCCTTAAAAAATTAAAAATAGAACTCCCCTACTACCCAGCAATTGCACTATTAGGTATTTATCCAAGGGATACAGGTGTGCTGTTTTGAAGGGACACATGCACCCCCATGTTTATAGCAGCACTATCCACAATAGCCAAAGTATGGAAAGAGCCCACATGTCCATCAATGGATGAATCAATAAAATGTGTGTGTGTGTGTGTGTGTGTGTGTGTGTGTGTGTGTGTGTGTATGGATTATTACTCAGCAATCAAAGAGAATTAAATCTTGCCATTTGCAACTATGTGGATGGAACTGGAGGGTATTATGCTAAGCGAAATTAGTCAGTCAGATGAAGACCAATATCATATGACTTCACCCATATGAGGACTTTAAGACACAAAACAGATGAACTTAAGGGAATGGAAACAAAAATAATATAAAAACAGGGAGGAGGACAAAACATAAGAGACTCATAAACATGGAGAACAAACTCAGGGTTACTGGAGGGGCTGTCAGAGGGGGAATGGGCTAAATGGGTAAGGGGCACCAAGGAATCCACTCCTGAAATCATTGTTGCACTATATGCTAACTAATTTGGATGTAAATTATTAAAATTTTTTTAAATAAAATAAAAAATATTAAAGAGAAAAAGAAAGAAAGAAAGAAAGAAAGAAAGAAAGAAAGAAACCTAAGGATTCTCACTAGGCTTGAGAAAAGAATGGAAGACATCAATGAGACCCTTACCACAGAGGTAAAACAATTAAGAAAGAATCAATCAGAAACGAAGAATGCAATAAACAAATTGGAAACAGGCTTGATGCAATGAATAGCAGGCTGGAAGAAGCAGAGGAATGAATTAGTGACATAGAAGACAAAGTAATGGAAAATAACAAAACTGAACAAAAGAGAGAAAGAAGAATTGTGCAATGCAAGTCTGACTTAGGGAACTCAGTGATTCCATCAAACATAATAACGTTTGTATTATAGGAAGCCAAGGAGAAGAAGGAGAAGTAGGAGAAGAAGCAGAAGAAGCAGAAGCAGAAGCAGAAGCAGAAGCAGAAGATGAAGAAGAGAGAAAAGGGCACAGCAAACTTATTTCAAGAAATAAGAGCAGAAAGGTTCCCTAATCCAAGGAAGGAAACAGACATCCAAATCCAGGAAGCACAGAGAAATCGAATCAAAATCAACAAAAGGATACCAACACAAATACATATTGTAATTAAATTTGCAAAATATAGTGATAAAGAAAAAATATTAAAAGCAGCAAAACAAAAGAAGTCCTTAACTTGTAAGGGAAAACCCATAATGCTAGCTGGAGATAACTCAACAGAAACTTGGAAAGCCAGAGGGCATAGCATGATACATTCAAAGTGCTGAATGGGAAAAATCTGCAACCAATAATATTCTATCCAGGAAGGCTATCATTCATAGTTGAAGGAGAGATAAAGAGTTCCATAGGCTAACAACAATGAAGGGAGTTCTTGACCACTAAATCAGCCCTACAAGAAATATTACAGGGGACTCTTTGAATACAAAGGGGAAGCCAAAAGTGACAAAGACAAGAAAGGATCAGAGAGAATCTTCAGAAACAACAAGAAAGCAAGTAATAAAGTGGCAATAAATACATATCTATCAATAATTACTTTGAATGTAAATGGACTAAATGCTCTAATAGAAAGATATAGGGTAGTTCTGGGCTCGAGGAAGATGGCAGTGTAGGAGGATGCTGGGCTCACCACGTCCTGCTGATTGCTTATATTCCATCCACATCTGCCTAATTTACCCGGATAACCACTAGAAGACTAGCAGAATGGACTCTCTGGAGCCAAGTGTAGAAGAGAGGCCCATGGAAGAGGGTAGGAAGGGCGGAGAGGCGTTGCGCACTACACAGACTGGCGGGAGGGAGCCAGGGTGGTGGAGGGGCAGCCAGCCCACCCGGCAAGGCAGAGCCCCCAAGTCTGGCTTTGCAAAAGTGGAGGGGCCGGACAGAGTGTGTTCTGACAGCCAGTGGGACATAACATCTGGAATGTTATAAGTCAACAGCTCTGCTCGGAGAGTGGGAGGGAGAGTTGTTGAGCCCAAGCTCACAAGACACTAGCAAATAGAAATAGAAAACATAGAAATAGAAAAAGTACATTAAAAAAATTATTCACAGTGATGAAGTGGGATTTATTCCTGGGCTGCAGGGCTGGCTCAATATTCTCAAATCAATCAATGTGACACACCACATTAATAAAAGAAAGATAAGAACCATATGATCATTTCAGTAGATGCAGAAAAAGCATTTGATGAAATAAAGCATCCTTTCTTGATAAAAAACCCTCAAGAAGGTAGAGATAGAAGGAACATACCTTAACATCATAAAAGCCATATATGAAAGGCCCACAGCTAATATCATCCCCAATGGGGAGAAACTTAGAGCTTTCCTCCTCAGATCAATTACATGAAAAGGATGTCCACTCTCACCACTGTTGTTCAACAAAGTGTTGGAAGTCCTAGCCTCAGCAATCAGACAAAAAAAGAAATAAAATCCATTCAAATTCGCAAGGAATAAGCCAAACTTTCACTCTTTGCAGATGATAGGATACTTTACATGGAAAGCCCTAAAGAATCCACCAAAAAACTGCTAGGGCTGATACATGAATTCAGCAAAATCACAGGATATAAAATCAATATACACAAATTGGTTGCATTTCTATATACCAATAATGAAGCAGCAGAAAGAGATATCAAGGAATAAATCCCATTTACAATTGCACCAAAACTATCAACAATAGCTAAATTATGGAAAGAGCCCAAATATCCATTGACTGATGGATGGATAAAGAAGATGTGGTATATATATACACAATGGAATTTGCAACAACATGAATGGAACTAGAGGGTATTATGCTAAGCATATATGTCAGTCAGAGAAAGATATATAGTATATGATTTAACTCACATGTGGAATTTGAGAAACTCAACAGACAAACATGGGGGAAAGGAAGTAAAAATAAGGTAAAAACTTATCAGGAGGCAAACCATAAAAGACTTAAATAGAGAGAACAAACTGAGGGTTGCTGAAGGGGTGGGGGCGGGGGCATGGGTTAAATGGGTGATAGACATTAAGGAGGGCAGTTTTCAGGATGAGCACTGGGTGTCATATGTAAGAGATGAATCACTGGGTCCTACTCCTAAAGGCAAGACTACACTGTATGTTAACTAACTTGAATTTAAATTTAAAAAAAGCTCAAAAAATTAGGTTCATAGGGAACATACCTCAACATAACAAAGGCCATCTATGAAAAACCCACAGCTAATATCATCCTTAATGGGGGAAAACTGAGAAGTTGTCCTATGTGGTAAGGAATAAGACAAGGATATCCACTCTCACCAATGTTATATAACATACTAGTGGAAGTCCTAGCCATAGCAATCAGAAAACAAAAAGAAATAAAAGGCATCAAAATTGGCAACTAGGAAATAAACCTTTCACTATTTGCAGATGACACGATAGTCTAGATGGAAAGCCTGAAAGACTCCACCCCAAAAACTGCTAGAACTGATAAATGAATTCAGTAAATTTGCAGGGTACAAAATCAACATACAGAAATCTGTTGCATTTCTCTATACTAATAATGAAGCAGCAGCAAAAGAAATTACAAAAACAATCCTATTTACCATTACACCAAAAACATTAAGATATCCAGGAATAAACATAAATGGAGAGGTAAAAGACCTGTACTTTGAAAAGTAGAAAATGCTGATAAAAGAAATTAAAGATGACACAACGAAATGGAAACATATTCAATGTACATGGATTGGGAGAACACATATTTTTGAAATGTCTACACTACTGAAAGCAATCTACACATTTAATGTAATCTCTATCAAAATACCAACAAGATTTTTCACAGAGCTAGAACAAACAATCCTAAAATCTGTATGGAACCACAAAAGACCTCAAATAGCCAACCTTCAAAAAGAAAAGCAAAGCTGGAGGCATTCTGGACTTCAAATGATATTGCAAAGCTGCAGTGATCAAAACATTACATTTTGATTATAACTGGAATAAAAACAGACACATAGATCAATAGAACAGACTAGAAAACCCAGAAATAAACCCACAACTATATTGTCAATTCATGTTCAAAGAGGAGGCAACTATATGCAATGGGAAAGACAGTCTCTTCAACAAATGGTGCTGGGAAAACTGGACAGCAACATGCAAAAGAGTGAAAATGGACCACTTTCTTACATCATACATAAAACAAATTTAAAATGTATTAAAGATACAAATGTGATACCTTAAATAATCAAAATCCTAGAAGAGAGCACAGGCAGTAACCTCTTTGACATTGGCCATTGCAATATCTTTCTACATATGTCTTCTGAGGCAAAGGAAACAAAAGCAAATATAAACTATTGGAACTTCATCAAAATAAAAGTCTTCTGCACAGTGAAGGAAACAATCAACAAAACTAAAAGGCAACCTACAGAATGGGAGAATATATTTGCAAATGACATATCAGATAAAGGATTAGTATCCAAAATATATAAAGAACTTATATAACTCAAAACCTAAAAAATGAATAATCCAATTAAAAATGGGCAGAAGACACAACTAATCTTTGACAAAGCAGGAAAGAATATCCAATGGAAAAAAGACAGTCTCTTTAACAAATGGTTCTGGGAGAACTGAACAGCAACATGCAGAAGGATGAAACTAGACCACTTTCTTATACCATTCACAAAAATAAACTCAAAATGGATGATGGACCTGAATGTGAAACAGGAAACCATCAAAACCCTAGAGGAGAAAGCAGGGAAACACCTCTCTGACTTCAGCTGCAGCAATTTCTTACTTGACACATCTCCAAAGTAAGGGAATTAAAAGCAAAAATAAACTATTGGACCTCATGAAGATAAAAAGCTTCTGCACTGCAAAGGAAACAATCAACAAAACTAAAAGGCAACTGATGGAATGGGAAAAGATATTTGCAAAAGACATATCAACAAAGGGCTAGTATCCAAAATCCATAAAGAACTCACCAAACTCCACACCCAAAAAACAAATAATCCAGTGAAGAAATGGGCAGAATACATGAATAGAAACTTCTCTAAAGAACATATCCAGATGGCCAACAGACACATGAATAGATGCTTAAAGTCACTCCTCATCAGGGAAATACAAATAAAAACTACACTCATATACCACGTCACGCCAATCAGAGTGGCTAAAATGAACAAGTCAGGAGACTGTAGATGCTGGCGAGGATGTGGAGAAACGAGAACCCTCTTGCACTGTTGGTGGGAATGCAAACTGGTGCAGCCACTCTGGAAAACAGTGTGGAGGTTCCTCAAAAATTAAAAATAGACCTACCCTATGACCCAGCAATAGCACTGCTAGGAATTTACCCAAGGGACACGGGAGTACTGATGCATAGGGGCACTTGTACCCCAATGTTTATAGCAGCACTATCAACAATAGCCAAATTATGGAAAGAGCCTAAATGTCCATCAACTGACGAATGGATAAAGAAATTGTGGTTTATATACACAATGGAAACCTACGTGGCAATGAGAAAGAATGAAATACGGCCTTTTGTAGCAACGTGGATGGAACTGGAGAGTGTTATGCTAAGTGAAATAAGTCATACAGAGAAAGACAGATATCATATGTTTTTACTTTTTTTTTTATTATATGAAATTTATTGTCAAATTGGTTTCCATACAACACCCAGTGCTCATCCCAAAAGGTGCCCTCCTCAATACCCATCACCCACCCTCTCCTCCCTCCCACCCCCCATCAACCCTCAGTTTGTTCTCAGTTTTTAACAGTCTCTTATGCTTTGGCTCTCTCCCACTCTAACCTCTTTTTTTTTTTTTCTTTTTTCCTCCCCCTCCCCCATGGGTTCCTGTTAAGTTTCTCAGGATCCACATAAGAGTGAAACCATATGGTATCTGTCTTTCTCTGTATGGCTTATTTCACTTAGCATCACACTCTCCAGTTCCATCCACGTTGCTACAAAAGGCCATATTTCATTTTTTCTCATTGCCACGTAGTATTCCATTGTGTATATAAACCACAATTTCTTTATCCATTCATCAGTTGATGGACATTTAGGCTCTTTCCATAATTTGGCTATTGTTGAGAGTGCTGCTATGAACATTGGGGTACAAGTGCCCCTATACATCAGTACTCCTGTATCCCTTGGATAAATTCCTAGCAGTGCTATTGCTGGGTCATAGGGTAGGTCTATTTTTAATTTTCTGAGGAACCTCCACACTGCTTTCCAGAGGGCTAGTATCCAAAATCTATAAAGAGCTCACCAAACTCCACACCCGAAAAACAAATAACCCAGTGAAGAAATGGGCAGAAAACATGAATAGACACTTCTCTAAAGAAGACATCCGGATGGCCAACAGGCACATGAAAAGATGTTCAGCGTCAATCCTTATCAGGGAAATACAAATCAAAACCACACTCAGGTATCACCTCACGCCAGTCAGAGTGGCCAAAATGAACAAATCAGGAGACTATAGATGCTGGAGAGGATGTAGAGAAACGGGAACCCTCTTGCACTGTTGGTGGGAATTCATATGTTTTTACTCTTATGTGGATCCTGAGAAACTTAACAGAAGACCAGGGGGGAGGGGAAGGTGGAGAAAAAAAAGTTACAGAGACGGAAGGAGGCAAACCATAAGAGACTCTTAAATACTGAGAACAAACTGAGGGTTGATGGCGGGTGGGGGAGAGGGGAAAGTGGGTTATGGACATTGAGGAGGGCACCTGTTGGGATGAGCACTGGGTGTTGTATGGAAACCAATTTGCCAATAAATTTCATATAAAAAATAAAATAAAAATGGGCAGAAGACATAAATAGCCATTTTTCCAAAGAACTCATGGAGATGGCCAACAGATACATGAAAAGATGCTCAACATCACTGATCATCAGGGAAATACAAATCAAATTACAATGAGATATCACCTCACCCCTGTGAGAATGGCTAAAATAAAAAACTCAAGAAACAACAAGTGTTGGCAAGGATGTGGAGAAAAAGGAACTTTCTTGCACTATTGGTGGGAAGGCAAAGTGGTGAAGCTACTTGGGAAAACACTATGGAGTTTCTCAAAAATTAAAAATAGAACTACTCTACAATCCAGCAATTTCACTACTAGGTATTTACCCAAAGGATACAAAAAATACTGATACAAAGGGTACATGCACACTGATATTTATAGCAGCAGCATCTATAATAGCCAAATTATGGAATCAGTCCAACTGATGAATGGATAAAGAAGTGGTATGTATATACAATGGAATATTACTCAGTCATAAAAAAGAATGAAATCTTGCCATTTGCAAGGACATGGATGATGCTAGAGACGATTACGCTAAGTGAGATAGGTTAGGGAAAGACAAATACAGTAAAACCTTGGATTGTGATTTACTTATTCTGCAAGTGTTCCTCAAGACAAGCAAACATTTCTAAAAAATTTTAACCTGATAATCAAACGATGTCTTGCAATACAAGTAGTACATGATACCAAAGATCACATGATCACAACTGAGCCAATGGTTTTTCTCTCTCTCTCACTGCGGGATTGCTGGTGATCATCTGCCATGCTTGGATGCTCGGTCTCAAGGCATGGTGTTTGGCAGAAATCAATGATTTTTCAGAACATTGAAAGGTGCCCACAACTGGTACTAGTGTATGTTTTGTCACTTCAAATTCCCTACGGATAGTCCTTTGCTTTTCCATACAAGAGTAAGCTTAAGAATGCTTTGTTTCATTCTAGGTTAGGCTGCCTACAGATAAAGACCCTTTCATCTGCTGTTTTATTGCCAGGTACATTAAACAGAGTATATGACAAGAGTTTGTTAATACTGTAGTATAGTCAACATCCCATGCAATTGTATACAATGGCCCCCATGCAGAAAAAGGTTGAAAGAAGGGTGGTAAGAAGAATGGGGATGATTACAGTGGAAGTTAAGAAGGAAATCATGGAGAAGTACGAATGAGGTATGCAAGGGGCCAAAATTGCAAGATTTTATAAGAAATCTCCCTCTGCATCTTGTCTGCAGAAAAGGAGGAGAAAAAGGCAGAGGAATTCCTCACTTCAAATGAGATTAGGGAGATGTGTAAAATGTAGGAAACAGTACAAAATTTTGTAGAAAAGCAGCACCCAAATAAGGCTGTAGCAGTGCAAGTGATGAATCTCTTTAACAATAACAATGATTGCATTTCGATAAAATCTTCAAAATGAGGTAAAAGCAAGTGTCATTGGATAGGTTCCTTGTTAAAGTTGCATGAAAAGAAAAAGATTCCATTGAGCCAATAGATAGCAGTGATTCTGTTAGTGATAGTGAAAGATGTCCTAGACAATAACCCTCTTCTTTTTTGTCTCCCCCACACCAACCACGAAGTTTTTCAAAGGTAAGCGCAGATTGATTTATTTTTCCTTATATTGTGTATTTTCTTTATTATTTTGTATTGTATTATAGTATTTTAATCATTTTATATGAATATTTTTGGGTTATGGAATGAATCATGTGAGTTTCCATTCTTTCTAATGGGAAAATTCACTTTGATATACAAGTGCTTTGGATTACAAGCATGTTTCTGGAACAAATTATGCTTGCAAACCAAGGTTTTACTGTACTCATATGTGAAATTTAAGAAACAAAACAAATGAGCAAAGGGAAAAAAAAAAGAGAAAAACCAAGAAACGGACTCTTAACTATAGAGACCAAACTGATGATTTCCAGAAAGGAGATGGGTATGGGGGATGGGTTAAATAGGAAATGAGGATTAAGGAGTGCACTTGTGATGAACACCAGGTGTATTGTATGGAAGTGTTGAATCAATGTATTTTAGACCTGAAACTAATATTTCACTGTACGTTAACTAACAGGAATCTAAATTTAAAATCTAAAACGAAATAACGTTGGCAAGGATGTGTAAAGATGAGACCTCCTCATATACTGCTAGTAAGAATTCAAAATAGTGGAACCACCTTGGAAAAGAGTTTTGTGGTTCCTTACAAAGTTACCATATGGCCTAGCAATTCCACTTTTAGGTATACATACAAGAGAAATGAAAACATACATCTACACAAAAACTTGTACACAAATATCCATTGCAGCATTATTTATAATAGCCATAATGTGGAATCAATACAAATGTTACCACTGAGGAATGGATAAATAAAATGTTGCATATTTATATGATGGAATGATATTCATCAATAAAAAGAAATGAAGTGCTGATACATGCACACCATGGATGAACATTGAAAACATTATGATGATTGAAAAATACGTCATAAAAGACCACAAATTGTATGATTCCACTTATATGAAATGTCCCAAACAAGCAAATACATAAAGACAGAAAGTATACTGGTGGCTGCCAGCAGCAGATAAAAGGGAGAAACTGGGAGGGAATTGGGCAATAACTGCTAACAGATATGAGATTTCTTTTGGGGTGATGGAAATGTTCTAAAATCAGATTGTGGTGATGACTACACAATTCTGTGAGTATGCTAAAAAATCATTGAACTGTACCCTTTACATGGGTGAATTATATAATATGCACATTATATTTCAATAAAGCCGGATAAAAACTTTAGTATATTCATGTGCTGTTTGATATCAGTGAATAAATGTAAATCCCACATCCATTTTTGCCTTTGGTTATTGACTATTTGGCAAGTGTTCCTTTGGCTTTAAGAAAACCTTGAATTTTATTTAAAAGTACTGTACAATAAATCTTTTCAAAGCTCTTCTGCAACTCAGCCAATAAGTATTGGCAAAGACCAGACGATCATTGTCTTCTATTTCTGTAAACAGTTCCATAAACTGGCAATGACTCATAGCATTTGCATGTGTACCAAACAATTTTAATAACTGTATCCATGACACTTTTCTTAGGTTTGCTTCAGAAAAGTGAGCACAAATATTTTCAATGTGCATTATACAGTGGAACAAAGCAATAAGGGAAACATCAGTCTTTTGTTTAAAAATTCAATAAATCTGTATTTTCTAAACTAACATAGCCAAAGCATCATCTGTTATGATAGAAATTATTTTTTCTATTTTTTGACAGATGTAAGAGATTTAAAAATATCTACACCATAAATTTGATTTTTAGGCTGTTAATTGACATAGTTTCTTTATAAGTTCATAAGTCCTTTGAAACAAAATGTACCCAAAGTATTATTGGGCAGTGCCACTTACACTCCATAATTAATCTAAAGCTACAGAAAAGTACATGCAATTTTTCAGATTTTGAATCAATTGATCTTTGAAATTGTTAGAAAATTCTTGTATGCCACAGGTAATTGTTTGCTGGTATAACTGACTTTCACTTTGTAAAATATCATTTAAAATCTTTTCCTTATAAGTTTCTAACACAATTTTCATAACTGAAATGATAAATCTTTTACTGTTTCTCTAAGTATGAGTTTCTTTTTTGTGCAGGAATCCAAGCCATTCATTTTGCAGCTAGCCAAGGTTATGAATTACTTTTTAAAAATTTGTTGGACATTTTATTCTTATTTTAAGTGACCCATTTCATTGGGGTTTTTTTGACTATTGATACAGAACTTACCAAATTCACTATGTATTTGCTGAAAGTGTCTCTTATTATTTTCCACTTAATTTTTTTCTAAAGTGTTTTACACACAGATAGCTTTTTCGTTTTGTTCTGTTGTCACAAATTATAATTGCCATTCATTGTGAAGATTGTGGCATACCTTCTTCCATTTTGCTTCTTTCCTGTTCTGGTCATAGTACTAATTTCTGCTTCTCCTCTCATTTCTGAATCAGTTGTATGCCTTCATTTTAATTTAAACAAATTTGTTCATAATGATTTTTGAAACTAGAAGAGTAATTTAAATATATTATACTTAAATACGTATTTGAATTTAATTATCAATTATGATTTTCATAGATATTACTGTAACTCGTGGTGTCTCCATAAAATATTCAAATAAGTATCACCATGATACATTGGTGTGTTCAAACTCTATCAATTCATTGACACTGACTAGATCAATGATATGTTAATGGGTAAAACTAGAACTTGGACACATACCCACCATGTGCACTACATAACCATAATAGCATATATGATGCAATGTTAAAGTGAAACAGAGTATTTTGCTTTCTCTACCTCATTGCTGGTATTATCATTCCTCATCTTTACTTGGGATACTTTTTATTCATCTGTTAACCCTCAGGCTGTGTGTGATTTCCTGTAGGATGCTTTCTTTATTTTTTCCAGTAGGCTGAACCAGACTGCTTAAATATTACAAGAATAGCAAGGGTTCTAGCTTGAGTCTCAGAACATTGTAGAAATACTTGAACATGACTTCCCAAATGGTCAAGAGGCCCTTTTGTGAGCCAGAAGAAAGAAAGAGGCAGGCCCAATAAGGGTGGTTCAATAAGTAATAGCTAAGAAACTCCAAGGGCATGGGGATTTTGAGTACAGCATGGTATTTGTCATTTAGATTTGTCTCTTGAACTAGTATAAGGCCCATAGGGAGAAAAGGGCTTGAATGGCAATTGAAAAATAGAATACTTAAATATCTGTAAAGATATTTGAAAACTCAGGATCCAACCTAACAGAATGTTCCCCAAAAGGGATGCACTATTGAGCACTGCCCATAAGCACTCCCATTCCCTGGGCCAGGACATAGTGGTTCTTGGTGACAGTACCTATCTTCACAAGTATATGTGAGATATCCCATGGGGACTTCCAGAGATCTTCAAGGTATACTTTTTTTTTTAAATAGTCATACGTGTTTTATTTATTTATTTATTTATTTATTTATTTATTTATTTTAATATATGAAATTTATTGTCAAATTGGTTTCCATACAACACCCAGTGCTCATCCCAACAGGTGCCCTCCTCAATACCCATCACCCACCCTTCCCTCCCTCCCACCCCCATCAGCCCTCAGTTTGTTCTCAGTTGTTTTTAAGAGTCTCTTATGCTTTGGCTCTCTCCCACTCTAACCTCTTTTTTTTCATCCCTTCCCCTCCCCCATGGGTTCCTGTTAAGTTTCTTAGGATCCACATAAGAGTGAACACATATGGTATCTGGATGGCCAACAGGCACATGAAAAGATGCTCTATGTCGCTCCTCATCAGGGAAATACAAATCAAAACCACAGTCAGATATCACCTCACGCCAGTCAGAGTGGCAAAAATGAACAAAACAGGAGACTATAGATGCTGGACAGGATGTGGAGAAACAGGAACCCTCCTGCACTGTTGGTGGGAATGCAAACTGGTGCAGCCACTCTGGAAAACAGTGTGGAGGTTCCTCAAAAAATTAAAAATAGACCTACCCTATGACCCAGCAGTAGCACTGCTAGGAATTTACCCAAGGGATACAGGAGTACTGATGCATAGGGGCACTTGTACCACAATGTTTATAGCAGCACTCTCAACACTAGCCAAATTATGGGAAGAGCCTAAATGTCCACCAACTGATGAATGGACAAAGAAATTGTGGTTTATATACACAATGGAGTACTACGTGGCAATGAGAAAGAATGAAATATGGCCCTTTGTAGCAACGTGGATGGAACTGGAGAGTGTGATGCTAAGTGAAATAAGCCATACAGAGAACGACAGATACCATATGTGTTCAAGGTATACTTTTAAAAAGTCTGAGGTTTTCAATGAGTATGTGGGGGTAAGACCCAGTTGAATCTGTACCACTGTCAATATGGCTCCCTTTGAACACTGGCTTCACTCTTTAATAACAGATTTGCAATGTATATGTGTGATCAGACATGGGGACACCTAACACTCTACTTGACTTTTAGTTCCTTTAAAATAGGGATTCTTTTTTTTCCTCTTTTTCCTTTTTTAAAAATTAATCTTGGTATCCTTATTGTCAAACACTGTGTCAGGAACACAGTAAGTATACAATAAATAGTTAATTGAATGAACAAATGAGAACATGTTAATTGGCACCACTTGAGTGAATATCCAGCTTTATTGTTTAATCCCGAGAAGCCACTTTTATGGCATGCAGGAAGAGAGATTATTGACATGATATACCAAGATATGGATATATATTTCTACAGGACAGATTTGCCTCATTTCAGAAAGAATATTGTCTATATCTATAAGTTTTCTCCCTACACATATACAGCTGTCCATGACTCTTAATGAACAAAGGGAAGATAGCCCTTGTGTGTATTTTATGCACCAAGTCTCTGTTAACTGTACCAAAATGCTTTGTTTGAAAGAAAAGGGACTCTAGCTACATTTAATTTTTTTTATAAATTTTATAAATTTTATATTCCTTCTAGTATGAAAGAGCTTTATAAAAGGCCAAAAGCAATAAAAAAGAGTCTTATTTTTCATTTCATAAACACTGCAACAGGGGACAGTCACAGTTCCTGTATAATTTCTTAGCCTACCTGTGAATGTGCTTGAATGACAAACTCTAAAAATTGACTCAGTAACAATCTCAATTTCAAGCAGAATTCATCTGTGTGCTTTGCATTGAGGTTGTAAGAGACTTTCATTCACAGGGATGAGTTTGGTGATAGGATTGAAAAAGGTATTTCCACAGGAAACAAGTCTGGTTCTACCAATTTGAATTCCAGGTCTTGACAGCTGCCAGGTGGTAACAGCTGTGGCTTCCTCCTAACAATAAAAATGGAGAATTTCTGCAAAGCTGCTATGGATTATGAAGCAGACTCCTTTTCCACTGCTTCTGTCATTGAGGGCTTCCAAATTCTCTGTGGGTGTTAGAGCTTCTGTCTCCTAATGGTTGAGGAGAGAATGTTTTGTCTTGTCATAATTAGATTTTGTGGGGATTTTCAAATACTCAGCTCTGAATAGGTTAGGAAGATAAAACTCACCCACTGCACATGCTCAGAATTCTTGTGTTCTCTGGGTTTAAGTTATGGCTCCTTAGAATTCTTAGTTGGCCTCTCCCTTTCAGGTAACAGTATTCTGCCAGAACATCACCTGCCCAATTAAATCTAATTAATATTTCTTATCTTTTTATGTGACCCATCATTCATTCATCCATTCACCCACTAGATAGTTATTAATACTTATTGTGTGTAAAGTGCACTTGGATCTCAAGATGTATTATATATAGTCCCAACCTTCTACTACTTTGAACGCCAGTGGTCATATGTCTGTATGCACAATATGTATTGCAGAAAAATGAATGAAGTAGGGTAGAATTATTTCTGGTTAGGAAAACAGAAAAGGTTTGCATAAAAACTGGTATTTGAAAGGTGGAAGAATTCCAGTCAGATAGAATGGCTTGAGACATTGTTCAGGAATGAATATGTAATGACTGGTTTGATTGATATTTAGATTTGATGCTATGCTGGAGCTGACTGGTGCTGGTTATGAGTATACTCTGTGCATCTCTTCCCAATTTCATGTTCTGTGATGCCATGTTGGTAGCTTAAAATCAACCATGGTGGGAATATTTACACCATGGAAATTAGTAAATACTATAAATCAGGGTTCTTTTTGTTTGTTTTGTTCTCGTTTTTTGAAAGCTGGTCTACCAGCACACCACTGTGTATATTACGTTATGATTCCTATTATCTCAACTCTCCCTAAATCTATGCCCTTTGTCTTGAGACTTTGAAATTCTTTCCACTAGAGGCAAGTGATATTTTACTGCCCTGCTGATCTTGGGTTTGGCCAGGTAAGGTGCTATGACCAATGGAATGTCAGCAGATGTGACATAATCAAATACTTGAAATGTACTTACCTACTTAGACTTGTGGTTTGCATCCTTTTATTTCAACATGAGAAAGATATTTTTTAGGAAACTTGCTGTTTCTGGAACAATGAGAGGTACACGGAATAGAGGTGAACTGAACCAACAGTGCGCAGCCAGCAGAACCCAGCTAAGACCAGTAGAGCCTGGCTGACCTGTAGACATGTGAGCCAGAGGTAAATGCTTATGTTTGTATGCAACTGAGATTTTGTAGCTGTCATTTATGGAGCAATTGCTAATGAATTGTGTTAGATTTGTATTACTGCTACAACAAATTGCGACGATTTTAGTAGCTTAAAACAATACAAAGATCAGAAGTCCAAGATGAACCTTCCAGGACTGAAATCAAGATGTAAGCAGGGCTGGTTTCTTCTAGAAGTTCCAGGGAAGAATCTGTTCCTTGCTTTGTCCAGTTTCTACAGACTGTTGGCATTCCTTGATTCATGGCTGCATCACTTCAATCTCTGCTTCTGTTGTCAAATTGCCTTCTCCTCCCTCTGACTTCCTGTCTCCCTCTTATAAGGACTCTTGTGATTACACTGGACTCACCTGGATAATCCATGATAATCTTAGATCCTTAACGTAATAATATCTGCAAAGTCCCTTTTGTTATGCAAGGTAACATATTCATATGCTCTGGGGATTATGGTGTAGACATTTTTAGGGGCCATTACTCAGCCTACCACACAAATATAATCAGAGAAAAATATACATTTGGAATGGTGGAAAATATGCTGGAGAGATAAGTTGCAGTCAGCTGGCAGGTGCTGTGAATACACACTTTGTGGAGCCCATGATGGTTTTATCTAGGAGATGGGTATACTCAGTGTCATGCTTGAGGAAAATTAATCTGGTGGACTTGAACAGGATGAATTGAATTGTGGAGCAACTAGAAGCAGGGAGACTAGCAACAACATTAGTCTGGGAGGATATTAATAAGTATGTGAACCAGAGGCATGGCAGTAGAAAAGGAAGGGAGGGATGCTTAATTTTAGAAACTTAATAATAAATCTAGAATTTTAAGCTTGGGTTAATGTTGATTACCTGGAGTAGAAATAGGAAAATCAGGAAGAGGGGCTAGGGCAGGTAGGAGTTGGGAGAGATATGAGGATTAAAATACATGAATTTTTTAAAATGTTGATTTAAGGTGCTTGTAAGATATATATTTTCCCTTAAGAGAATAAGCTGTTTCTGTTTGGTGGCCAGTATTATTAATTTTTGTGCCCTCAGTGTCTAACAAAGAAATTAACATTTGTTAAGTTCTCAATACACATTTACTGAAGGATGGAAGGAGGCGGGGTGGGGGTGGGGAAGAAACAAAGAAGGGAAGAAGGTGTTGAATGTCAGTTCTTCTCCCACTCCTCACTCTGGCTGAGCCAACCCAATGGGTGGTTGCAGGGCTGGGGGAGCAGTCTGAAAAGCAGGACCTCCAGTTGCTCTGATGCCAGTCTGGGAAAATGCTTTTCTGTTTTTTTTTTTTTTTTTCCAGACCAAGATTCCTCATAGGCATCTAGGCCAATGAGTAAAAAAAAAAATGAATATGCAACCAGATAATACTTTACCAACACTGACTTTACCAACATAGAGGTAGAAACAGCAGGAATGTACTGGTTCCAGAAGATATAACAGGTGTGTAGGTCCAACATGATCTTTATGTATTTAATTCAATTTTTTTTCTCTTATGATCTGTCTCATTGTCTGAGGCACAGACCCTACCCAAACTCCTTTGAAACCACTCCTGGCTTTACCTTTAATTATCCTGTTTTTTGTATTTTTTAAAAGTCAATATGATGGCACTACTGAAAGGTAGGTAGCTCCAATGCCAGGGCATCTGGGGTTGGTACATATATATTTCAGCTTCCGCTGGGACCTGACTTTACTTGGTTACACTCCCATTCTGTTTTTCTTCTTTTAATTTGCCTATATGTCTTCGACAACTCACTCACCAAAACATATTCCCTCTAAAGGTACTGTTTTATCTCATTTTATTTCTAACAATGTTTTCCCCTTCTTCCAAATGAGAGGCCCCGATAGCTCTATACTCTGACCAGCGGTGCTGTTGATGCAATAGGATGAAGGTACCAGGATAATTTAGCAGTTTAGATGATAAAGAACAATATCAATGTCAACAATGTCAAATATCGTGGGTAAATGTCAATAAGAATGACAACTGAAAAAACACCAAAAGATCTTGTTAGTGGCTGAGGAAGGCCAGCCATTCATTAGTGACCTTTAGGAATGCAGTTTCAATGGAGGTAGAATTAAAAATTGACTAATAAAGAAGTGGAAGTCAAGGGGAGAAGATACTCTTCTGAGATGTGTGATGTTCAAAAATAAATGAGACAAGATAGTAGTTTAAAGTTGTAGTAAGATAGCTGAAAGACTTTTTGGGGGCAGTTCAAATCACGTTTTATAAATATTACCCAATTATGTAACCAAAACCTTTAACTCATTTGATAACCAAAGAATAAGGGGAATTGATTGAGTCTCAAGATGAAGTAATTTGGGTTAACAATAATTTGTGTATTGTTTATTATGAAATACAAATATCAGAACATTTTAAACCAGATGTGGTTATTGTTATTGTTATTGTGGTTATTATTTCCTATGTAAAATAAGTTTTGAATTAAATCATATCCATCTCTTAACCTTTACATAACTCCACATCTGTTTTTCAGCAATGGAGGACTGAGGTAACACAAAAATATTTATTTGTACACACATGACAGATGTAATTCTTCTTCAAAAGCTTTAAACAAAATAAAGTACAAATTAATCTTGTTATTTTTTGTTGGCTTTATACTTGAAAAAAGAACAAATAAATACCATGTTTATTATTCTCTACTGTTTCAAAGAAAGTTGGTTCCTCTGATTTAAATCTAATTGAAGATTAAATGAGAATGCAACATAAGATTGAATTTGTGAGGTTTTCATCAAATTAGCTGTATTCTACTACAGAAAAGTCCCTTGATACAATATAATTGCCAAAAGAAGTTATAGTTGGCTTCATGTTAAGAAAGAAGAACATTAATTAAATATTAATGTTATAAGGAATTGAATACTGATATTAAAAGAGATGAATATTTTCTTTCTGGAAAATACTATTTAAATAAACCATCATGTCTTCTCACACTATTAGCTTGTGAGAAACTTCATGAGACTTGAAGCCCAACAAAGCTTTAGGATTATGCAATGTGGTGAAAAGAGTACGGCCTGGGCATCAAGAAGCTAAGCTCTTATTCTGACTCTGCTGTTTGGGCAAGTAATTTTTCTGAGATTCATTTTCTACATTTTCAAAATATGGGAAAAGGAGTAGCTAATCTGTAGATTTCATCCCAGGACTAAGCCCTTAACTTTGAATTATTCATTTGTTACCTGGTAAAGACAAACTATTAGGAAACATCACTGTCTCTTATTTCTCCCTTAGAATTCTTGGTAGAAGGAGTGAAATATCAGCCTGACACATGCAGCTGAATATAAAAATGGAGGCATTATAGAAATATCAATAACAATTAGAATTTCTGCTTATACTTGCACTGTTATGTCCACATCAAATGAGAATGAGAATTATAATTTTAGAAAGGATAACATTTCCATTTTGATTAAAGTCAATAAGAGGAATTTGAATTTGATTGAGAGCTGTTTTAAACATGGTTTACTTTGATTGGACTCAGACATAAGTAAAATTAACAACAACAACAGCAACAACAAAGATATGCTAGCTAAGAGAAGTTTATGTTCTGAGTTCACTTATCCACAAGGAAAGTATGCTTTGGACACATTTCCTTGAGGGGATTCCACACCCCCATCCTCAATTTGCTTGTTTCATTTGGGACGGAATCCGATGGTATTTGACAGTGGTTCAGAAAAAGAGAAAATGATTAATTTGGAAGGGAAACTACTTTGGGGTGGGCTCCTTATTTTCCACGTTTATTAATAAAAGAACTCCAAAAGTGAAATAAGTCAGTCAGAGAGGGACAAATACCACATGATTTCACTCATATGCAGAATTTCAGAAACAAAACAAATAAAAAAGAGAAAAAAACATACCCTTAAATACAGAGACCAAATCTGTGGTTGCCAGAGGTGAGGTGAGTGGGGTGATGGGTGAAATAGATAAAGAGAATTGAGAACACACTTATCTTGATGAGCACTGAGAAATGTAAAGGATTGCTGAATCATTACATTGTATACCTGAAACTAGAATAACACTGTATGTTAATTATACTTGAAAAATGAAACACAGAAGACATCCTCAAACATTAAATAACAACAATTTTGGAAAATCACTAACATACTTTTAACACACAGCCCAATTGGATTTCCTCACATGACTTTTCTTATATCTGGAATACTATTTCCTTCATAAGCCAGGTTCCTTCCTTCTCTTCCAAATTGTTTTCAAGATATATTTCCTCTCTGAAATCACATTGCCAACCTTGAACAACATCTCTCTGCTCCTGTCACTCACTTAGTTGTAGATCTTTCAGATATACAGGCATTGTCTAATTGTGCGTATGTGTTCAGACAGCAAAAACTGGATTTTATCTATGAGCCATCATGGAGAACACTGGGGCTATAAACAGTAGCCCCTAGCACTGGGATGGCAGGTTTCTTAGCCTCTTCAAATTCTTCCTAAGGAGTCAAATGGCCATATGAACCTTTTTTTTTTTTCAAAGTGAAAAGTGTTTTATGAGAAAGTATTTTTTAACAAAGGTCATGATTCTTAGCTATCCATATGCAAACAGAAAAAAAAAACAGAAGAAAAACTTTAATCCATAACCTGCATCATGTAAGTATATTAAATGAAAGGTTCAGGGACATGAATGTAAAACCTAAATATATAAAATTTCCAGCAGCAAACAAGAAGACAATCTGTTTGATCATTTTGTTTGATCATTTTTTTTTCATTCTTTATTTGGCCATTTCTTTCTCATTTCTCCCAACCTCATTAAGCAGTTTCCAGATTGCTCCTATGTCTTCCTGTATTCCTTCCTTAAATCCAATAAGTCTCCAAGTTGTGTTGAGTTTAATACTCATGATCACTAGTTTCCTTCTCTTTCTTACCATCTCCATTACTTCCACTCTGGTCTAATGCACCATCACCTGGATTATTGTTACAACATCCTTTATTTGCCCCTGCATTCACTATTGCTCTTATTTATTCTCTGTACACAGCTAAAGTGCTATTAAAAATAATCATAGTAAAATATAATTATACATTTCCCCACCCTTAATTTAAAATCATTCAATGACTTCTTATTATTCTTAGGCTAGAGAATGAATCCTTTATAAGGCCTTACAAATTAGTCATCTGTCCCAGTTTACCCAATTCAATACCTGTTTATGCCTGTTCTCCTGGTTGAATTATTATCAGCACACATTTCACTTTGAAAAGTATGCTGATTGGCTGAGATGTCATGTGACCCCTGCCAACCACCCCTACCTCTTTGCATGCCACTTTCCTCCTCACTCACTGTTCTTTAGCCTCACCAGCCTTCCCTCAGTGGTTTAGATTCCCTTCCCTTCCCTTCCCCTTCTTCCTCCCTCCCTTCCTTCCTCCCTCCCTTCCTTCCTTCCTTCCTTCCTTCTTTCCTTCCTTCCTTCCTTCCTTTCTCCCTCCCTCCCTCTTTTCTTTTCTTTTCTTTTCCTTTACTTTTCTTTTCTTTTCTTTCCTTTTCTTTCCTTTTCTTTTCTTTCTTACCTCAGAGCATTGGCACACGCCTCCTTGAAATGAGTTTTCCTTTTCTCTTTGCCAAGGTAACTGTGACTCATCCTTCAGATATCATTTGATCTCATTTTAAATGTCAAGTCCTCCTATTATATGCTTGGTACTTTGCTTCAAAGCATTTGCCACCTTTGTAGTCATATATAAATGTATGCCATTAGTTAAATAATGTCTGACACCCCTTTCCCTCCACAAGACAGCAGAGGAAGTATCTGTTTTGCTCTCATTAAATTTCCAGTATCCTCTACAGAAACTGGCACAGAGTAGGCTATCAATTATGGAGTGAACAAGCTGCTGAATATGCTCATGGCACTCTGTACATAGCACCTCCTACAAGGTCTAGACCATTATTGAAATGAAATGATTGCAAATATTGTTAATGTCTTATATGATGTCTTTTTTGCAGACCAGAATATAAATTCCAACACAACAGACCAATAGAGGTTAGGACTCTTTAGAAGGCAGCACATTGTAGAGTTCAAATCCCAGCTCTAGCCCTAAATATTTGTATGGCTATGGGCAAGTCTCCTAACCTCTGCTTTAATCTTTAAAAGGGGGCTGACAAGCATATGTATCTAATAGGGTATTGTGTGAATCTTGCAAAGTAGAATAGTGCCTGGTACATTGTCAGCACCATGGAAGAATGCTTTCTTTTTGTTATTGAATACTATATCTTTGGTATTTAGCACAGTATTCTGCTGACATATGTATATGCTCAATAAATATTTATTAAATTATTTGATGAACTAAATTCTCTGCTGTCTGATGTGGTTATAGCCACTCTTGCATTTAATCACTCATTGAGCTGCAGTGGGAGCAAGAACAGTCTCCTACTTAGGTTTTATTTTTATTATGTCTTAAGATAGCTCTGCATTGTTCTTGGAGGGTTTTAGAATCACACCAGAGAATCAACTCCCTTGTCTCATTCACTATCCTTTAAGGTGTCCTTTGCTTGGAATCCTGGTCTGGGCCCCAATGTGAGATCCAATATAGAAGGCATTTTGAGGATTATTTGGCTAGGGGATACCCCATCTCTCCTTCCAACTGGCTACAACCACTGTTCTTGGACCAAGAACATTCTTCAACTCTCTTTCATTGTTTTTTTTTTTTTTCTGGAAACACTGGAAAACACTTAATCTTGGGGTTTAAGGGATTGTTCTTGGTGTTTGGTACATTTGCAGAAAGGGTGAGAACTGTCCACCAGACTCTCCTTTTCAAACATTGCCTTGCCTTGAGGATCTCCAGGCCCTCAGACAAAGACCTACAAGTGGCCCCCTCAAGTGGTACCTCACATATTAGTGCAACTACCTACATGGTAATGATTATGTCATAGACCTATGATATTATATATTACAAATAAATATCATATTATAGGTCTTCTGAATATATATCATAATCATATTTATCTTCTATAGAGTAAGGCCAGTATTATTTCTATGATTGCTCCCACGTATGAAAAATACCAAATCCTGGTTGGTATGCAGCATGTTGCTTTGAATTGTGTGAGAGGAATATAATCTTAAATTAAAAAACAAATTCTCATTGCCTCTTCTAACCTAAGACTCTTATAAAGACATAATCTTCTTTGGATATATTATATTTAGAGATCATCATCTTTGTATTGAATTTCCTTCATTGTTTACATTGTGCTGATTGGACCCATTAGACAGAAAAAGTACTTTTTCCATGGAAGAGGTGCATCTTGGGAAAAAGCTATAATTACTAATCATCCTTTGTCTGTTATCTGGACTGTCCTTGATCCTGTTGCAGTTGGCAGGAATTACACACCACAGATCGATCTTTGATGCTGACCATGTGTGAAAGTGAGTAGAAGTTTGTCTTGGTTGGGTTTTCCCCTAAGGCAGAAAATTGAATGTATGTTAGGGAGGTACATTGTGGGAATGAGGAACTGATATAGGGAAGGGAAGACAGTTAATAAAAGGTGCTTTTTAAAAAAATGGACAAATTAAGTTTATTCCCATTGTGAAACTTTGGAAATGGGATAAAACATGCATCACAGCATAACCCACCCAAGGAGCCAGATACCTAAGACATTTGTGCCTCTATAACCATCAGCCATTTGTTCAAGCCTGTCCCTGGAGGAATATTAATCTTAGACACTGTTGTGTGTGTGGGCAAAGTTTGTTCCAGCAGCCCCAGGTCAGTTTTCTGGCAAAGGCACATGCAATGGCTATTGGAGTTCAGGCTGGTATACAATGTATGTGGTAAGTAGATCAAAGAGGACATAGGAGGAACATTGACAGCATCTACTATATAATTGAAATTATCCTCAATTGTATATCTGACTAATGAACACATTGTAGAGTGGATATAATGTGACTGTGGCAGACAAACCTCTTATTCTCAACACTATTGTAAAACCAGTCTTTTAAATTTCTAGCTTGTATTGTATAGAGTTTATTGTGCCTCTTTCCTCACTGCCAACTGTCTTTTATCCCTTTATTCCACTCTCAAATCCATATGCCCTGTTTTTTTTCCCCCACCCCTACTGGCATACCCATCCTGCTTACATCACCTTTCTTCTCTAAGTTTTTCCCAAATGGAAACCTCAAGCCTTCTGAGTCTTCTCTCAGAATAAACACCATTATCATGGGTGATAACATGACTATTATTGCAGTGATGATAACATTTGTTGACTGAATGCTCCACTGGTCACTGCTCCCGGCTGTCAGAAAGATGGCTGAGGAACCACTAAGTCAGGATAATGAATAATAAAACTGAAGGGCTCTTTTCAGCCCAGCTTCCCTTATGCCCAGGCAGCTATTGGCCCAGTATAACTCTGCTCTGGATCTATGCTGTTATGCCTCATCTATCTGGCATTTCCTGGGGGAAGACTGCTCTCATGTCAGATGAGACCGATGATGATTCTTAGGAAAGTAAGATTCCTGAATGATTAGGACACTGAGGCCCAAGTTCATATCTGATACTCCTTTAATCAGGCCATCTTATCCTCATTCTACTTTCAGGACTATGACTCCTGTTAAAATGCCCTTGGGTTTGATTTTAACTGTTTACTCAAAGATGCTGACATTGTTTAGAAATTACAATGCAATGTTACCAAATACACATACAAATATTCCACTAGGACCAGTACTCATGTAAGTGGAATGCTGTGATGTGATCACATGGATACTGGGCTCACCACAATTATATAGTGCTTACTTGATTCCTAATGCCTGACATTTCTTAACAAGGAATAAATCACTTCAGGTTACAACTAGGGGGTGGAAGAGAATCCAAATTGTAAAGGGATACTTCTCAGAGAAGTAATGTGTTATTGATCTGCCTGTATTTTTATTTTTACCAATTAAAATTTTTTTTTATTAAGGTTTATTTATTTTTGAGACAGAGAGAGACAGAGCATGAATGGGGGAGGGGCAGAGAGAGAGGGAGACACAGAACTGGAAGCAGGCTCCAGGCTCTGAGCCATCAGCCCAGAGCCTGACGAGG
Organism: Leopardus geoffroyi; assembly: GCF_018350155.1. Lineage (NCBI taxonomy): Eukaryota > Metazoa > Chordata > Mammalia > Carnivora > Felidae > Leopardus > Leopardus geoffroyi. Next base: position 16,965,821 of record NC_059343.1, read on the forward strand.
GGCTCGAACTCACGGAGTGTGAGATCGTGACCTGAGCTGAAGTCGGACGCTCAACCGACTGAGCCACCCAGGCGCCCCTATTTTTACCAATTTAATAGATGTATTTAATTTTAAAAAGTACAATTAGCACTAAAACTTATAAGAAAATACATCTACTGCCCTACTCCTCCCTACCCCCCAAAACCACTCCTCAGAGAAAACTAGCTTCAATTCTTGTAGCTATTTATTCTATTTATGTACCTAATTATACACAAAATGTTTATACTGTGCTTTCTTATTTACCTATTTTGCACATTATTTATTGACTTCCTACAGTGGAAGATTAGAATTTAGTACACTTATACACACCCATATGGTCCCTCTCTTCATCTTTCCAATATAGTTGTATCATAATTTTTGGTTAAATGAATATCTTGTGTCAAACACTATTATGACTATGTAGAACTGTTCACACTTGAGGCATGTAGTATGCACTAATTCCTTTACTGTATATATTTTCTATAGGTAATAATTGCTTTTTCTTTATGTTTGTTTAGTTTTCTGTGAACCAATCGCTAATTATTCCCCAACTCTCCCATAGAGTTATAGATGCTTCTCAATACCATCAAACACATCTGGTAACCTATCAGCTCCATCTCCTCTTCCTTTCCCCTGGAGACATCTGTCCTAGAGTCTCCTGTTATTCTGATTCAATCTGATTTAATTGTTCTTTAGACCAGCTTCATGGCTATCCTGTCACAATCCTCTGTTAATAAAGGAATTCTCTTTTCTTTCCTGTGTTGACTTCTCTGTCTTCTGGATCATAATCTTCCACTTTGTAGGTTCACTCCCTTAAATTAGTGAAGCACATTCTGGAGTAGCTTTCTGAAAATACATTTTAAAGTTCTCTCATGCCTGAAAATGTTCTCTCACTCTTGAATGTTAGTTTGGCTGCATGTAGAATTCCAGAATGGAAATAAACTTTAATGAAAATATTATGGGCATTGTTCCAGTTTCCAGTGTTGCTGCTGGAAAGCCCAATGGAATATTGATTCTTGGTTCTTAGTGAGGAAACTTAATTCTTATTCTAGGAATTTTTAGGCTTTCTCTGTATCTCCCTGTTATCCTAACATTCAAAATGATGTATCTTATGGATGGGTAGTTCTTACTTTCTGCATTTTACTTAGCATTTAATGAGTTCTTGCATTCTGAAAACTCATTTCTGTAATTTCTAGAATATGTCCTATTGCCTCTTTTATAATTTCTTCACCACCTTTTAACTATTTTTATTTTGAAATTGCTTTTTTATATTTATTTGTTATTTATTTATATTTTTGAATTCCACTTTAATTAATATACAGTCTCATATTAGTTTCAGGTGTCCAACACAGTGATTCAACAATTCTGTGCATTACTCAGTGCTCATCATGATAAATGTACTCTTAATCCCCTGCACCTATTTCACCCAACCCCCTACCACCTCCCTTCTGGTAACCATTAGTTTGTTATCTATATTTAAAAGTCTTGTTTTTAGTTTGTCTTTTTTCCCCTTTGTTTTGTTTTCTAAATTAGACATATGAGTGAAATCATATGGCATTTGGCTTTCTCTGACTGAGTTAATACACTTAGCATAACCCACTAGGTCCATCCATGTTGTGGAAAATGGCAAGATTTCATTCATTTTCATCTCTTACTAATATTTGTGTGTGTGTGTGTGTGTGTGTGTGTGTACCACATCTTCTTTATACATTCATTTATTGATGGCCACTTGGATTGCTTCCATAAATTAGTTATTGTAAATAGTGTTGCAGTAAACACAGTGGTGCATATATCTTTTCGATTTAGTGTTTTTGTATTCTTTGGGTAACTATTCAGTAGTAGAATCATTGGATTCTACGGTAATTTTATTTTTAATTTTTTGAGGAAACTCCATACTGTTCTCCACAGTGGCTGCATCAGTTTCCATTACCACTGACAGTGCACAAAGGTTCCTTTTTCTCTATATCCTTGTCAACACCTGTTGTTTCTTGTGTTTTTTACTTTAGTCATTCTGACAGGTGTGAGGTAATAAATATTTCATTGTGGTTTTGAATTGCATTTCCCTGACAATAACTGATGCTGAGCATCTTTTCATGTGTCTGTTAGCTATCCGTATGTCTTCTTTGGAGAAATATCTATTCATGACTTCTCACCATTTTTAAAAATGTTTTTACTATTTATTTTTAAGAGGAGTGGGAGAACAAGTTGGGGAGGGGCAGAGAGAGAGGGAGACACAGAATCTGAAACAGGCTCCAGGCTATGAGCTGTCAGCACAGAGCCTGATGTGGGGCTTGAACCCATGAACCATGAGATCATGACCTGGGCCAAAGTCGGATGCTCAGCTGACTGAGCCACCCAGGTGCCCTGACTTCTGGCCATTTTTAATTGGATTATTTGCTTTTGGGTGTGGAGTTGTATACATTCTTTATATATTTTGGATACTAACCCATTATTGGATATGTCATTTTCAAATATCTTCTCCCATTCAATATTTGTCTTTTCATTTTGTTGATTGATTCCTTCACTGTGCAGAAGTTTTACATTTTGATGTAGTCCCAATAGTTTATTTTTGCTTTTTTTTCCCTTGCCTCAAGACACATACGTAGAAAATTGTTGCTATAGCTGATATCAGAAAAACCACTGCCTGTTATTTCTTCTAGGATTTTTATGGTTTCAAGTCTCACATTTAATCTTTAATCCATTTTGAGTGTATTTTTTGTATTTGGTGTAAGAAAGTGGTCCAGTGTCATTCTTTTACATGTAGCTGTCCAGTTTTCCCAACACCATTTGTTAATAAAAATGTAGCTTTCCCATTGCAAATTCTGGCCTCCTTTTTTTTTAAATTTTATTTTTTAAAATTTACATCCAAATTAGTTAGCATATAGTGAAACAATGATTTCAGGAGTAGATTCCTTAATGCCCCTTACCCATTTAGCCCATCCCCCCTCCCACAACCCCTCCAACAACCCTCAGTGTGTGTTTTTAATTTTTAATTTTAATATTTTTTTAAGTTTTTTTAATTTAAAATTTTCTACCTCATTAATTCCTTTTCTCGCTTCAAAATGACAAAATGAAGGAATTCATCTTGTCTCCTTTTAAAAGATGAATTGATCACATAATTATGGGTTTATTTCTGGTCTCTCTATTCTGTTCCATTGACCTATGTGTCTATTTTTTGACAGTATCATACTGTTTTGATTACTACAGCTTTGTAGTATATCTTGAAATCTGGGATTGTGATACCTCAAGTTTTATTCTTTTTTTCAAGATTGCTTTGGTTATTCAGGTTTTTTTTTTCTGGTTCTATACAAATTTTAAGATTATTTGTTCTAGCTCTGTGAAAAATGCTGTTGGTATTTTGACAGGGATTGCATTAAATCTGTAGATTGTTTTGGGTAGTATGGACATTTTAATATTTGTTCTTTCAATCCATGAGCATGCATTATATTTCCCTTTGTGTCATCTTCATTTCTCTCATAAATGTTTTATAGTTTTCAGAGTACAGGTTTTTTACTTTCTTGGTTAAATATCTTCTGAGATAGTTCATTATGTTTTGGTGCAATTGTAAATAGGATTGTTTTCTTAATTTCTTTTTCTGCTAATTCATTATTAGTGTATAGAAATTCAACGAAGTTCCTTATATTGGTTTTGCATTTTGAGATCTTATTTAATTCATATATTAGCTCTAGTACTTTTTTGGTGGAGTCTTTCAGGTTTTCTACATATAGTATCATGTCATCTACAAAGAGTGAAAGTTTAGCTTGTTCCTTACCAATATGGATGCTTTTTATTACTTTTTTCTGTCTGATTGTTGTGGCTAGGACTTCTAGTACTATGTTGAATAAAAGTGGTGAGAGTGGACATCCTTGTCCTATTTCTGACCATAGAGGAAGAATTCTAAGTTTTTCCCATTGAGTATGATACCAGCTGTGGGTTTTTATTATAAGGCCTTTATTATGTTGAGATATGCTCCCTCTAAACTCACTTTGTTGAGGGTTTTTATCACAAATAGATGTTGTATTTAGTCAAATGCTTTTCTGCATTTTTTGAAATGATCATGTTGTTTTTTATCCTTCCTCCTGTTGATGTGATGTATCACATTGATCAATTTGAGAATATTGAACCACCCCTGCATCCCAGGAGTAAATTCCACTTGATCATAATGAATTATTTTTTAATGTATTGTTTGATTTGGTTTGCTAATATTTTGTTGAGGATCTTTGCATCTATGTTAATCAGAGATATTGGCCTCTAGTTCTGTTTTTTGGCAGTGTCTTCATCTGGTTTTGGTGTCAGGGTAATGCTGGCCTCATAGAATGAATTTGGAAGCTTTCTTTACTCTTCTATTTTTTGAAATAGTTTGAGAAGAATAGGTATTAACTCTTCTTTAAGTGTTTGGTAGAATTAACCTGTGAAGCTGCCTAGTTCTGGACTTTTGTTTCTTGGGAATTTTTTGATGACTGATTCAATTTCTTTGCTGGTAACTGGTCTGTCCAAACATTCCATTTTTTAAATGAGTTTTGGGACATTATAAGTTTCTAGGATTTTATCCATTTCTTCTAGGTTGTCCAGTTGGCATATAATTTTTCATTACATACTCATAATCCTTTGTATTTCTGTGGTGTCAGTTTTAATTTCTTCTATTTCATTCCTTATTTTATTTGAGAACAACTTTTTCTTCTTCCTCCTTTTTTGGAGAGTCTGGCTAACAATTTATCAATTTTCTTGATATTTTCAAGGAACCAGCTCCTGGTTTCATCAATGTGTTCTTTTGCTTATTTTAGTTTCCATTTCATTTATTTTTACTCTACTCTTTATTATTTCATTCCTTCTACTGGTTTTGGACTTCGTTCTTCTTTTCCTAGCTCTTTTATGTGTAAAATTAAGTTGTGTGATTGAGATTTTACTTGCTTCTTGAGGTAGACCCATATTGCTATAAACATCCTCTGTAGAACAGCTTTTGCTGCCTCCCAAAGATTTTGGACTGTTGTGTTTTCATTTTAATTTGTCTCCATGTATTTTTTGTTTTCCCCTTTGATTTCTTGGGTCACTCATTCATTGTTTAGTAGCATGTTATTTAACCCCCATGTATTTAGTTTCTTTCCAGACTTTTTCTGGTGGTTGATTTTTAGTTTTGTAGCATTGTGGTCAGAAAAGATGCATGGTATGACCTTGATCTTTTTGAATTTGATGAGACTTTTCCTGTGGCCTAACAAATGATATATTCTGGAGAATGCTCCATGTGCACTTGAAAAGAATGTGTATTCTGCTGTTTTAGGATGGAATGTTCTGAATATATCTGTTAGTGCCATCTGCTTCCATGTGTCATTCACAGCCGCTGTTTCCTTGTTGATTTTCTGTTTGGATGATCTATCAATTGATATAAGTGGGATTTCAAAGTCACCTACTATTATTTTATTAGCATCTATTACTTCTTTTGTGTTTGTTAATAGCTGATTTATGTATTTGGGTTCTTACATGTTGGGTGCATAAATATTGACAACTGTTATATCTTCTTGTTGGATTGTTTCCTTTATGATTATGTAGTGTCCTTCTTTGGTTTAACATCTATTTTGTTCTAAAAGTAATTCTACCCAGGATTTCTTTTCAAATCCATTTACATGATAAATTCTTTTTCACACTTTCACTTTCAGTCTGCATGTGTCTTTTGGTCATAAATGAGTCTCTGGTAGGTAGCATATAGATGGCACATCCTTTTTTATCTATTAATCATCCCATGCATTTTGATTGGAATGTTTAGTTGATTTACATTAAAAGTAATTATTGATAGGTATGTACTTATGGCCATTTTGTTACTTGTTTTATGTTTGTTTTGTGATTCTTCCCTGCTTCTTTCTTCTTTTGCTCTCTTCTCTGATAATTAGTTGGCTTTCTTTAGTGATATACTTGGATTCTTTTCTCTTTAGTTTTTGCATATCTATTACTGATTTTTCGATTTATGGTTACCTCTAGGTTTATATATAACATCTTCTGAATATAGCAATATATATTACATTGGTTGCTTAAGTTTGAACCCATTCTTTACCCCCCCCCCCCCACACACACACACATTTTAGGTATATGGTGTCATACTTTATATCTTTTGATTTTGTGAGTCTCTTGACTGATTTTTACAGATATACTTATTTTCACTTCTTTTGTACTTCCTACTTTTCTTACTTTTAGTTAGTTTTTCCTTCCCACTCAAAGAGTCCCCTGTAACATTTCTGGTAGGGATGGTTTAGTGGTCATGAATTCCCTAAACTTTTATTTTTCTGAGAAACTCTTTATCTCTCTTTCTAGTCTGAATGAGAGCCTTTCTGGATAGAGTATTCTTGGCTACAGATTTTTATCTTTCATCACTTTGAATATATCATGTCACTTCCTTTTGGCCTGCAAAATTTCTGCTGAAAAACCAGCTGATAGCCTTATGAGGTTTCTCTTTATGTAACTATTTTCTTTTCTCTTGCTGCCTTTAAAAGTCTCTCTTTATTACTACTCTTTGCCATTTTAATTACTAGGTGGCTTGGTGTGGTCCTCCTTGGGATGAGTTTGTTGGGGGCTCTCTGTGCCTCCTTGATCTGGATTTCTACTTCCTTACCCAGATTTGAGAAGTTTTCAGCTATTATTTCTTCATAAATTATTTGACTCCGTTTCTCTCTTTTCCCTCTGGGATCCCTATGATGCAAATGTTATTATGCTCAATGGTGTTTCTGAGTTCCCTCAGTCAAGTTTTCTTTATTATTACTACTTTTTTTCCCCTTTCTCCTGTTCATCTTAATTGCTTTCCATTACTCTAGTCACTGATTCATTCTGCTTCCTCTAGTCTGCTGGTATATTTTTAATTTAAGTTATTGAGTTCTTCATCTCTTATAGTTTCTTTTTTGTGTGTTCTATCTCTTTGTTGATGGTCCTACTGAGGTCCTCCACTCTCTCAAGTTCAGTGAATGTCTTTACAACCATTACTTTGAATTCTCTATCAGCGTTATTACTTATCTCTGTTTTGCTTAGATCTCTTGCTGTGATTTTGTTCTGTTCCTTCATTTGGGACATATTCTGCTGTCTCCTCATTTTTCTTGTTCTTTTTTTAATGCTTATTTATTTATTTATTTATTTATTTATTTATTCATTTTGAGGGAGAGAGAGAGATAGAGAGAGAGAGAGAGAGAGAGAGAGAGTATGAACAGGGAGGGGCAGAGAGAGACAGAGGGAGACAGAGAATCCCAAGCAGGCTCTGCACTGTCAGGACAGAACCTGCTGTGGGGCTTGAACTCACAAACTGTGAGATCATGACCTGAGCTGAAAACAAGAGTCAGACGCCTCAGTGACTGAGCCACCCAGGTGCCCCTGTCTTCTCATTTATCTCACTGTCTGTGTCTGTTTCTATGTGTTAGGAAAGTCAACTATGTATCCTGATGTTGAAATTAATGGCCTTATGAAGTAGTAATCCTATAGTGCCCTTCAATGCAATGCTCCTGTTCATCAGAACCTGGCACCTCAGGGGTGTCTTTCATGTGTGTTGCATGTGCTCTGCGGTTGTGTCTTAGCTGCTTTGCTCAGTCCAGTTGTCTTCAGTGGCTCTCTCTGCCTGTTGTGGGTAGTGTATGGTCCCTGTGCTGTTAGTTGGCCGGTATGAGCCCACCCTGGGTTTGAGTTGAGACAGACAACACATTTACCAGAGATGTAGTAGCACCAAACTGAAGGGCGCTTTCCCTGTGTTGATCTCTGATAGGCTTTCATTGGTGGGCAGGGCTTGTGGTTAGACCAGCCGTCTTCTCCCAGCCCACTGCTGGGGCTAAAGTCAGATCTTTCCCTCTCCTCAGGGCAGGAGTCACTTTGGAGTAGTGTTGGCCCCTGTAGGGCTGCTTGTACACTACCAGGCTTGTGATACACAGCAATGAAATGAAGAAATTATAACTATATGTAAAAATACATAACAGATAGGTGCAAAAAAATCACACAAGTGTAATAATGAGCAAAAGAAACCAGACCCAAAAGAATACACACAGCACAATTCTATTTACATAAAGTTCAAAAACAGGCAAAATAGTCTATGGTATTTAAAGTCAGATAAGTAGTTACCTTTGCTGGTAGAGGTCAAAGGGTCGAGTGGGGTGTAAGTGAATGGAAGTTGACATGAGCAAGGTTTCTGGAAGTACTGGTAATATTCTATCTATATGGATGTTGGTTATATTACTGGTGTTCAATTTGTGAAAATTCCTTAAGCTGTGTATTTATTTTTGTGCGTTAATTTCTATTTTAAAATTCAAAAGAAATTAACCCCTGACTCTATCCTCCCACCCTCAAAATTCAAAACCCTTTCCAAGGCTACTGATAGTACAGCTTTCTTTCATTGATTATTCTATCAATCACCTACTTAAAAATTACTTCATGAGAAACTGGGATGAAACCAGTTTTTCCACCAATAAGAATTTAGCAAAATTCCCTCTCCCTCAACCAGATGTGTGTCTCCCTTCCTTCATGTTGCCCCATATGAGGACAGAGAATTAAAATTGTAAACAAGAATGAGAGACTTGCACTTCACAGCATCTTTAGGGAAAAATTAATACCTCTGGCAAGTTAACCCTAAGGGGCAGGCTTGGAGAATGAGCCACTCAGTAAGTCACATGGTCAGCATAAAGCTAAGAAGCAATGTGGGTATTAAAAGGTTTTTTTGCACTTCAGTTTGTTTAGGAAAAACAATCACTGATCTTGGCTTGCCTCCAATGGTAAGTAGTGCTCTCCATATTGAAATACAGTTTCCAAAAACCAGCAGCCACCACAGCCATCAAAACAGTCCAAATTTTTTGATACACTGAAACCGGAGAACAGCTGCTTAAAATAATTTGAAATGTGTTGGTCTTTGAGTACATGTTTATATTCATTAATTAAGCAGGTTAAACCATAAGACAAGAGAATAGCCAGCTGAATAACCAATTTTTCTCTTTGGATGCTTTAGGCAATTATGTTTTCTTTTACTTACATGGCAAAGCAGTTCATTTTGGGATTGTAACTCACCCATCATTATTTATCATTCACTATTACTATATGCTAATTTTCATAGGTACAGCAAAAGTTGCAAAAATCTTTGATACTCGTTTGCTTATGCTTATCAGAAGAAATACATTTGTTGTCTCCTTTAGACATATATGAATTCTGCATACAATGTGAGCTATCTGATCTCAAAGCAGAGAGTAACTGGATACTAACAGAGGAATTACTTAGTGTCTGGCTAACCATAGTGTGGCTTTTGGATAGCAAAGTCGGCATTGCCCAGGAGATTGTTAGAAATGTAGACTAAGTCAGACTGAGAAAGACAAATACAATATGATTTTGCTCATATGTAGAATCTAAAAAATTAAACAAACAAAAGCAGAATGAGACTTATAAATGCAGAGAACAAAATAATGGTTGTCAGAAGGTAGGGGGATAAGAGATGGTCAAAATGGGTGAAGAGGAGTGGGAGATACAGGCTTCCAGTTATAGAATCAATAAGCCATGGGAATAAAAGGCACAGCATGAGGAATATAACCAATAATACTGTAATAGTGATGTATGGTGACAGATGGTAGCTACACTTATGGTGAACACAGCATAATGTATAAACTTGTTGAATCACTATGTTGTACACCTGAAATTAATGAATGTTGTGTGTCAGCTACCAAAAAAAAGAAAGAAAGAAAGAAAGAAATGTAGTCACTCAGGCCCTGCCCATACCTACTGAATTAGAATCTGCATTTTAACCTTGTTTCCAGATGATACTTATACACATCCATGTTTGAGAAGCACTGCTACAGGGTGTATAGAAAGCACTAATTTTGAGTAGTAGACAGAATTTTCCCCATTTTGTATTAAACATAGAATGTTCTTTCTTATATCAGGTAAAATAAGTATCAATATAGAGACTGTGGTCAAACTCTCTTCAAGCATAGAAAAGAGATGCTACTATAGATGTTGCTGACAGTTTATGAGTAGAAAATTACCTACATGGCTGGAAGCCTTATCTGGTTATATCTATGTTTCTGTCAAAGGAAAAAGTGAATTTTTCACAGGGAATCTACACATTCGGGGACCATGGGTTAGAATGGTCAGTATAGCCCACCCATAAGCCCAGGGCAGCAGATATTTAGAAGTGCACATGCTGCTGACCACATGTCCATCTATGGAAGACTTGGGCTTTGTGGACAGGTGAACCACTGTAAAGTGGAATGGCATGACACTATTCCTATGTGTGGCAAAGACTGCTTATCATCCTCCCTTCCCCTTCTCCTTTTCCTCCTTTTAATAAGCACCTCCCCACACACATGGGTTTTATCAGGATATATAGCTAGCTAGCTAGAGACTACATTTATCTCCTGCCTACAGGTAACTGTGGCCATGATATTGAATTATCCCAATGGAATGTGAGCAAGGATACAAAGAGGCATATGTACATATATGTATGCACTTTGTACTTAAAAGGAACGTGTTTGGCCTACCCCCTCTCTTCTCTCTCTCCTAAGGGCAGAAATGCAAATGTAGTGCTGGGAAAACAGCTTTGCCCATCTCTATAAGGGCAACTCTCTAGAATAGAAAGCTGAAACTAAGTGTCTACAAAGAGAAATGCCAACAGTAAACAAGCTAATTTGCCCTATAGAATCCCAGAAATGGTGAAAAACAGACACACAAATACCTCATAAGTTTTAGTGAAATATAGGAAAACTTATTGAAATTATATAGGGGAAAGTTAGCACCCCCCCCTCCCAGTTTCTCTCTATAACCCTGCCCAGCCAGCTATCACTTTGCAACTCAACAGGGGCCTGGAACAATTTAGCCTGAAAGGCTCCAGATCCTGGCAAGGTAAAGGGTATGGAAGAGAAGCAGGTGAAATTATTAAATTATTAAAGTTCCTGTCCTTTCTTGACTTCTAGAACCCTAGTAGTTAGACTTCTAATAATCCAGGCAGGAAATTGGAACAGTCTTTTCTGAAGAAACAATTTGAAGATAAAAACACTTGTAGATGCTAAAATTGGAGGGTTCCCCCCCAAAATGGTTGGGTCCCATCCAATCATGCAGAGCTTTTAACTACCTTTTCAATGTTTTATTCTTAAATATGAAAAAACAGTCCAAGATGATCATTCTAGATAGCCTGAAACATGACTGTCAGAGACCAAAACAAATAGACTGAAAATAAATGGAACAAAAAAAAGTTAAAATAAAACAAAAATATTTTTTAAAAAACAGGAGAGAGTAAGAGAAAACCTTGCATCTGTAAATCAATAATAGGATGTTATAACAAAGGAATAATCAGAAAATACAAAAGAGCTTTTGGAGTTTAAAATTATGAAATAAAAAATATTCAACAGTTGAAAGATAAACATGAGGAAATGTCTTACAAAGGAAAACAAAAAGATATAGAAAGTGGGAGAGAGAAGATAAGAAATTTATACCATTAGCTTGGAACAACCAAAATCTGACTTATATGAATTTCAAGGACTTCTGAGGAATATGGTGGGGTAGGAGGATCCTAAGTTCACCTGTCCCACTGATATACCTAGGCAACACCCACATCAGTGTAAACAATCCAGAAAAAATGACCCAAAGACTGACATAACAAACTCTCCACAGCTTACTGTAGACAACAGGCTACACTAAAAATGGTAGGAAGGATGTAGACATGGTGGGGAACCAAACTGACCTGTGAGAATGTACAAGAGAGGGAGGATGCTGAGGGCACAGAAATGGGAGAAGAGAAGACTCCGTAAGAGGCACCCAAGGCATGGGGGACCTGCGCTGGGAAGACAAAACTGATAATATTTGGCTTTGAAAAACAGAGTGACTTAACTTTTTGAGTTCTTATAATCAGTGGAGCTTACTTACCACCTGGAACCTTAAAAATCATCTGGGCTTGGCTCTGGGACAGCCAGAGGGTGATAGGAAACCAAGTCCCTTCCTTTAAAGAAAAGCACAACAAATAGCCCAGCTGACATAAAACACAGAAGCACAAGTTTGAAAAACACCTAGGGGCATTCAGGAGCAGGGATTTGTTTACTAATCTCAGAGCATTTGCTGGGGCACAGGATCTTTGGGAAAATTCTCCAGAAACAAAAGAGCTGGCAGGAACCATTGCCTCCATTGCCTGCCCACCCCCCCCCACCTCCAGTCTAGATACATGGACACCTGTGGGAACCAAAATAGCACAAACACTTTCCACCTAGCTTGCTAATAGCCCACACTGCTCCCATACTCTTCTAAGGACCTTATCCCTTCAACCCACTCTCTGCAGTTCACCAAAGCTTCTCCAGGTGCCCTTCCAATAACAGACCAGAGCAAAGCTTGCTAAAACCATGTGCCTACCCTTGTGTTCTCCTGTGGACCCATTCCCTCCAAAACTTCATCAGGAGGAATCCACCCAAAGTGGTCCCACAAACATGGCAATGAGAAAGCAGCAACCACAGGGGCCAGCACCACTCCAAAGTGAGCCCTGCCCCAGGAAATAGGGCAGATAACTGCACATACCAGTTCCATTGTGGCACAAACAGTGGATTGGAGGCAGAAATCTGGTCTGACTGCAGTTCCTGACCACCAACATAAACCTTCCAAGGGACAACACAGGGAGAGCACCCCGTAGTTTGGTGTGACTGTAGCTTGGGAAATGCTTAGTCTGACTTAACTCAAGCCCAAGGTGGACCAGACTGGCCCAATAACAACACAGTGGCCAAAGTCTGCCCACAACAGGCCAAGAACCATTGCAGATGGCTGGACTAAAGACAAATGAGGCTCAGCCACAAGAGTAGTGTACACACAACACACAAAGGAGACACCCCTGAAGCACCAGGTTCTGGTGAACAGGGAGCATTGCACTGCATGGCAGTATAGGAACTCTTTTACATAGCACCACTACTTTCGAGAGCAGAAGATGTAGTTGACTTTCCTAATTCATAGCAACAGACACTGAGAGTTAGACAAAATCAATAGGCAGTGGAATATGTTCCAAATGAAAGAATAGTAATGGCAAGTAATCAAGCTGAGCAGGAGAGTGAAAAAATATGCAAAAAGAGAATAGATTTAGGAAACTCAGCGACACCTTCAGGCATAATAACATTTGCATCATAGGGATCCCAGAGGGAAAAGAAGGAGAAAATGGAAGCAAGAATTTATGAAGAAATAATAGCTGAAAAGTTTCCAAATCTGGGGAAGGAAACAGAAATCCCAATCGAGGAGGCATACAGAGTCTCCAACAAAATCAACACAACGAGGTCCACAACAAGATACATAATAATTGAAGTGACATAAAGTAATAATAGAGAATTTTAAAGGCAGTGAGAGAAAACAAAACAGTTATATACAAGGAAAGCTATTCGTTGATTTTTTAGCAGAAACTTTGCAGCCCTGAAGGGAGTGACTTGATACATCCAAAGTACTGAAAGGAAAAAACCTGTAGCTCAAAATACTCTACCCAGAAAGTCTCTCATTCAGACTAGAAGGATAGAGTTTCTCATAAAAACAAAAGTTAAGAGAAATCATGACCACTAAACCATTCCTATCAGAAATGTTAAAGGGGACTCTTTGAGTACAAAGGAAAGACTGTACGTAAGAGTCAAAAAAGTAGTAAGCACAGAAGCAGTGAAAAAAAGTATAGAGATAAAAATAAGTCAAGGGATTCACAAAATAAAAGTATGTAAAGTATGACACCATATACCAAAAATGTGAAGGGGGAGGGGAGTATAAAATGGACTCAAACTTACATGACCATCAATTTAATATGGACTGCTATATCCAGAGATGTTATACACAAACCTAAAGGTAACCATAAATCAAAAATCAGTAATATATATGCAAAACATAAAGAGAAAGGAATCCAAACATATCACTAAAGAAAGCCAACTAATTGTCAGAGAAGAAAGTAAGAGACAAAAGGAAAAGAAAAGAACTACAAAACAAACCAAAAACAAGTAACAAAATGGCAGTACGTGTATGCCTGTCAATATTACTTTGAGTATAAATGGACTAAATGGTCCAATAAAAAGACATAAGGTAATGGAATGCATTAAAAAGCAAGACCCATATATGCTCCTTACAAAAGACTCATTTAAGACCTAAAGACACATGCAGATTGAAAATGAAGGGAGAGTAGTATTTATCAGGCAAATGGATGTGAAAAGAAAGCCAGAGTAGCAATACTTATAATTGGGCGAAATAGACTTAAACATTGTAACAAGAGACAAAGGACACTATATAATCATAAAAGGAACAATCCAACAAGAGATATAACATATATATAACATATAATTGTCAATATTTATTTACCCTACATGGAAGCACCCAAATACATAAAACCGTTAATAATAAATAAAGGAAGTAATCAAAAGTAATACAATAGCAGTAGGGGACTTTAACACGCCATTTCCATTAATGGATAGATCACCCAAACATAAAATCAACAAGGAAACAGTGACTGTGGATGACACATTGGAGGTATCACAATTCTAGATTTCAAGTAATACTGCAAAGTTTTAGTAGTCAAAACCGCACGTTACTGGAAAAAAATAGACAAATAGATCAATCGAACAGGATAGAAAGCCCAGAAGCAAACCCACAATTATATGTCAATTAACCTTCAACAAAGGAGGCAAGAATATGCAATGGGAAAAGACAGTCTCTTCAACAAATGGTGTTGGGAAAACTGGACAACTACATGCAAAAGAATGAAACTGGATCACTTTCTTACACTATACAGAAAATAAATTCAAAATGGATTAAAGACTTAAATATGAGACCTGAAACAATAGAAATCCTAGAAGAGGGCACAGGCAGTAATATCTCTGACATCAGCCATAACGTTTTTCTGTACATGTCTCCTGAGGAAAGATAAACAAAAGCAAAAATAAATACTAAGACTAAATCAAAATAAACAGCTTCTGCTCAGCAAAACAAACAACAAAAAAACCTAAAAGACAACCTACTGAATGGGAGAAGATATTTGCAAGTGAGATATCCAATAGTGGGTTAGTATCAAAATATATAAAGAACTTATACAACTAATTTAAAAATGGTCAGAAGACATGAACAGACATTTCTCCAAAGAAGACATACAGATGGCCAGCAGACACATGAAAAGATGCTCAACATCACTCATCCTCATGGAAATGCAAGTCAAAACCACCATGAGATATCACCTCACACATGTCAGAATGGCTAAAATAAAAAACTCAAGAAAGAACAAGTGCTGGTGAGAATGTGGAGAAAAAGGAACCCTTGTGCATTGTTGGTGGGAATGCAAACTGGTGTAGCCACTGTGGAAAACAGTATGCAGTTTCCTCAAAATATTTAAAATAGAATTATTGTAGGATCCAGTAATTCTGATACTCTTTATTTATTTACCCAAAGAATATGAAAACACTAATTTGAAAAGATATATGCACCCCTATGTTTATTGCAGCATTATTTACAACAGCCAAATTATAGAAGCAGCCCAAGTGTCCACTGATAGGTGAATGGATAAAAGAGATGTCAGATATATATATATATACCCAAAAAACAGACTTTTAATTATAGAGAACAAACAGATGGTTACCAGAGGGGAGGTAGGTGAGGGGATGGGTGAAATAGGTAAAGAGGATTAAAAGCACACTCATCTTGATGAGGACTGAGTAATATATAGAATTGGTGAATCACTATATTGTACACTTAAAGCTAATATAACACTGCTAACTATACTGGAATGGAGTGTTAACTATACTGGAATAAAAATAAAAATTAAAATTAAAAAATAGGTTAAAAGCTAAGTGAAGTTTAGTATACATATATAATGAAATACTACTCAACAATAGAGAGGAATGAACTATCGATTCATGCAACAATATGATGAACTTCAAATACTTATGGTGAGTGAGAGAAGGTAGAAAAAAGAGTTACACTGTATGATTATATTTATACAAAATTCTAGGAGATGTAAACTAATAAAGAAATTTAAATTGATCTATAGTGACTGCATATTAGTGGGTGTTTGAGACTGGTGTGAAAGGAAAGATGTACTGCAAAGGTGTACAAAGAATTTCTGGGTGGAGATATGTAAATTTTCTATATCTTCATTATGTTGGTAGTTTCATACATATGTATTATTGAAATTCATGAAAATATACATTTTATTTTTTTCTACTTATTTTTATTTTTTGAGAGACAGAGAGAGAGAGAATCTTAAGCAGGCTCCACACTCAGTGCAGAGCCCAACATGGGGCTCGATCTAAGGACCATGAGATCATGACCTGTCCCGATATTAAGAGTTGGATGCTTAACCAACTGAGCCACCCCAGGCACCACAAAAATATACACTTTAAATGGGTGAAGTCTATTGCATGTAAACAATAAGTCAATAATGTTGTTTTTTGAAGCATCTCAGGAGCCCAGAATTAACCATGTATTCCAATGCACCATGTGGCAGAGCTATTGCTACTCTCATGCAGACTGAGGGTGCCAATTCTATTAAGGAGGCAAGCCTTTTTGCATTATGGCATTTCTTTTCAGATGCCTGCCTCAAAGAAGTCTCCAGCCTCTGATAAGGAAGCTTACCTTTCTAAGTAAACAAGAAAAGAAAAGAGGCACTTTCTGAGATATAATTCATGGTTCTGTAAAGTAGTGCCTAATGTTTGCATCTTTATATTCTTTTCTGTGAAAGAGAAAAGCTGATTGCATTGTCCCCATGCCCATGTGTATCCTTTGACCTCTAATATTTATATATATGCTACACATTATTATTTTCCCAAGGGTAAGCAAAATGCTAGAATTCTTCCACATATGAAATTCAAATTAGTTCATAAATATTGCATTCTGAATTAGGTACTTTACTCTAAATAACTTGTGGTTTTTTTATGGCTTACTTTGAAAAAAGATGAACAGTGATGCTGGATTCCACATATAAGATAAGCATAGGGTATTTGTGCTTCAGATGCTGTGAAAAGACAGTTGAAATAATGCTTTTCTTCCCTTTATGTCCTGTCTAGAACAACTGCCATATGACTGCCATTGTAGTTTCTCCTTAAACATTGTGAAAGGAAGGGTTAAATCCACAAAAAAAAAAAAAATGAAAGGAAAATGAAATGTATTGAGAAGCTATTAAGTACCAAGCATCAAATTATTTATATTATGAAAGTTTTTGCATTCAAGTGTTCCAACACTGTAAGGTTTGCAGTATTAGCCCTGTTTTACAGGTGAGGAAACTGTGGTTCAGAAAGGTACTTATCAAGAGCCCCTGACACATTTGCCAATTTGAGGGTAGGAGCTGAGAGGCTGAGAAACTGAACAGAGTATTTAGGAATCTCATAGGTTTGGGGAACAAATCTGGAGTACAGGGCTCTATAGTGAGGAGGGGCCCTTGCAAATAATCATGAGTTTCAGCTGGAAATCTTGAAGGACTACACTTTACGTGTAAGTATGAACTGGTACATTAACAAGATGGTAAAATAGGAAGCTCCTAATTTTCCCTCTCCCCATAGACATGCTGAATATAAAGCTATATAGCTACACATGGATCTATTCATTCTGAGAGAAATCCAGAATCTAGTTGAGTGACTCCTACACAGCAGGAAACTGAAATACTCACATAAAAATGGATAGGAAAAGCTGAGACACACTTATGACATAAACCCACTCTTGGCACAATGCCTTAGAATTGGGAGAAAACTCCAAAATTCCAGCTTCTCCTTAAGGAGGGAAGAATTTTTACCACACATCTAGCCCCCTAACTTTTATGGCTGCCACCAATGGGACTACCTCCCAAACCACCTAGCTCAAAAAGCCAAAGGGGCTTGGCATTTGCCAGTCTCTCAGGACCATAATAAACAAAGAGGCAGTTTTTAAACAGCCTCTTTTAAACAATTAAAACAAACACTCCCACAGCTATTCCCCTGGGCACAGTGTAGAGGGAAAAGGCAAAAATACCCAGCTTCTGGTTTCTACTTGGAAGGGATACTTTCCCAGCTGCTGACCTCAGGATTGCATCTGGGAGCTGATGGGGCTTCTGGAACCTGGAGGGTTTGTGGGTGCTCCCTCTACCTTCTTCTCCCAGCTACTCCAACAACAAACCCAAGTCTCCAACTTCTCTCTGAAAGGAGTTTGTTGACTCTTCTAGCAGGTGTCATCTGAGGGACTGGCTTCTAAATTATCTAGCCCTGGGAACTAATAGGACTCAGCATTTGTGAGTCTACCAGGATCACAGAGAACAAAAAGCTGTTTTTAAGGGTGCACAAGTTCTCCTAGCAGCTATTCCTCCTGGTTCAGCACAGAGCAAATAGGCAATACCATGCTGCTTCTTCCCTAATATTCCTGATAGGAGCAGACTGCCTATCTAACATCCCAACCCTCCCAGAAACTACCTGAAGGTCAGACTTCCAATTAGCTCATATCTAGGACCTGACCAAGTAATTAATAGTTCTGAAGGAGCCTGAATAGGCATGTGAGCATTTCCTGCACTTTTGTGGCACTATTGGGACTTCACACATCTTAATCTCCTGGGAACACTAACAACAAAAATGGTGGTATAGACAAGCACAAATTTGACAGGCACCCAGAGTTTTGAGCCAGTTTGAGAGGTGAGTTTCACTTCCTACACAAGGTTAGTCTGTCAAGACTGGAAGAGGTGGTTGTTTTATCTAATGTGCAAAATCCAACACAGAGAATCAAGGAAATTGAAGAAATAGGGTAATATGTTCCAAACAAAAGAACAAGATAAATCTAGACACTGACCATAATGAAAAAGAGTTAAGTGATTTACCCAACAGAGAATTCCAAATAATAGCCATAAATATGCTCCCTGAGGTTAGAAAAACAATTCATAAACAAAATGACAACTTTAACAAAGAGATAGAAAATATTAAAAAGTATCAAATATAAAAAATAATCTGAAGAATAAAATAACTGAACTGGAAATACTCAATTGAGGGGTTCAACAGCAGACTAAACCAAATTAAAGAAAGGATCATCAAACTCAAAGATAGGTCAGTGGAAATTGTCTAATTAGAGAAATAAAAAATGAGTGGAAAAAAATGGTAAGATAGTTTAAGAGACTTATGAGATATCATCAAAAGGACAATATACATATCATAGGAGTTTCAGAAAGAGAAAAGGGAGAGAAAAGGACAGAAAGCTTATTCAAAAAAGAGTAAAAAAAAAAAGCTCCCCAAATCTATGAAAAGAAAATGACATCAGGATACAGGGGACCCAAGAACACTAAATTGGATGAATCAAAGATACTCGCACCAAGACACATTGTAATAAGACACATTGTAATAAGACAAAATTTAAAGACTGAGAATTTCCAAAGCAGCAAGAGAAAAGCAACATTTTATGTACAAAGACACTTCCATAAGACTATAAGAAAATATTTCAACAGAAACTCTGCAGACCAGAAAGGAGTGAGATGATATATTCAAAGTGCTGAAAGAAAAAAAAATACTGCCAACCAAGAATATTTTGCACAGCAAAGTTGTGCTCCAGAAGTGAAGGAGAGATGAATATATTCTCAAACAAAAGCTTCAGGAATTCATCACTAGATCAGCCTTACAAGAAATGTTTAAGGGAGTTCTTCAAGCTAAAAAAAAAAAAAAAGGCCAATGAATAATAACATAAGGACACAGGAAAGCAGAAAATTCGCTGGAAAAAAATGAATATATAGTGAAATTATCTAATATTGTAATGGTGGTGTGTAAATACTTTTAACTCTAGTATAAAGGTTAAAAGACAAAAGAATTAAAAATAACTGTAGCTACAATAATTTTTAAATGATGCGCATTACAAAAAGATATAAATTGTTACATCAAAAACATAAAGTGTAAGAGGGAGTAAAAGTGTAGAGCTACTGTACACTATGGGAGTTAAGTTGTTATCAATCTAAAATAGACTATTGTAAGACATTTTATGTGAGCCTCGTGGTAACTACAAAGCAAAAACCTTTAGTAGATATGTGAAAGATAAGGAGAAATTAATAAAAGCAGAAAATGATCAAATAACAAAGGAATTCAGCAAGAGAGGAATAAAGAAAAAAAACCTACAAAATACCCAGAAAGCAACAACAACAAAAAAAAGGCAATAGGAGGCCTGTACCAATCAATAATCTCTAAATGTAATAGGATTAATTCCCAAAAGACACAGAGTGGCTGAATGGGTCTTACAAAAAAATAAGACCCAACCATAGGCTGCCAACAAGAGACTCACTTCAGCTTTAAGGACACAGGTAGACTGAAACAGAGCAATATAAAAATATATTGCATACAAATGGAAGTGAATAAAGAGGGGGCAGGTATACTTATATCAGACAAAATAGACTTTTATTCAAAAATAGTCACAAAGACAAAGAAGGTCAGTATATAATGATAAAGGGGTCAATTTATCAAGAGGATATAGGAATTACAAAAACTTATGTACTCAACATCAGAGCACCCAAACATATAAAGCAAATAAAACACACCCGAAGGAAGAAATCAACAGCATTATAATAACAGTGGGGAACTGCAATACCCTGCCTTGAACAATGGATAGATCATCTAGACAGAAAGTCAATATGGAAATATTGGTCTTGAAGTACACTTTAGATCAAATGGACCTAACAAATATGTACAAAACATTCCATCAAATGGCAGCATAAGATATATTCTTGTCAAGTACACATGGAACATTATCCAGGATAGATCATATGTTAGGCCACAAAACAAGTCTTCACAAATTTAAGATTGAAATCATATTAAGTATGTTTTGTGACAACAATGGTGTGAAACTAGAAATCAATAACAGGATGAAAATTGTAAAATGTGTAAATACGTGAAAATTAAACAACACACTTCTGAGCTATCAATGGGTCAAAGAAAAAATCAAAACGGAAATCAAAAAATGAGATAAACTAAAATGGAAACATAACATACCAAAATTTGTGGGATATACCCAAAAGAAATTTATGGTGATAAATCCCATGTAAAGGAAAAAAAAAAAAGAAAAAAGAAAGATCTCAAATAAGCAATTTAACTTTATACTTAAAGGAAATAGAAAAATAACAAACTAGGGGCACCTGGGTGGCTCAGTCAGTTAAGCATCTGACTCTCGATTTTGGCCCACATTATGATCTCGCAGTTTGTGAGTTCGAGCCTTGCATTGGGCTCACACTGGTGGTGCAGAGTCCAGTTGTGGTTCTCTCTCTCTCTCTGCCCCTTCAGTGCACTCTCTCCCTCTCCAAATGAATCAACTTAAAAAATAAAAATAACAAACTAAACCCTAAGTCAGTAGGATGGAAATAACTGATCAGAGCAGAAATAAATGAAATAGAGACTAGAAAGACAATATAAAAGATCAAGGAAAATAATAATTGCTTTTTTAAAATAAGATAAACAAAATTCACAAACCTTTAGCTAGACTAAGAACAAAGGAAGACTCAAATAAATAAAATCATAAATGAAGAGTAGATATTACAAAACTGACACCATAGAAATACAAAGGATCATAAAAGATTACTATGAACAATTACATGCCAACGAATTGGATAACCTAGAAGAAATGCATAAATTCCTAGAAATAGACAACTAACTTAGGCTGAATGATGAAGAAATAGAAAATCTGAACATACCAATAATGAGTAAAATTGATTAGCAACAAAAAAATTCCCAACAAAGAAAATATGGAACCAGATGGCTTCATTGGTGAAATATACCAGGCATTTAAAGAAGAATTAATACCAATCTTTCTTAAACTCTTCCGAAAAAATTTAAGGTAGAACTTTTTCAAAGTCATTTTTACCAAGCCAGCATTAATTATTCTGGTACCAAAGTCAAACAAGGAGACTACAAGAATAGAAAACTATAGGCCAATATCATTGGTGAACAAAGAAGCAAAATTCCTCAACAAAATATTAGCAAACTAAGGTCAACAGATCATTAACAGGATCATATACCATGATCAAGGGGTGTTCATCCCTGGGAAGCAAGGATGGTTTAATACATGCAAATCAATCAATGTGATACACCATATTAACAAAACAAAGAATAAAGTGTATATGATTAGCTCAGATACAGACAAATTTAACAAAATTCAACACCCTTTTATGATAAAAGCTCTCAACAAATTAGGTATAGAAGGAGTGCATTTCAACATAGAAAAGGTCATATATTACAAGCTCACAGCTGAAATTATACTCAATGTTGACAATCTGTAAGCTTTTCCTCTAAGATCAGAAGCAAGACAAGGATGCCCACTCTCATCACTTCTATTTAACATAGCACTAGAACTCCCAGACAGAACAATTAGATAAGAAAAAGAAATAAAAGGCACACATATTGGAAAGGAAGAAGTAAATTCAAGTCTTTTTGTGGATGACATGACCTTATATATAGGAAACCCTAAAGACTTCACCAAAAAACTGTTAGAATTGAAAACAATTTCAGTAAAGTTTCATAATACAAAATCAACATACAAAAATCAGTTCAATTTCCACACATTAACAATAAACTATCCAAAAAATTAGGAAAAATATCCTATTTTCAATAGCATCAAAAAGAATAAAATAGGAATAAATTTAAGGAAGTTAAAGATCTATACACAGAAAGCCATAAAACATTCATGAAATAAATTAAAGAAGACCCAAGTAAAAAGAAAAATGCCCTGTGTTCATGAGTTGGAAGAATTAATATTGTCAAAATGGCCATACTATGCAAAGTGATCTACAGACTCAGTGCAATCCTTACCAAAATTCCAATGGTGTTTTACACAGAAAAAGGAAAAAAAATCCTAAAATTCACATGGAATCATAAAGGACCTCAAATGGCTAAAGCAATCTTGAATAAGAAGAGTAACACTGGAGGCATCACACTTCCTGATTTCAAACTATATTACAAAGCCTTAGTGATGAAAACAGACACATAGATCATACTGTAACAGAATCAAGAGTTCAGAAATAAATACACACCTATACAGTCAACTAATATTTGACAAAGGACCCCAAAATACTCAATGGGGGAAAAGATAGTCTCTTCAATAAACAGTGTTTGGAAAACTGGATAATCACATGTAGAAGAATGAAATTGGACTCTTATTTTACACCAGTCACAAAAATTAACATGAAATAGATTAAAGATTTAAATATAAAACCTGAAACCATAACAAAAAACCACAGGAAAAAACAGGGTAAACCTCCTTGACACAGGTCTTGTCAGTAATTTTTTGGATAAGACACCAAAAGCACAAGTGACAAAAGTAAAAATAAATAAGTGGGGTTATATGAAACTAAAAAGTTTCTTCATAACAAAAGAAACAATTAAGAAACTGAAAATTCAACCTGCAAAATGGGGAAAAATATTTGCAAGCCATGTTATGATAAAGGGGTATATCCCTAATATATAAGGAACTCATACAACTCAATAGCAAAAAACCAAACAATCCAATTTAAAAAATGGACCTGAATATACCTTTCTCCAAAGAAGACATCCAAACAACCAATGGGGACATGAAACGATGCTCAGCATCACTAATCATCAGGGAAATGAAAATCAAAACCACAACGAGATATCACCTCATACCAGTTAGGACAGCTATTACTAAAAAGTCAAAAGATAACAAGTGTTGGCTAGGATGTATCCAAAGGAAATAAAATAACTATCTTGAGATATCTACATTGCCATGTTATTGCAGCAATATTCACAATAGCCAAGATATGGAAACAACCTAAATGTCTGTCAACAGATGAATGTATAAAGAGAATGTGATACACATACATACACACATGTATGTGCACATGCATCCTTCCATTTGTGACAATATGCATGAATCTGAAGGACATTATGCTAAGTGAAATAAGACAGATACAGAAAAAAAATATTGCATGATCACACATACATGTGAAATATACATACATGGCCAAGCTCATAGTAACGGAAAATAATAGAATAGTGGTTACCAGAGGCTGGGGCATGTGGGAAAGGGAGATTTAGAAGGGGAAAGGGGGGAGAAGGAAGGAGAGAGGGAGAAAGGGAGGGAGGAGAGAGGGAGGGAGGGAAAGAAGAAAAAAAGAAAAAAAGGAAAAAAAAAAAAAAAAAAAAAAAAAAAAAAAAAAAAAAAAAAAGGAAAGGAGAGCGGTTTCCAGAGCTGAAGAGAAGGTGTCATGGGGTTATTGTTTAATGGGTACAGTTTCATTTCTGTAAAATAAAGAGTTCTAGAGATGGCTGGTGGTTATGGTCACACAACAATATAAATGTACTTACTACCACTGAACCATACATTTAAAAATGGTTAGGATAGTAAGTTTTATGTTGCACGACTTTTGCCACAATAAAAAAAAAAGAGTGAATTTTAATGGACCATCTCTCACAAAAATTTAAACAAAGCTTCAAATCAGCTCAATCCCAGCCAAAATAAGATAAAACTCCTGTACCCTAACTTTCTGCCAGAAGCAAAAGTAGCCCATGTCTGGAGGATGATTTAAAGCCTCACATTCACTTTTACCATTTTTTAAACACAATGTCCAGTGTTCCGTTAGTAAAGCTGAAACCAATTGTTACAAAAGACACAATTAATTTAAAATACAAATGAAATCTCAATCAAAATGTTAAAAAAAAAAAAAAAAAACAGATGTGGAAGAGCCTGCCCAGGAAGTGAACCAAGTTAATTTGTTCACATTCACTTGGCCAGAACTCAGTCTTCCTGGCACATTTAACTGCAAAGGAGGCAAGGACATGTAATTTAGAGGGAATAGGATGGAGAACGGATTCTCCAGAGCACAGCATAGAAAAGAGGCCCACGGAAGAGGGTAGGAAGGGCAGAGAGGCAGTGCATGCTACATGGACTGGTGGGAGGGAGCTGGGGCAGTGGAGGGGCAGCCCGCTTGGCAGGGCAGAGCCCTCGAGTATGGCTTGCAAAAGCGGAGGGGCCAGACTGATTGAATTCTGACAGCCAGGGGGACTTAACATCTGGAATGTTAAAAGACAACAGCTCTGCTCGGAGAGTGGGAGGGCGAGAGGACCCTGGGAAGTAGAGGTGTTGAGCCCCAGAAAACAGAGCTCAGCTCAGCGGGGAGCAAAGGCTCTGGCAAGTGCCATCTCCCTCTCCCATCCCCCAGATGAAATCCCAAAGGGAACCTGTTCCTATCACCATACTTGCTTCCACCACGCAAACAACCAATGTTGTGCTTCTGTGGATCCATCCCTCCAAAGGATCTGCCTCCCTCCCAGTGCTGCAGGGCCCCTCCCACAGGGGACCACTGATGGCAAAGTGAGCAAAGCCTACCCCTCCCAACCCTTGCACCTTGTGGATCCAACCTGGCTAATACACCCATAAAAGCAGCACCACAAGCTTGGCAGTGTGCAAGTAGCCAAGACAGGGCCACATCACTCCACAGTGAGTCCTGCCCCTGGGAGAGGGGAAGATAGGTACACACAAGTCTGACTGTGGCCCCAGTGGTAGGCTGGGGACAGACATCATATCTGACTGCGGCCCCGCCCACCAACACAAGTTACTCCAGACAGCACAGGGGAAGTGCCCTGCAGTTTCAAGCCATCCCAGGGACTACCCAAAATGACGAAACAAAAGAACACTCCTCAAAAGAAACTCCAGGAAGTAGTGACAGCTAACGAATTGAACAAAAACGACTTAAGCAATATAATGGAACAAGAATTTAGAATAATAGTCATAAAATTAATCACTGGGCTTGAAAAAGCATAGAGGACAGCAGAGAATCTATTGCTACAGACATCAAGGGACTAAGAAATAGTCATGAGGAGCTAAAAAATGCTATAAAAGAGGTGCAAAATAAAATGGAGGCAGCCATAGAATGGATTGAAGAGGCAGAGGAGAGAATAGGTGAACTAGAAGGTAAAATTATGGAAAAAGAGGAAGCTGAGAGAAAGACAGATTAAAAAAATCCAGGAGTATGAGGGGAGAATTAAGGAACTAAGTGATGCGATCAAACGGAACAATATCCGTATAATAGGAATTCCAGAAGAAGAAGAAGAGAGAGAAAGGGGATGAAGGTGTACTTGAAAAAATCGTAGCTGAGAACTTCCCTGATCTGGGGAAAGAAAAAGGCATTGAAATCCAAGAGGCACAGAGAACTCCCTTCAGACGTAACTTGAATCGATCTTCTGAACGACACATCATAGTAAAACTGGCAAAATACAAGGATAAAGAGAAAAATCTGAAAGCAGCAAGGAATAAACATGCTCTAACATATAAAGGGACCTATGAGACTCGTGACCGATCTCTCTACTGAAACTTGGCAGGCCAGAAAGGAATGGCAGGAAATCTTCAATGCGATGAACAGAAAAAATATGCAGCCAGGAATCCTTTATCCAGCAAATCTGTCATTTAGAATAGAAGGAGAGATAAAGGTCTTCCCAAACAAACAAAAACTGAAGGAATTCGGCACCACTAAACCAGCCCTACAAGAGATCCTAAGGGGGATCCTGTGAAACAAAGTACCAGAGACATCGCTACAAGCATGAAACCTACGGACATCACAATGACTCTAAACCCATATCTTTCTATAATAACATTGAATGTAAATGGACTAAATGCGCCAACCAAAAGACATAGGGTATCAGAATGGATAAAAAAACAAGACCCATCTATTTGCTGTCTACAAGAGACTCATTTTAGACCTGAGGACACGTTCAGATTGAGAGTGAGGGGATGGAGAACTATTTATCATGCCACTGGAAGTCAAAAGAAAGCAGGAGTAGCCATACTTATATCAGACAAACTAGACTTTAAATTAAAGGCTGTAACAAGAGATGAAGAAGGGTATTATATAATAATCACAGGGTCTATTCATCAGGAAGAGCTAACAATTACACATGTCTATGCGCCGAATATGGGAGCCCCCAAATATATAAAACGATTCATCACAAACATAAGCAACCTTGAGGTTCGCAGAAAGGAGGGAAGATGGCGGCGTAGGAGGACGCTGGGCTCACCGCGCGTCCTGCTGATCACTTAGATTCCACCTACACCTGCCTAAATAACCCAGAAAACCGCCAGAGGATTAGCAGAATGGAGTCGCCGGAGCCAAGCGCAGACGAGAGGCCCACGGAAGAGGGTAGGAAGGGCGGCGAGGTGGTGCGCGCTCCACGGACTGGCGGGAGGGAGCCGGGGCGGAGGGGCGGCTCGCCGGCCAAGCAGAGCCCCCGAGTCTGGCGGGAAAAAGCGAAGGGGCCTGACGGACTGTGTTCCGACAGCAAGCGCGACTTAGCGTCTGGGAGGTCATAAGTTAACAGCTCTGCTCGGAAAGCGGGAAGGATGGAGGACAAAGGGAGGGAGGGCTGCTGAGCCCCCGGAGGACAGAGCTCAGTTTGGTGGGGAACAAAGGCGCTCGCCAGCGCCATCTCCCCGGCCCATCCCCCAGCCAAAATCCCAAAGAGAACCAGTTCCTGCCAGGGAACTTCCTCGCTCCGCGCAAACACCCAACTCTGTGCTTCTGCGGAGGAGCCAAACTTCCGGCAGCAGATCTGACTCCCTCCCGCTGCCACAGGGCCCCTCCTGAAGTGGATCACCTAAGGAGAAGCGAGCTAAGCCTGCCCCTCCTGCCCCTGTGCACCTTGCCTACCCACCCCAGGTAATACGCCAGATCCCCAGCATCACAAGCCTGGCAGTGTGCAAGTAGCCCAGACGGGCCACGCCACCCCACAGTGAATCCCGCCCCTAGGAGAGGAGAAGAGAAGGCACACACCAGTTTGACTGTGGCCCCAGCGGTGGGCTGGGGGCAGACATCAGGTCGGACTGCAGCCCCGCCCATCAACTCCAGTTATACACCACAGCACAGGGGAAGTGCCCTGCAGGTCCTCACCACGCCAGGGACTATCCAAAATGACCAAGCGGAAGAATTCCCCTCAGAAGAATCTCCAGGAAATAACAACAGCTAATGAGCTGATCAAAAAGGATTTAAATAATATAACAGAAAGTGAATTTAGAATAATAGTCACAAAATTAATCGCCGGGCTTGAAAACAGTATACAGGACAGCAGAGAATCCCTTGCTACAGAGATCAAGGGACTAAGGAAGAGTCATGAGGAGCTGAAAAACGCTTTAAATGAAATGAAAAACAAAATGGAAACCACCACAGCTCGGATTGAAGAGGCAGAGGAGAGAATAGGTGAACTAGAAGATAAAGTTATGGGAAAAGAGGAAGCTGAGAGAAAGAGAGATAAAAAAATCCAGGAGTATGAGGGGAAAATTAGAGAACTAAGTGATACACGAAAAAGAAATAATATACGCATAATTGGTATCCCAGAGGAGGAAGAGAGAGGGAAAGGTGCTGAAGGGGTACTTGAAGAAATAATAGCTGAGAACTTCCCTGAACTGGGGAAGGAAAAAGGCATTGAAATCCAAGAGGCACAGAGAACTCCCTTCAGACGGAACTTGAATCGATCTTCTGCACGACATATCATAGTGAAACTGGCAAAATACAAGGATAAAGAGAAAATTCTGAAAGCAGCAAGGGGTAAACGTGCCCTCACATATAAAGGGAGACCTATAAGACTCGTGACTGATCTCTCTTTTGAAACTTGGCAGGCCAGAAAGAATTGGCACGAGATTTTCAGTGTGCTAGACAGAAAAAATATGCAGCTGAGAATCCTTTATCCAGCAAGTCTTTCATTTAGAATAGAAGGAGAGATAAAGGTCTTCCCAAACAAACAAAAACTGAAGGAATTTGTCACCACTAAACCAGCCCTACAAGAGATCCTAAGGGGGACCCTGTGAGACAAAATACCAGAGACATCACTACAAGCATAAAACATACAGACATCACAATGACTCTAAACCCGTATCTTTCTATAATAACACTGAATGTAAATGGATTAAATGCGCCAACCAAAAGACATAGGGTATCAGAATGGATAAAAAAACAAGACCCATCTATTTGCTGTCTACAAGAGACTCATTTTAGACCTGAGGACACCTTTAGATTGAGAGTGAGGGGATGGAGAACTATTTATCATGCTACTGGAAGCCAAAAGAAAGCTGGAGTAGCCATACTTATATCAGACAAACTAGACTTTAAATTAAAGGCTGTAACAAGAGATGAAGAAGGACATTATATAATAGTTACAGGGTCTATCCATCAGGAAGAGCTAACAATTATAAATGTCTATGCGCCGAATACCAGAGCCCCCAAATATATAAAACAACTACTCATAAACATAAACAACCTTATTGATAAGAATGTGGTAATTGCAGGGGACTTTAACACCCCACTTACAGAAATGGATAGATCATCTAGACACACGATCAATAAAGAAACAAGGGCCCTGAATAAGACATTGGATCAGATGGACTTGACAGATATATTTAGAACTCTGCATCCCAAAGCAACAGAATATACTTTCTTCTCGAGTGCACATGGAACATTCTCCAAGATAGATCATATACTGGGTAACAAAACAGCCCTCCATAAGTTTACCAGAATTGAAATTATACCATGCATACTTTCAGACCACAATGCTATGAAGCTTGAAATCAACCACAGAAAAAAGTCTGGAAAACCTCCAAAAGCATGGAGGTTAAAGAACACCCTACTAACGAATGAGTGGGTCAACCAGGCAATTAGAGAAGAAATTAAAAAATATATGGAAACAAACGAAAATGAAAATACCACAATCCAAACGCTTTGGGACGCAGCGAAGGCAGTCCTGAGAGGAAAATACATTGCAATCCAGGCCTATCTCAAGAAACAAGAAAAATCCCAAATGCAAAATCTAACAGCACACCTAAAGGAAATAGAAGCAGAACAGCAAAGGCAGCCTAAACCCAGCAGAAGAAGAGAAATAATAAAGATCAGAGCAGAAATAAACAATATAGAGTCCAAAAAAACTGTAGAGCAGATCAACGAAACCAAGAGTTGTTTTTTTGAAAAAATAAACAAAATTGACAAACCTCTAGCCAGGCTTCTCAAAAAGAAAAGGGAGATGACCCAAATAGATAAAATCATGAATGAAAATGGAATTATTACAACCAATCCCTCAGAGATACAAACAATTATCAGGGAATACTATGAAAAATTATATGCCAACAAATTGGACAACCTGGAAGAAATGGACAAATTCCTGAACACCCACACTCTTCCAAAACTCAACCAGGAGGAAATAGAAAGCTTGAACAGACCCATAACCAGCGAAGAAATTGAATCGGTTATCAAAAATCTCCCAACAAATAAGAGTCCAGGACCAGATGGCTTCCCAGGGGAGTTCTACCAGACGTTTAAAGCAGAGATAATACCTATCCTTCTCAAGCTATTCCAAGAAATAGAAAGGGAAGGAAAACTTCCAGACTCATTCTATGAAGCCAGTATTACTTTGATTCCTAAACCAGACAGAGACCCAGTAAAAAAAGAGAACTACCGGCCAATATCCCTGATGAATATGGATGCAAAAATTCTCAATAAGATACTAGCAAATCGAATTCAACGGCATATAAAAAGAATTATCCACCATGATCAAGTGGGATTCATTCCTGGGCTGCAGGGCTGGTTCAACATTCGCAAATCAATCAACGTGATACATCACATTAATAAAAGAAAAGATAAGAACCATATGATCCTGTCAATCGATGCAGAAAAGGCCTTTGACAAAATCCAGCACCCTTTCTTAATAAAAACCCTTGAGAGAGTCGGGATAGAAGGAACATACTTAAAGATCATAAAAGCCATTTACGAAAAGCCCACAGCTAACATCATCCTCAATGGGGAAAAACTGAGAGCTTTTTCCCTGAGATCAGGAACACGACAGGGATGCCCACTCTTACTGCTGTTGTTTAACATAGTGCTGGAAGTTCTAGCATCAGCAATCAGACAACAAAAGGAAATCAAAGGCATCAAAATTGGCAAAGATGAAGTCAAGCTTTCGCTTTTTGCAGATGACATGATATTATACATAGAAAATCCGATAGACTCCACCAAAAGTCTGCTAGAATTGATACATGAATTCAGCAAAGTCGCAGGATACAAAATCAATGTACAGAAATCAGTTGCATTCTTATACACTAACAATGAAGCAACAGAAAGACAAATAAAGAAACTGATCCCATTCACAATTGCACCAAGAAGCATAAAATACCTAGGAATAAATCTAACCAAAGATGTAAAGGATCTGTATGCTGAAAACTATAGAAAGCTTACGAAGGAAATTGAAGAAGATTTAAAGAAATGGAAAGACATTCCCTGCTCATGGATTGGAAAAATAAATATTGTCAAAATGTCAATACTACCCAAAGCTATCTACACATTCAATGCAATCCCAATCAAAATTGCACCAGCATTCTTCTCGAAACTAGAACAAGCAATCCTAAAATTCATATGGAACCACAAAAGGCCCCGAATAGCCAAAGGAATTTTGAAGAAGAAGACCAAAGCAGGAGGCATCACAATCCCAGACTTTAGCCTCTACTACAAAGCTGTAATCATCAAGACAGCATGGTATTGGCACAAAAACAGACACATAGACCAATGGAATAGAATAGAAACCCCAGAACTAGACCCACAAACGTATGGTCAACTCATCTTTGACAAAGCAGGAAAGAACATCCAATGGAAAAAGACAGCCTCTTTAACAAATGGTGCTGGGAGAACTGGACAGCAACATGCAGAAGGTTGAAACTAGACCACTTTCTCACACCATTCACAAAAATAAACTCAAAATGGATAAAGGACCTGAATGTGAGACAGGAAACCATCAAAACCTTAGAGGAGAAAGCAGGAAAAGACCTCTCTGACCTCAGCCGTAGCAATCTCTTACTCGACACATCCCCAAAGGCAAGGGAATTAAAAGCAAAAGTGAATTACTGGGACCTTATGAAGATAAAAAGCTTCTGCACAGCAAAGGAAACAACCAACAAAACTAAAAGGCAACCAACGGAATGGGAAAAGATATTTGCAAATGACATATCGGACAAAGGGCTAGTATCCAGAATCTATAAAGAGCTCACCAAACTCCACACCCGAAAAACAAATAACCCAGTGAAGAAATGGGCAGAAAACATGAATAGACACTTCTCTAAAGAAGACATCCGGATGGCCAACAGGCACATGAAAAGATGTTCAGCGTCGCTCCTTATCAGGGAAAAACAAATCAAAACCACACTCAGGTATCACCTCACGCCAGTCAGAGTGGCCAAAATGAACAAATCAGGAGACTATAGATGCTGGAGAGGATGTGGAGAAACGGGAACCCTCTTGCACTGTTGGTGGGAATGCAAATTGGTGCAGCCGCTCTGGAAAGCAGTGTGGAGGTTCCTCAGAAAATTAAAAATAGACCTACCCTATGACCCAGCAATAGCACTGCTAGGAATTTATCCAAGGGATACAGGAGTACTGATGCATAGGGGCACTTGTACCCCAATGTTCATAGCAGCTCTCTCAACAATAGCCAAATTATGGAAAGAGCCTAAATGTTCATCAACTGATGAATGGATAAAGAAATTGTGGTTTATATACACAATGGAATACTACGTGGCAATGAGAAAAAATGAAATATGGCCTTTTGTAGCAACGTGGATGGAACTGGAGAGTGTGATGCTAAGTGAAATAAGCCATACAGAGAAAGACAGATACCATATGGTTTCACTCTTATGTGGATCCTGAGAAACGTAACAGGAACCCATGGGGGAGGGGGAGGAAAAAAGAAAAAAAAAAAAAAAGAGGATAGAGTGGGAGAGAGCCAAAGCATAAGAGACTGTTAAAAACTGAGAACAAACTGAGGGTTGATGGGGGGTGGGAGGGAGGAGAGGGTGGGTGATGGGTATTGAGGAGGGCACCTTTTTGGACGAGCACTGGGTGTTTTATGGAAACCAATTTGGACAATAAATTTCATATATTATAAAAAAAAACAAACAAACATAAGCAACCTTATTAATAAGAATATGGTAATTGCAGGGGACTTTAATACTCCACTTACAACAATGGATAGATCAGTTAGACACAGGATCAATAAAGAAAAAGGGCCCTGAATGATACATTGGATCAGATGGACTTGACAGATACATTTAAAACTCTGCATCCCAAAGCAACAGAATATACTTTCTTCTTCAGTAGCACACATGGAACATTCTCCAAGATAGATCACATACTGGGTCACACAACAGCCCTTCCTAAGTATAAAAGAATTGAGATCATACCATGCATACTTTCAGACCACAATGCTATGAAGCTTGAAATCAACCACAGGAAAAAGCCTGGAAAACCTCCAAAAGCATGGAGGTTAAAGAGCACCCGACTAAAGAATGAATGGGTCAACCAGGCAATTAGAGAAGAAATTGAAAAATATACGGAAACCAATGAAAATGAAAATACAACAATCCAAACGCTTTGGGATGCAGCAAAGGCCGTCCTGAGGGGAAAATACATTGCAATCCAGGCTTATCTCAAGAAACAAGAAAAATCTCACTTACAAAGTCTAACAGCACACCTAAAGGAAATAGAAGCAGAACAGCAAAGACACCCCAAACCCAGCAGAAGAAGAGAAATAATAAAGATCAGAGCAGAAATAAACGATATAGAATCTAAAAAAAACTGTAGAGTTTGTAAAAAAACTGTAGAGCAGATCAATGAAACCAAGAGTTGGTTTTGTGAAAAAATAAACAAAATTGATAAACCTCTAGCCAGGCTTCTCAAAAAGAAAAGGGAGATAACCCAAATAGATAAAATCATGAATGAAAATGGAATTATTACAACCAATCCCTCAGAAATACAAACAATTATCAGGGAATACTATGAAAAATTATAAGCCAACAAACTGGACAACCTGGAAGAAATGAACAAGTTCCTAAGCACCCACACACTTCCAAACTCAAACAGGAAGAAATAGAAAACTTGATCAGACACATAACCAGCAAAGAAATTTAAGCAGTTATCAAAAATCTCCCAACAAATAAGAGTCCAGGACCAGATGGCTTCCCTGGGGAATTCTACCAGAGGAGTTAAAGCAGAGATAATACCTATCCTTCTCATGGGGCGCCTGGGTGGCTCAGTTGGTTGAGTGTCCGACTTTGGCTCAGGTCATGATCTCACGGTTTGTGAGTTTGAGTCCCGCGTCGGGCTCTGTGCTGACAGCTCGGAGCCTGGAGCCTGTTTCGGATTCTGTGTCTCTCTCTCTGCTCCTCCCCTGCTCATGCTCTGTCTCTGTCTCTCAAAATAAATAAATGAACATTAAAAAATTAAAAAAAAAAGATAATACCTATCCTTCTCAAGGTTTTCCAAAAAATAGAAAGAGAATGAAAACTTCCAGACTCATTCTATAAAGCCAGCGTTACTTTGATTCCTAAACCAGACAGAGACCCAGCAAAAAAAAGAGATATACAGGCAAATATCCCTGATGAATATGGATCCAAAAATTCTCAATAAGATACTAGCAAATCGAATTCAACAGCATATAAAAAGAATTATTCACCATGATCACATGGGATTCATTCCTGGGCTGCAGGGCTGGTTCAACATTCGCAAATCAATCAATGTGATACATCACATTGATGAAAGACCCATATGATCCCGTCAACTGATGCAGAAAAAGCATTTGACAAAATTCAGCATCCTTTCTTAATAAAAACCCTCGAGAAAGTTGGGATAGAAGCAACAGACTTAAACATCATAAAAGCGATTTATGAAAAGCCCACAGCTAATAGCATCCTCAATGGGGAAAAACTGAGAGCTTTTTCCCTGAGATCAGGAACACACCAGGGATGTCCAGTCTCACCGCTGTTGTTTAACATAGTGTTGGAAGTGCTAGCATCAGGAATCTGACAACAAAAGGAAATCAAGGCATCAAAATTGGCAATGATGCAGTCAAACTTTCACTTTTTGCAGATGACATGATATACATGGAAAACCTGATAGACTCCACCAAAAGTCTGCTAGAACTGATACATGAATTCAGCAAAGTCACAGGATACAAAATCAATATACAGAAATCAGTTGCATTCTTATACACTAATAATGAAGCAACAGAAAGACAAATTAAGAAACTGATCTCATTCACAATTGCACCAAGAAAAATAAAATACCTAGGAATAACGTAACCAAAGATGTAAAAGATCTGTGTGCTAAAAACTATGAAAAGCTTATGAAGGAGATTGAAGAAGATATAAAGAAGTGGAAAAACATTCCATGCTCATGGATTGGAAGAATAAATATTGTTAAAATGTCAATACTACCCAAAGCCACCTACACATTCAATGCAATCCCAATCAAAACTGCACCAGCATTCTTCTCGAAGCTAGAACAAGCAATCCTAAAATTTGTATGAAACTAGAAAAGACCCCGAATAGCCAAAGTAATTTTGAAGAAGAAGACCAAACCAGGAGGCATCACAATCCCAGACTTTAGCCTCTACTACAAAGCTGTAATCATCAAGACAACATGGTATTGGCACAAAAACAGACACATGGACCAATGGAATAGAATAGGACT
This sequence comes from Leopardus geoffroyi, assembly GCF_018350155.1. Taxonomy (NCBI): domain Eukaryota; kingdom Metazoa; phylum Chordata; class Mammalia; order Carnivora; family Felidae; genus Leopardus; species Leopardus geoffroyi. Next base: position 17,001,237 of record NC_059343.1, read on the forward strand.
CCAGAATTGGACCCACAAATGTATGGCCCACTAATCTTTGACATGGTTGTGGGAGACATTCGCTGGTGCTGGGGCAAGGTCGTTAAGGGTGAAGACTGGTGCCAGATATGTGTTGTGATTTTCCATAATCCCTGAGACGCTGCTGCTACCCTGTCTCACGAACATTTTCTGGGACGGGCTGGCACCTTACCACAGCCCCGGGGAACTGGCAACAACAGGGTCCAGCAGGCGTACCTGGGTGCAGCAATATTCTGCCATTGCTCACTCGGCCATTGCTTGGTGAGACCCTCACACAGAGGCGCGGAACGGGTGAAAGCCGCAGTCCTTCAGAAGTAAGGGGCCGGGGAAAACAGCTGCATCTGAGACAAAACTTGGGAGACAGGTACTGTCTGCGGCTGAGTCACAGAGAGTGAAGAAGTGGGGAGTGGACGAGAGCTGAAGACGGAGGAAGGGGGCACAATTGTTGATCTGGGAGAACAGAATGGGTAGCTGGGTGGTGCCATGTTCAAGGCTCCCGCGCATGTGCATATGCACCTACAAGCCCAGCAACAATCCACCCCAGTAGGCTAGCAGTGCCATCTAGTGGAGAGCGGAACTGTTACTCTGAGTCCCGCCCAACTGGGCCAACTTTGCTCTTCAAGAACACAAGTCTCACTGCTGGCTTAATTTATGGACTATAAAGAACTACATAGACTGACTTCTAAGGGAAAACGTAGAAATTTAAGTCGTACTTCAATCTGTTAGCAGGTTCATCTATTCAATTTTCTTCCTTTTTTTTCTTTTCCCTTTTTCTCTTTTACAATTCTTTTCTTTTTCTTGAATACAGAAAGAGAAAAAATTCATTTCTATTTTCAATTTTTTAAAAAATATCTTTCAATTTTTAACTTTTTTTTAATGTTTTATTTATTTTTGACGGAGAGAGAGAGAGAGAGAGAGAGCATGAGCAGGGGAGGGGCAGAGAGAGAGGGAGACACAGAACCCAAATCAGGCTCCAAGCTCTGAGCGGTCAGCACAGACCCTGAAGTGGGGCTCGAACCCACAGACCACGAGATCATGACCTGAGCCGAAGTTGGATGCACAACTGACTGAGCCACCCAGGCGCCCCCTTTAATTTTTATTACTGTATTTTTTACTTTTGTGTAAATTTTTTCAAATTCTACTTTACTTCCATCATTTTATTTTAGTCTACTGCAGTGTACTCACCTTTTCAAATTTTCAAACAATTTCCTTTTCTTCTTTCCTTTTCTTTTTTCATTTCTTTTCTTTTTCTTGAATGCAGAAAGAGAAAAACTTCATTTTTACTTTCAATTTCTAATGAAAATATTTTTACTTAATTTTTATTACTATATTTGTTGCAGTTATTTATATTTTTTCAAATTCTATTTTATGTCCATCGTTGTTTTAGTCTACTACAGTGTATTCACTTTTTCAAATTTTCAAACGATTTTTTTCTTTTTTTCTTCCCTTTTTTTACCTTTCCCTTTTTTGTTTCTTTTCTTTTTTATTAAATACAGAAAATCGAAAAAATACACATTTATTTTTAATTTTTATAAAAATATTTTTCTTTAATTTTTTTCTACTATATTCTTTACTTTTGTGTATATTTTTCAAATTCTATTTTAACCCCATCATCTCATTTTAGTCTACTTCAATGTATTCATTTTTTCACATTCCCAAACGATTTAGTTTTTCCCTGACCTCCTTTTTTTCCTCTCATCTACCACTTTCAAGACCCAGACCAAAACACACCTAGGATCTAGCATCATCTATTACATTTTTGTGTGTTTTTTTAATTTTTAATTTTAATATTTTTTAGTTAAAATTTTTTTTAATTTCAATTTTTCTACCTCATTAATTCCTTTTCTCCCTTCAAAATGACAAAACAAAGGCATTCACCTCAAAAGAAAAAGCACGAAGAAACGACAGCCAGGGATTTAACCTACACAGATACAAGCAAGATGTCTGAAACAGAATTTAGAATCACGATAATAAGAATACTAGCTGGAGTTAAAAATAGATTAGAATCCCTTTCTGCAGAGATAAAAGAAGTAAAAAATAACCAGAATTAAATTAAAAATGCTATAATGGAGCTGCAATCATATGCAGCACCGGCAAGGATGGACCAGGCAAAACAGAGTCAGCGATATAGAGGACAAACTTATAGAGAATAATGAAGCAGAAAAAAAGAGGGAGATTAAGGCAAAAGAGCATGATTTAAGAATTAGAGAAATTAGTGACTCATTAAAAAGGAAAATATCAGAATCATAGGAGTCCCAGAAGAGGGAGAGAAATAGGGGTAGAAGGGTTATGTGAGAAAATCATAGCAGAAAACTTTTCCCAACCTGGGGAAAGACACAGACATCAAAATCCAGGAAGTACAGAGGACCCCCATTAGATTCAACAAAACCTGACCATAACAAGGCACATCATAGTCAAATTCACAAAATACTCAGGCAAGGAGAGAATCATGAAAGCAGCAAGGGAAAAAAAGTCCCTAACATACAAAAGAAGACAGATCAGGTTTGCAGCAGACCTATCCACAGAAACTTGGCAGGCCAGAAAGGAGTGTAGGGATATATTCAGTGTGCTGAATCAGAAAAATATGCAGCCAAGAATTCTTTATCCAGCAAGGCTGTCATTCCAAATAGAAGGAGAGATAAAAATTTCCAGGACAAACAAAAATTAAAGGAGTTTGTGACCACTAAACCAGCCCTGCAAGAAATTTTAAGGGGGACTTTCTGAGGGGAGAAAAATGAAAATATATATATTTTTTCATATATATATATATTTCATGTATATATATATAAATATATGTATTTATATATATATAAAAGATGAAGAGATATACATATATACATATATATGTGTGTGTATATATATATATATATATATATATATATATATATATATATATACCAAAAGCAACAAAAGACTAGAAAGGACCAGAGAACATCACCAGAAACTCCAACTCTACAAGCAGCATAATGGCAATAAATTCATATCTTTCAGTACTCACTCTAAACGTCAATGGACTCAATGCTCCAATCAAAAGACATAGGGTAACAGAATAGATAAGAAAACAAGATCCATCTTTATGCTGTTTAAAAAAGACCCACTTTATACCTAAAGACATCTTCAGATTGAAAATAAGGGGATGGAGAACCATCTGTCATGCTACTGGCCAACAAAAGAAAGCTGAAATAGCCATACTTATATCAGACAATCTAGACTTTAAAGTAAAGACTGTATCAAGGGATGTAGAAGGACATTATATCATAAGGGGTCTATAGACCAAGAAGACCTAACAATTGTAAATGTTTATGTGCCAAATGTGAGAGCACCCAAATATATAAATCAATTAATCACAAACATAAAGAAACTCATTGATAGTAATACCTTAATAGTAGGAGACTTCACCACCCCACTCACAGCAATGGACAGATCATCTAATCAAAAAATCAACAAGGAAACAATGGCTTTGAATGACACATTGGACCAGATGGAATTAACACATATATTCAGAACATTTCATCCTAAAGCAGCAGAATATACATTCTTCTCCAGTGTACATGGAATGTTCTCCAGAATAGACCATATACTGGGACACAAATTAGCCCTAAGTAAGTACAAAAAGATCGAGATCATACCGTGCATATTTTCAAACCACAATGCTATGAAACTCGAAATCAACCCCAAGAAAAAAATTGGAAAGGTAAAAAATACTCGGAGACTGAAGAACATCCTACTAAAGAATGAATGGGCTAACCAAGCAATTAAAGAGGAAATTAAATAGTATATGGAAGTCAATGAAAGTGATAGCACCACAAACCAAAACATCTGGGACGCAGCAAAGGCAGTCATAAGAGGAAAGTATATAGCAATCTAGGCCTTACTAAAGAAGGAAGAAAGATTTCAGATACACAACCTAACCTTTTGTCTTAAGGAGATGGAAAAAGAACAGTCAATAAAACCCCAAACCAGCAGAAGACAGGAAATAACAAAGATTAGAGCAGAAATTAATGCTATCAAAACCAAACAAAACCAAACCAAACAGTAGAACAGATCAATGAAACCAGAAGCTGGTTCTTTGAAAGAATTAACAAAATTGTTAAACCACTAGCCAGTTTGATCAAGAAGAAAAAGGAAAGGACCCAAATGAATAAAATCAAGAATGAAATACGAGAGATCACAACCAACGCAACAGAAATAAAAACAATAATAAGAGAATATTATGAGCAATTATATGTCAATAAAATGGGGAATCTGGGAGAAATGGACAAATTCCTAGAAACATATACACTACCAAAACTGAAACAGGAAGATATAGAAAATTTGAACAGACCCATAACCAGTAAGGGAATCAAATTAGTAATCAAAAGTCTGCCAAAAAACAAGAGCCCAGGGCCAGATGGCTTTCCAGGGAAATTCTACCAAACCTTTAAGGAAGAGTTAACACCTATTCTCTTGAAGGTGTTCCAAAAAATAGAAATGGACAGAAAACTTCCAAACTCTTTCTACGAAGCCAGAATTACCCTGATTCCAAAACCAGACAGAGATCCCACTAAAAAGGAGAACTTTAGACCAATTTCCCTGATGAACATGGATGCAAAAATCCTCAACAAGATAGCCAACTGGATCCAACAATACATTTAAAAAATTATCCACCACGACCAAGTGGGATTTATACCTGGGATGCAGGGTTGCTTCAATATCTGCAAAACAACGTGATTCATCACATCAATAAAAGAAAGGACAAGAACCATATCCTCGCAGTAGATACAAAGAAAGCATTTGACAAAATATAGTTCCTTTCTTGATAAAAACCCTCAAGAAACCAGGGGTAGAAGGAGCATACCTCGAGATCATAAAAACCTCATATGAACGACCCAATGCTAATATCATCCTCAATGGGGAAAACCTGAGAGCTTTCCCACTAAGGTCAGGAACAAGACAGGGTTGTCCACTCTCACCACTGTTACTCAACATAGTTTTGGAAGTCTTAGCCTCTGCAATCAGACAACACAAAGAAATAAATGACATCCGAATCGGCCAGGAGGTGGTCAAACTTTCACTCTTTGCAGATGACATGATACTCTGTATGGAAAACCCAAAAGATTCCACCAAAACTGCTAGAATTGATTCACGAATTCAGCAAAGTTGCAGGTATAAAATCAATGCACAGAAATCGGTTGCATTCCTATACACCAACAATGAAGCGACAGAAAGAGAAATCAAGGAATCCATTCCATTTACAGTTGCACCAAAAACCATAAAATACCTAGGAATACATCTAACCAAAGAGGTGAAAAATCTATACACTGAAAACTATAGAAAGCTTATGAAATTGGAGAAGACACAAAAAAAAAATGGAAAAAGATTCCATGCTCCTGGATAGGAAGAACAAATATTGTTAAAATGTTAATACTACCCAAAGAAATCTACTTATTCATGCAATACCTATCAAAACAACACCAGCATTCTTCACAGAGCTAGCACAAATAATCCTAAAATTTATATGGAACCAGAAAAGACCGAGAATAGCCAAAGCAGTCTTGAAAAAGAAAACCAAAGCAAGAGGCATCATAATCCCAGACTTCAAGCTATACTACCAAGCTGTAATCATCAGGACAGTATGATAATGTAACCAGAACAGACACTCAGATCAATGGAACAAAATAGAGAACCCAGAAATGGACCCACAAACGTATGACCAATTCATCTTTGACAAAGCAGGAAAGAATATCCAATGGAATAAAGATAGTCTCTTTGGCACATGGTGTTGGGAAAACTGGACAGTGACATGCAGAAGAATCAGCCAGGACCACTTTCTTGCACCATACACAAAAATAAACTCAAAATGGATGCAAGACCTCAATGTAAGACAGGAAGCCATCAAAATCCTTGAGGAGAAAGCAGGAAAAAACCTTTTGATCTTGTCCACAGCAACTTCTTACTCAACACATCTCCAGAGACAAGGGAAACAAAAGCAAAAATGAACTACTGGGACCTCATCAAAATAAAAAGCTTCTGCACAGTGAAGGAAACAATCAGCAAAACTAAAAGGCAACCAACAGAATAGGAGAAGATATTTGCAAATGACATATCAGATAGAGGGTTAGTGTCCAAAATCTATAAAGACCTTATCAAACTCAACACCCAAAAAACAAATAATCCAGTGAAGAAATGGGCAAAAGACATGAATAGACACTTCTCCAAGGAAGATATCCAGATGGCCAACCGAAAAAATGCTCGACATCACTCATCGTCAGGGAAATACAAATCAAAACCACAATGAGATACCACCTTACACCTGTCTGAATGGCTAACATGAACAACTCTGGCAACAACAGATGTTGGCAAGGATGCGGAGAAAGAGGATTTCTTTTGCATTGTTGGTGGCAATGCAAGCTGGTGCAGCCACTCTGGGAAACAGTATGGAGGTTCCTCAAAAAAAAAAAAAAAATAGAACTACCCTATGATGTAGCAATGGCACTACTAGGCATTTATCTACGAGATACAAGTATGCTGTTTTGAAGGGACACATGCACTCCCATGTTTATAGCAGCACTATTCAAAATAGCCAAAGTATGGAAAGAGCCCAAATGTCCATCGATGGATGAATGGATAAAGAAGATGTGGTATATGTATACAATGGAGTATTATTCAGCAATCAAAAAGAATGAAATCTTGCCATTTGCAACTACGTGGATGGAACTGGAGGGTATTATGCTAAGTGAAATCAGAGAAAGACAAAAATCATATGACTTCACTCATATGAGGACTTTAAGAGACAAAACAGATGATCATAAGGGAAGGGAAACACAAAGAAACAAAAAATAAATGGTGTTGGGACACCTGGACAGCAACATGCAGAAGAATGAAACTAGCCCACTTTCCTACACCATTCATAAAAATAAACTCAAAATGGATAAAGGACCTGAATGTGAGACAAGAAACCATCAAAACCCTAGAGGAGAAAGCAGGAAAAAACCTCTCTGATTTCAGCCGCAGCAATTTCTTACTTGACACATATCCAAAGGCAAGGGAATTAAAAGCAAAAATGAACTATTGGGACCTCATGAAGGTAAAAAGCTTCTGAACTGCAAAGGAAACAATCAACAAAACTAAAAGGCAATCAATGGAATGGGAAAAGATATTTGCAAATGACATATCAGACAAAGGGCTAGTATCCAAAATCTATAAAGAACTCACCAAACTCCAAACCAGAAAAAACAAATAATCCAGTGAAGAAATGGGCAGAAAACATGTTAGACACTTCTCTAAAGAAGACATCCAGATGGCCAACAGGCCAACATGGCCAACATGAAAAGATGCTCAACATCGCTCCTCATCAGGGAAATACAAATCAAAACCACACTCAGATGTCACCTCATGCCAGTCAGAGTGGCTAAACTGAACACTATGGATGCTGGAGAGGATGTGGAGACACAGGAACCCTCTTGCAGTGTTGGTGGGAATGCAAACTGCTGCAGCCACTCTGGAAAACAGTGTGGAGGTTCCTCAAAAAATTAAGAATAGATCTACCCTATGACCCAGCAATAGCACTGCTAGCAATTTACCCAAGGGATTCAGGAGTACTGATGTATAGGGACACTTGTACCCCAATGTTTATAGCAACACTTTCAACAATAGCCAAATTATGGAAAGAGCCTAAGTATCCATCAACTGATGAATGGGTAAAGAAATTGTGGTTTATATACACAATGGAATACTACGTGGCAATGAGAAAGAATGAAATATGGCCTTTTGTGGCAATGTGGATGGAACTGGAGAGTGTTATGCTAAGTGAAATAAGTCATACAGATAAAGACAGATACCATATGTTTTCACTCTCAGGAGGATCCTGAGAAACTTAACAGAAGACCATGGGGGAGGGGAAGGAGAAAAAAAAAGTTAGAGAGGGAGGGAGCCAAACCATAAGAGACTCTTAAAAACTGAGAATACACTGAGGATTGATGGGGGTTGGGAGGGAGGGAAGGGTGGATGATGGGTATTGAGGAGGGCACCTGTTAGGATGAGCACTGGGTGTTGTATGGAATCCAATTTGACAAAAAATTTCACATTTAAAAAAATGCATAGAGTCAGAACTGACAAAATAAAGAGGCAAAGATACAAATTCGCAATCATAGGTGGAGAATTTAATACTCTATTTTCAGGAATTAATAGACACAGTAGACAAAAAAAAAACCAGTAGGGATATAGAAGATTTGTATGATACCATCAATAAACTTGACCTAATTAATATTTATAGAATATGTACCCCCAAAGTACAGAATACACATTATTTTCAAGTGTCTGTGAAATATTTGCAAGGTAGACCATATCCTAGGCCATAAAAATGATTCTTAATTTATTTCAAAAGACCAAAAATCCTATACTGTATATTCTCTGATCATAATAGAAGTAAACTATAAATCAATACAATATGAAAGTCATTAAATATTAGGAAATTAAACAACAAAGTTTTAAATACAGTGTGGGTTGAAAAAAGGAATTCCAAGGGAAATTAAAAAAATATTTAGAACTAAGTGAAAGTTAAAATATATTATACCAAATTTTGCAGCATATTACTGAAATAGTATTTAGTGGAGAATTCATTGCTCCAAATGCTCAAATTTCCAAATTTGAAATGAGAAAGGTTTAAAACCTAGTTCAAAGTTTCCTCCCTAAAAAAGCTAAAGCAAGAAGAATAAATTAAATACAAAATAAATACATGAAATTAAATAATAAAGATAAGGAAAAAAGCAATAAAATAGAAAACAGGTAAACATAAGAAAATTAACAAAGCCAAAAGCTGATTCTCTGAATACGTAAAATTGCAAAAGTCTAAGAGGATGATCAAGGAAAGGAGAAACACAAATTATTAATACCAGGGATGAAAAAAAGGATATAACTAAAAATATTATAGATGTCAAGATTATACTATGGCAATATTATGTACAAATTCATCCCAATAAATTCAACATTTTTGAAAAAATGGACAAATTTCTCAAAAAATGAAAACTACCAAAATTAATAAGAAATAGAAAATCTTAATTGTACTACGTATTAAAAATTAAATTCCTAATACAAATTCTTCACATAAAAAACTACAGACCCATACAGTTTTATCTGTGAATTAGATCAAACATTTAAGGATGAAATATTACCAATACTTTGTAAATTATTTCAGAAAATGGAAGTATGGAGAACACCTTTCAACTTGGTTTTATGAGACCAGCAAAATCCCAACATCAAGACTTGACAAAGACATTAAAAGAAATTTACAGATTAGCTCCACATCTGTCTCTGTGCTGTCTCTCTCTCTTCCTCTCTCTCTGCTCCTCTCCTGCTCTCTTTCAAAATAAATAAATAAACTTAAAAAGAAACTTACAGGTTGACATGTGTTATGAACTTAGATGCAAAATTCCTTAACAAACAATAGTAAATTGAATCCAACAATATATACAATGGACAATACATCATGACCAAGTAGGATTTATCTAAAATGTAAGGCTGGTTTAATGTTTAAAATCAATGTAATTAACCATTGACAGAATATGGGAGAACACCTTAATATTATCTCAATAGATGAAGAAAATAATTTGATAAAACTTGTACATCCATTCATGGTAGAAACTCTCAGAAAACTAGGAATAAAAGAGAACTTTCTCAGCTTGAGTAAGGGCATCTACAAAAAAAAAGCCTACTGCTATCCTCATCCCTAATGGTAATATATTGAATGTGTTCCCATAAGTTGGAACAAATCAAAGATGTTTTTTTCACCACGTCTATTCAACAATGTACTAAAGATCCCGCCTAGTGTCATAAGGCAAGAAAAGAAGGTGTATAAATTGGAAAGAAAAAGTAAAACTATTTTATTTGCAGATGTGATATTTACATTGAAAATCTTAAGGGATGTAAAAACAACTACTAGAAATAATTAGTGAATGTATCAAGGGTATAGGATACGGGGTTAATATAAAAATTCAATTTGATTTTTAAATTCTTGCAGCAAGTAATTGAATAATGAAATTTTAAAATTCTATTTTTAATAGTGTCAAAAACATAAATAGTTCTTAGTACATTTAACAAATATTCCACACTGAATACAAATAGACCTCTACACTGGAAACTATAAAATATTGCTGAAAGGAATTATAAAAGGCCTAAATAAGTGGAACAACATACCATGGTTAATGGATTGTAAAACTCGATATTGTTAAGATGTTGATTGTCTTCAATTTCATCGACAGATTTGGTACAACCCCAGTCACAACTGTACCAGGCTTTTAAAAATAGAATTTGATAAACTGATTCTAAAATTTATACAAAAATGAAAGGGACTGAGAACAGTCAACATGATCTTGAAAAAGGCATAAAAGCTGGGCCACTTGCACCACCTAACTTAAGACTTACTATAAATCTACATTAATCAATACGATGTCATATTGGCATAAAAGTAGACAGATAGATGGAGGAGAATAACAAACGCAGAAGTAGACTTGCCCTTATAAGGTTAATTGGTTTTTAATATAGGCACTAAAGCAACTCAATAGGAAAGGACATTCCTTTCAACATATGAATATTGACCACCTGGCTATTCATACAGAAAATAATGAACATTGATGCCATATGCAAATATAAACTCAAGCTGTGTAATAGGTGTGAATGCAAAAGCTAAAACCATAAAACTTCTAGAAGAAAGCTACGAGAAAATATCTTTGCTATATAGGGGTAGGCAAAGATATCTTAAATGGGGCACAAAAATCAATAAACATAAAGTAAAAATTGATGAATTAGACTTCATGAAAATTTAAAACTGCTTATTAAAGTAGATGATTGAGAAAATTTGAAGGCAAGCCATAGACTGGCAGAAAGTATTCACAATACAGATAACTGACAGATTCTTTGTAGTAAAGAAATACAAAGAATGTTTTTAATGCAATAATATAAAGGCAATAAACTCAACTTAATATTATAAAAATACTTGAACGGTTAAGAAAGTAAGATATAGTAATGCCCAATATAAACATAGAAAAGTACTTAAATTTATTAGTAATCCAGGAAATAGAAAAGAAAACCACAATGATCTATTAAAACAAGTGCTCAACCACTAGAATAGCTAAAATTAAAATGACTGGCAGCACCAAATTTTGTCAAGGATATGGAGAAAGTCATATATTTCTGACAAAGTGGTAATGATACAATCACTTTGAACAACTGTTTAACAAACTTTTGTAGTTAACTATACAGTTACTATGTGACACAGCAATCCCACACCTGAGAAAAATGAAAGCATAACTGCACAAAACCATTTGTATAAGAATGTTTATAGTTGCTTTATCATCATGGCTCCAAACCAGAAATAACTTAAATTGGTGGTATCATATACTGGAATACTGCTCAGCAAAAAAAAAAAAAATAGTGAACAATTGATACATAAAACAGCATGAATGAGTCTCTCAAACCATTATGTTGAGTGAAAAATGACACATACTTTATGTTTAGAATAAGCAAAATTAATCAATGATGATAAAAATCATAATAGTAATTGCTTATGGGAATGTGGGAATTGATTGAAAGGGGCATAAGCGAATTTTCTGAAGTGATGGGAATGTTCTGCATTTTGATTGAGGCATTGGTTACAGGTTTGTGTACATCTATTAAAAGTAGTCAAGTTGCACCCTTAATATCTGTGCATTTCACTGTACATAAATTTTACCATAATTTAAAAAATATCTAAGGAAAAATTATTTTGGGGCCATATAATGGTCAAACCTGCAAGCCTGGTTAATGTTTGGAATTTATTCTGCATGCAACAGGACTTTAATAGAGATATTTAACCAGGAACTGAATATATTTATTTTTTAAGGAACACATTTCTGACAAAACTGTAAAAGACAGATTGGAGAGGGGAGTATCTGGAGGCTATTGCAAGTCCAGCCAGTACGGGATGAGGCATGAAACTAGGGCAGTGGAAGTGGGTGTGAGGGAGTTAACAGATGGGAGAAACATCAGACAGTCAATATCAAGAGAAACGTGTGCTGGGGTTGAAGATAAGGAATTGAGGATAGTTGCTATTTGCCAAGGTAAAGACTATAGGTATGTTTTTATTGGGGAAAGGGAATGAAGAGCTAAGGGGGCAGGAAATAGGTTCACTTATAGATGAGGTCAAGCTGCCTTCAGGACATCTGTGTGGAGTTATCCAGTCAGCCCTTGGAGGTATGGATATGGATCACTTGAAAATGACCAGAATGGGAATCAGGGCTAGATATAAAGATCAGGTAGCCTGAGAAAATAAGGAGAGTGAGAGTTAAGAGGGCTAAAAGGCAGTGCTACAACACGGATCTCAGACCTGATAGGTTACATCAACCTCGTGAGTCAGAGCAAATGTGTAGAGCTTCTACACACCAAAATATGACCTACTCACTTTCACAAAACCCTAAATGCCCTCATGTCTTAATCCTACAGACTTCCATCATTTCGCCCCATACTGATAACACATAAAGAGAGACAAAGGTGGGTAGGTTTGATGATAACTAACTGGTGCGAATTCTCAACACCCTGTCAGGAACTTTTGCTTGAAGAATTATAGTAGAGATCACAATACAGGGCAATACAAGTAGCACATTTAAGCAACTTTGGGAGTTTGGAGCTGAGAGTTGTAGAACGCTAAATTCTAAGTAGCATTCTGTGATTCTCCTATTTTAGTGACATTTAATTAGTCATTTGACTATCAGGTGAAAACCCACATAAAAACCTTCCTGCTTCTTCTGTTGATGGTTGTGCCAGCAGGTGGTGGTGGTGAGTCCTTAAAGTGACATTCATGATGGCAATGGTTGCATATGTCCCTGAGCTCCCCAAGGCTTTCAGGCAGTCACCCTCCTCATGGCTTTAAGTTGATGAAGCATCCAACAGACAGAATATACAGAATAGCTAACTTTAAGATAAAATCAGGGAAGAGGACCTAGTGAAGCTTAGAGAGAAGGGATGGGAGGAGAATGAGGAAAGAAAAGCAGCCAAGCGCTAGGAAAGAGAATCAATAAGGAATGTGCTCAATAACATTGAATGTTGCCAAGAGGTCAGCAGGATGATTACTTGTAATTGGCGATTAGTTGAAAATTAGCTTATCATCAGAGAGAATTTTTAAATTATTATTGAAGTATAATTGACATTCAATGCTATATTAGTTTCAGGTATGTAATATATTGAATCAATAATTCTATACATTATTCAATATTCACCATGGTAAGTGTAGTTACCATCTGTCACCATACACTATTGACTATATTCCCTATGCTGTACTTTTCATCTCCATGACTTATTTATTTTATAACTGGAAGCTTATACCTTTTAATCCCCTTTATTTCACTCATGCCCCCACCTACTCCCCAAGTGAATCAAGAACCATTTCCCAAAGAGTTATGAAAGCCAGATTACAGGGAGCTGAAGAGTAGAAGAATAAAGTGTAGACATCAAATACATCTCTTATTTTGCAAAAGTTACAAAAAAAAAAAAAGAATGTGTGTGAGGAGGTGGGGGCAGTAGCTTGCAGAAGAATCAGAACTCAGGAAGATTTATTTAGGCAATGAAAACTTAGGCATGCTTGATGGATAAAGGAAAGGGTCAAGTGGAAAAAGAGGCATAAGCTGAAGAAATAAAGGATAAATAGAAATGAATTAGGCAAGAAGCAGGACAAAGAATATGAGAGGCAACATATAGTCTTCCTCAATATTCCAGGCACACCATGGATCAGCAAAGGCATACCATGGATCAGTTAAACCTGTGTGGTCCACATATATACTCAAACTCAGCATACTTGTAAGTCAACAACTCATTCTTTCCAAAAGTTTTTTTCTGTCATGCTTTTCACATTTCATCTAACCACATCTTCCTCCCTGCACTGGTAAATAAGGCCCTGCATCTGTATGTGGCACACCAGGAGTAATCAAAGTTAATAAGAAAATACAGGACTTCAGTTAGATCATAAGTATCCAACAGCTCCTAGGGACCAGGCCCTCTGATTTATCCATCTAGTCTGTAACAACTCCCAAGGAGCCTGTTTCCAATAGTCTGGAGCCTAGACTCTCTGCTATGGAGCTTCATAATCAATGAAGGCCTCAGCCTAAACCTCTCCATAAGCTGGAATCTTTCCCATTGACTTGAGCTGTCTTGAAAATGCAAACCATATAGATCTTGGTTGATGCTTGAAAGGCCTGAATGCTCATCCAGTCCACCAGTGGAATGATTAAGTTGGCAGAACTATGGACAGCTGAATCCACATATCTCTTGTCTCTGATACCCTTGGTAACCTTCCAAATCTATGAAGCATCAGGTCTTCTGACCATTCTCCACCACGTTCACTTTTCCAGAATGCCCTAGGCATTCTCATTCCCATTCCAAACTTTCACTGATTCTCACTCCAAAAACTTTGTCATGAGTCCCCAAGAACTCCCTTTTCAATGGTTACAAACTTTGCATATTCTCATCCTCTTCTTGGAGATTCCCTCCATTTCCTTGTTGAAACTAAAAGCCAGGCCTCTCCCCAAAGACTCAGCTTCACCTAAAACCCTCTTAAGTGGGGTAATACTCTTTTTCACACCTCTTTAGTTCCTCCTGCTACTTTCAGGACATTGTTCTTCAGTCTTATTGGGAAAAAAACACCCCATTGATGTTCATGCCATCAGCTCATTATGGAAGATTGAAATTCAGCCTCATTTTCAGTTATTATGTATGCTCATTTAGTTATTTTACATGGAAAATAGCTTTTACACAAAAAGTCTTTAGACATGTTCTTAGTTCTAAAATAATCTTCATCATCTTTTATACTGGCTAAGTAATTAAAACTATATCAGTGCAGTCATAGTAAGCAGGTTAATTATCCCAAGAATGATGGGTAAGTTTACCTCCAATGGTTATCAGTGTTAAATGCAACCTCCATAGATTGCAGAAATTCAGTCACCGTAGTTTACGATGTTAAGTCAACAAATCCTGCTTTCTATGCAAACATCGTAGCAAATGTAGTTTCTGATAATAAACATTGACAATCTCAAAGTGACAAGTGAACAGTTCTTAGAACTATTTTTAAAAAATCTCTCTATGTTAAAGAAAACTTCTCTGCCATTTTTAGTAATTAGAACTAGACAGAAATTTAACTTCATGATAAAAATATATTGCATGAATATAGATTTAACTCAAATTTTGCACTAGTTGGTATGTAACTCTTCCCCAAACTTCATTCTTCCCTAATTAAAAGCTAATGGCTAAGCTGGTGCATTGTCTGCACATACTACTTGTATCCATAGCTTCTTTCCTTAACGTTTTCCATTAAGAGGTTCTAAGGACTTAGAGAATAATTTTCTACAGCTTGAATCAAGTTAATGCAACAATTATTCATTTTAATTTCCAGAAGTTAAACTACTCTTTCCCCTTCCTCATTGCTGTCTTCTATCAAACCCCTCCTCCTCCCCCTAATCGATTTAAAACATTACTACAAGCATCACTGATTTCTTGTGTAGCCTAACATCTGCCATTATCCTGAATACTATATTGGCCTCAAACATTCAGTGTTATGGGCTGAATTATGTCCACCTAAAATTCATATGTTGAAGTCCTAACCCTCACTACCTCAGAATGTGGCTATATTAGAAAATAGCATCTTTAAAGAGGTATGTAAGGTTAAATGAGTTCATTAGGGTGAGCCCTAATCCAATGTGACTGGCACCCTTATAAGGAGATGAGGACATAGACACATGGAAAGAAAATCATGTGAAGACACAGGGACAAGACAGCCATCTACAAGCCAAGGAGACAAGCCTCAGCAGAAGCCAACCTTGCTGACACCTTGATCTCAGACTTCTAGCCTCCAAGATCATGAGAAAATGTATTTCTGTGATTTACGCCACCCAGTGTTTAGCATTTTGTTATGGCAGTTCTAGCAAGCTAATACACACAGTATTTACTATGTGCCAGGCATTGTTCTAAATAATTTACCTCTATTAACTCAATTAATACTTACAGCCTCTGTATGAAATTTGTGAATGAGGAAAGTGATGTGCAGGGAAATGAAATAACTTGCTAATCTTACACAGGTTAGGAGAGTCAGAAGCCAAGTGTCCAATTGAAGTCAGGTTGTTCAATTACCCACCATATTCTTCTCTACTGAGTGACATCAGTATTCATGTAGATATTTAGCCCCTCAATTTCATGACCTTGAGTCCACCTCTGGCTGCTATCTTATTACTCTTCTCCCATTCAGTGCCAAAGAACTTTAAAAGTTATTCTCACTAGAATGTCTCTATTAACTTCAGTGTTACTCTTTAATCCACTGCAATATGATTCCCATGCTTACCATGTCTCTGAAGCAGCCACTACTAAGGTTGTTTGCAACCTCTTTTTTCTCAATACAGTGAAAAGCTTTCATTTTATTTGGTTTTGTAATTTTATTTTTTTTAATGTTTACTTATTTTTGAGACAGAGAGAGACAGAGCAGGAGCAGGGGAGGGGCAGAGAGATAGGGCAGACACAGAATCCGAAGCAGGCTCCAGGCTCCGAGCTATCAGCACAGAGCCCAACACAGGGCTCGAACCCACAAACTGTGAGATTATGACCTGAGCTGAAGTCAGACGCTCAACTGACTGAGCCACCCAGGCACCCCATTGTTTTTGTAAGTTTCAATAGGTACTATATACACGTGAAATTAATGTTTTAAAAGTTCAAAAAGGTAGAGTAAAAAGAAAGTCTCTGTCTCCAACCCATATTTTCTAGCTTAGTTTCCTTCTCAAGAAGCAACAGCTATCACCAGGTTATTTTGTTTGTTTCCTTCTAGAGACATTTTATGCAGAAATGAGTAAAATAGTCTTAAAGGTATTTTTAAATCATAAATTGGAGCATATGAAAAACACTGTTCTGTTCTCCTGATGTTTTCATATAATGACAGATAGTAGATATCTTTCCATATCATTACATAGAGAGCTCACTCATTCCTTTGAACTGCATAGTATTGTATTAATTTTATGGCATAGATGTATCAAGGTTTATTTAACCTATTCTCTATGACACTTATTTTGTTTCGGTATTCACAATCAATGCTGCAATATATTTCCTCTAACACATATATCAAGAATATGTTGCATAATATGTAGAGGTGTAATTGCTGAGTCAAAGCAATTTTTGATAGATGCTGCCACATTGAGCTCCATAGCTGTTGTACCAATTTACGCCCCCACCAGTAATGTTTGAGGGAACATTTCCTGATGTCCTCTCCAACACGGTGTATCAATTGTGTCTTCTTGAAGTTTTAATTTGCATTTTAAAATTTCTAATTAAGATTAAGCATCTTTCTGTATATTTAAAAGTCACGTATGTTTCCCTTAAACTGGCAGTTGCTAGCAATGAACACTTTTTGAACTTTATCTCATATGACTCCCGTTTAGAGTTGGATGATGTTGACCACTGCTTTCTTTTGGATGTGCTCTCTTTTCTTGTCTTCCGTGACACCACTGGTGCAGCTTTTCTTCTTCCTCTCTGACACTTTCTCAGTGCCTCCTGAGGGGTTCTCTCCTTTTGCTTATGTCTTAAATGCTGTTTTTCTGGGGTCTCTACTGTACCTAATGGGAAATAGGGTGAAGCAAACAAGGTGCCTAGGGCACAAACTAAGGAGGTGCTCACTCTCAAGATCATGCAAATGCAGAGTCAACGCTTGTATGATCCTGAATGTGAGTGCATGGAGGGTTAGATAATCATAACAGTATGCGTGTTCTGGCAATTGTTTGAAAAATTTCCCCTTCTTTTTGTTGCCTTGAATATTTCCTTAAAACTGTTTTGTTGTTGGGGTGCCTGGATGGCTCAGTCAGTTGAGCATCTGACTTCCACTCAGGTCATGATCTCGCAGTTAACGAGTTCGAGCCCCACGTCGGGCTCTGTGCTGACAGCTCAGAGCCTGGAGCCTGCTTCAGATTCTATGTCTCCCTCTCTCTCTGCCCCTTCCCTGCTCATGCTCTGTCTGTCTCTGTCTCAAAAATAAGTAAACATTTAAAAAAATAAAAAAAAACTGTTTTGTTGTTGTTGTTTGCTTTAAGCAATAAGCACTTTTGAGATCAGGGAGAAACTAAGAAATCTGGTTTCCTGAGAACTAAGTATTATATAAATCTAGGTGAGTCACTGTTGCAAAGTAAAGGAGGCAAGTCGCAAAGCTTATTACAGGATGTCAAGGGCCATATACGCTTGACACTTGATACCAAGTGGCAATAGGTGAAAATGATAACACAATTCCTCTTCCCCTTTCCATTTGTGAGGAAGGGAACATATTATGATATGATATGGCACATAAATTTGAAATAATTTAATTCTTGAGTATGTGTTTGCTAAAGAGCTCAGAATATACATTTACTAATTACCATATTATGTCATGTGGTTTTATAATGTTGTATGTTTATAATGTTGTATGTAGGGAATGTTTCAAATAGTAGTTTCCCTGCATTGTTTCTGAACACTACAGGTTCTATAGTTAATAGACAAAGCTGAAATAGAAGAAGAAAGTAATTGTCCTAAAATCTCTTATGGGATTTTGAGAGTAGAAGCTTACATTCAGTTTGTCTATGATCAAAACAGTATCAGATTGAAAACTATGTATGGGGCTGAATACAAATCATTAAGACAGTTTCTGGAATTTGTCTTTATTTTATAGGTTTGGACTCTAAAGGAGAATATTTATGCTACTGTTACATTTTCTTAGGCACCAGAATGACCAAAATTTGGACAAGTTGTCATAATTCTGCTAGAATAACAAAATTCAAAGGGTCAGATTTTCCATGACTTTGGTAACTAAATTGTCAGATTAGACCATATATTTCATATACTTGTGCCTTTTATAAAATATGGTTTCTAAAATCCAAATAGCAAGGGGTTAGTATTTAAAAATTAATTAGTATCTATCATTAAGCATTTGTTATAATTTTATAACTTGAACACCTTTTGGTATTTTTATCACTACCCATTAGCTACTAAAATCCATTGCTTAATTTTATCCTGATTCTCTCTCCAAGGCTGCAAAAACAAATACAAAGTGAATATTTTCTTTGAGTCAGATGGCTCCCAGGTCATACACATGCCTGACTCTGCTTTTTTCAGGGTTTCCAAGATGTTTGATTTGAAATTTTTTGCAAGTGTGTTCACTTCCTTTTAAAATCTTCTCAATTCTGCAAGTTTATCTTGTATAATTTGATTTATTATAAATAATTTTCATCACATTCTTTCTTATTTCATGGGTACACTATCTTATTTCTCTAAAGATATTTACCCGATTCTGAAAAGAATTTGAATATAGAAATCAGAACATCAAGTTGTACACCTTAAATATATATAGTTTTTATCTGTCATTTATACCTCAGTAGAGGTATAAATGAAAAAAATGTGCTAAAACAGTTTAATACCTATATGGAAAAAAAATAAAATTGGATCTCCTTTCCACAAACAGTTCCAGGTACCTTAAGAATTTAAAACTGAAAGGCCAAAATCTTACACTAAAAAATAAAAGATTTTTAAAAATAAAGAATTTGAATATTGAAGAGATAGACCAAAACCAACAAATAAGAAAATGCAACCAGATAAAAGCATATGCTATGCAAATAGAATATAATTCAACAAACTTGTTGAAAATAAACATTAAAAAATAATAAAAAATTTAAAAACAATTCAATAGATGATTTTGTAATGTTTATTTATTTTTGAGAGAGAGAGAGAGCGTGTGCATGCGCTAGTGGGGGAGGGGCAGAGAGAGAGGGACACAGAATGCAAAGCAGGCTCCAGGCTCCAAGCTGTCAGCACAGAGCCCAATGTAGGGCTAGAGCTCACAAACTGAGCTGGAGTTGGAGGCTTAACTGACTGAGCCACCCAGGTTCCCCTTAATAGATGATTTAATAGCACATTATACACAACTGAAAAGAGAAAAATAAACTGTTAGATATATGAGAAGAAAATATCCAGACTGAAGCATGGAGAACAGAAGGATAAAACATACAGACAAGAACAGAAGAGATATATGGAACACAATGAACTAGTCTGACTTTTCACTGATTTAATTTTCAATTAATAAGGATGATTTAAGTTCCAGAAAGAGAAGAGAAAGCAGGTAGAGCAGAAACAATGTCTGAAAAGATGATTTTTGAAAGCAGACAAAAGACATCAGGCTACATATTCAAAAAACTATAAAAGTCCAAAGCAGGAAAAATACAAAGTCATACTGAAGCATATAATAGTAAAACTGCTGAAAACTAAAATCCATGAAAGCATAATGTTTGATGTGACTTAAAGTATCATTAGAATTAAAATATATAACAACAAAAAAGGTGTAAAGGGGGTGAATAAAATAAAAGAGTTCCATGGTCTTTTCATTTTTTGGGAAGTGGTACCACATTTCATTACACTTTAATAAGTCAAGGATATATGTTATAATTTCTAGGGTAAATACTACAGAGTATGAGAATAATGCATTGATAAAAAGCAGTAAAAAAAGAGAATAAAAATAATATAAAAGAAGGGGATAAAGAGAAAAAACATCAAAGACAATAAGGAGGATTAGACACTTAGGCTCATGTTGCCATCTTCTCTGGAAGCTGAGCTTGCTTTTGATGGAAACCTCTGATACAACTTTATTCTTTTATTAAAAAAGAGTTTTTTTTTTACTTCATATTATCTCTAGAACATTTGCATAGTTACATAATTATTTGATTATAGTTTATTGATATTTATTGGTAGTTTTGCTCTGAATACTCATCATACTCAGTTTTAAAAGAAAGTATTAGAAAATAATTTTAGTTTTTAACTATATATTTTTTGAAAACCAATTTACTTTTACTTAAAAAGGATTTTTTAGGACCCAACTGTTACCTGAAGCTGAAGGTATGCTTTTTGAGGTTTCCATGTAGGCCAAGTATTCATAAAATTATCCCTCATATAGTCTGGATCAGGTTTATTTTGTATGCTACATTCTGACATTTCCCTATCAGTATTCTATAAGCTCCAACAGAACTTATGGAAATGGTTTCTCTAATTGGAATTTATGTTTTTACTGGTAACCTTGTAAGAGATGTGTTTAAAATAGTTCTTTAAGATCCAAAAAAAAATTCCTTATGGTTGTAACTTTCTAAGGAAATCAAATGTACTCAAAAGTTATACAGCTGTTTTATTATAATTACTCTGTAAAAACAGGTGTATGTAGTATGGAGTCATCTGTTTTATCCACAAAGCTACAAAACAATGAAAATTGTTATTTGTATTAATGACTCTGAAGTCATTTTGAAGAAAAAAGTTAAAACATGTTATTTTTGGTTTTAGTACTCAATGTATTTTGTTGTAGGATAATTATTTTAAAATTGATAACCCAGGATGTAACTATTATGCCAAAGACTTAATTTTCAGAGCACATTCCATACCCCAGATTGTACTGCACTATCATTTGCTGTTCTTTTTGAGGTGCTGGCAAAAAGGAGCCTTTTTTTTTAAACCTTGGGAATCTCCTATTTATCCAAATACTATAAAAACCATCTCAGTAATCTAGAATAGGATTGATATTCAGTTATCATACACTATAGGGTTGTATTGATTGTTAAAATAGTGAAACATTGCCCTACTGGTTAGTAAATGACTTTGGCTTAGAAAACCAGCTGCTGTTACCTCCACAACTGCCTTGGACCCACCATTCTTGACATCTTTCAGGATCCTACTCCAAAGTTTGCATTGTTGCAGTAGGTAACTGTTTTAGTAACTTCCCATATAAAGATACTAATGTTGCTCCAGATAGATCATAAACTAATTTTAACCATTCAGATAAGCATATATAACAAGAGGAGGCACCTGGAGACTTCTCCCAGGGTTCTACCTCCTCTCTCAAATTATAGGTGCACATTTTAAATGTAGCTGTTTGTACTAGTCCTAAAGATTGACTTGGTCATGCAGTTCATTTGTAACTTTAGAAATGGTAATTTTGGTTAGTAAATTTGGTTAGTAATGGTAATTTTGGTTTAGTAAGCTATCATTAATTTGTATTCCTCCACAAGTACAAGAATTGTGGCACAAATAGCTTATTTGGAAGGTGGCCTTGAAAAACATCAATAAAGGAGTAGGGAAGTGAGACAGGGAAGGAAAGACAGCCAATAGAGTGTTTTTTTTTTTATCAAGAAAGATCCCATTGTGGGAAACTAGTGCTTCATTCTATAGGAGAACTCTGGAGACTATAGGAGACACACCTTAGAGTCATACCACCTAAGGCATTAGAGATCTGGGGAATAGATACTCCAAGTCCTGTTCATCATGGTTTGAGGACTTCTCCAAGGGGCATTAATTCTCTAGTACTTCTTTTTTTTTTTTTAATGTTTTTTATTTATCTTTGAGACAGAGAGAGACAAAGCATGAGTGGGGAGGGGGCAAAGAGAGAGGGAGACACAGAATCCGAAGCAGGCTCCAGGCTCTGAGCTGTCAGCACAGAGCCTGACGCGGGGCTCAAACTCACAGACTGTGAGATCATGACCTGAGCTGAAGTCGGATGCTTAACCGACTGAGCCACCCAGGCGCCCCGGGTAGTTCTATTTTTAATTTTTTCAGGAATGTCCACACAGTGTATTAGAAAAACATACTGTGGGGGCGCCTGGGTGGCGCAGTCGGTTAAGCGTCCGACTTCAGCCAGGTCACGATCTCGCGGTCCGTGAGTTCGAGCCCCGCGTCGGGCTCTGGGCTGATGGCTCAGAGCCTGGAGCCTGTTTCCGATTCTGTGTCTCCCTCTCTCTCTGCCCCTCCCCCGTTCATGCTCTGTCTCTCTCTGTCCCAAAAATGAATAAACGTTGAAAAAAAAAATAAAAAAAAAAAAGAAAATTAAAAAAGTAAATCATTTGACCTGCTTTGACTTTAGGCCTTTGGTTGACCTGTAGCTTAGATAAAATAATATGAATAAGAACTATTATTATTATTATTATTAGTAGTAGTAGTAGTAGTAGTAGTAGTAATAGTAGTAGTAGTAGTAGCAGGAGGAGGAGGAGGAGGAGGAGGAGGAGGAGGAGGAGGAGGAGGAGTAATAGTGGTAGTAGCAACAGCAGTAGTATAATTTGCTGTGCCCTAACTCTGTGGTCCAGTGGTATGTGGTTTGCATAGATGAGTCATTTAATCCTTATATTAACTCTCTGATGTGGCTACTATTATTATATTTATATTATATACGACTGCTTCCTTGGGTCTACGAGATCTTTCCAATCAAAGGAAAACCTTTCTCTTTACAACTACCAAGTAATCCAAGGTGGGGGGAGGATTTCAACACCACCCAAATATTTTGTTCCCCCAATAACCCTTTACCCAGTAGCTTTAACATTCTTGTACCAACCAATTGTTACATTATGGATGCAAAAGAGTGATTCGTTATTTTTGTCAGTCCTTCTATATTTGTTAGCTGACATCTTTCTGTAGAAAAGGGCATTTCTTTTTTTTCCCACTGTCTTTTTTTCCTTGAGCAACACCTGGACTCAGGGAGTTTTATGTATTTAGCATTGTAATAATTTATGGCCATCATTCCTTTTGATATTCAAATTGTATAAATTTACCAAGTAGGAACTCCTTCAAATTGGCTTTTATGTTCTTCCAGCACTCTTTGAGTGCTTTCTTGCTTTCTGGCATGGAAAAATATTTCAGGCTCACTCTCTTACTCTTCCTGCCCCTGACCTATAAGCATTTCTCTTTAAGCATTTCTACAAGCGCTTCATTTCTCAAAGGAACTCTGTTTCCTTTCAGAGACAAATGGTATCTAGACACCAAATCTGTGTTCACTGCTGTTCAGTGTCATTGTCTCCAGACCCCTTCAATGAACAGAACCAGAAAAGCTCTTTTTTCAAAAAATAATGAATTCATTTTGCTCTTCCCATTTTCATTATTCTGATGGATAACCAAAAGAAGAACTGGATTTGCAGCTGTGCCTTCTGTGATATGCCCTTTGTGAACTGTCTTCTCTCTGTTGGCTGCTGGAAGGTGTTGCTAGCTGCAATTTTACCTCTCTCTCTTCCAGACTTACTAACACCTTTGGTTCCAGAAAAGACTTCAGTGACTGTTTTCTAGGCTGGCTTTTTTGCTGCTGTTCTTTGCCCCCATTTCACAGCCCAGCTAGGGCTGAATACCAAATAACATTGTGCCATCTTACTACATTACATTCCTAGTTGCCAAGAGAACATCACATTTCAAGGACACTTTGGCTATTTGAAAGCTATGGAACCTTTGTTAGCTTTCAGCCAGAATTGTTTTCTGTTCAAAGGCAAGATAACACCCTATTATCCTCAAGCATTCTCTTATAAAGCTTCACCTTCTCCAGACTCACCTTATCTTGCTTTTGTTTTTTGTAGACATCTTATTTGCATTTGCAAGTTCATTACCAAAAAGGGTAAAATTAATTTAAAAATACTGTAAAGTATCTGTCATGTTTATGGTGCTGTATTTAAACAAGGTTTATAATTTGTACAGTAGTGATAATGACAACTGGATATGCATTAGCTCATTTAGAGCACTTATTTAGATCCCATTGTCCTGGTAGCTTCTCTTCCTACCTTGTCTTTTCCCATGGTGGCAAGAAAAGGAGTTAGATAATTATGTGTTCTCTTTCCCTACATTTGTGTGTTTTTTTTATTCTTCCATTTGTTCAAAATATCTGGAATCCTTAAGTCCAATCCACTGCTCAGAGATCTTTTTCTATCTTCTTCTCACATTTATTTCTTTGTCAACCTCTTATCCTGTATCCCATCAACTATCACCTCTTTCCCTCTTTAGCATGGTGGTTAAGAGCATGGTTTCTGGAGATAGTTTCTAGTTATGTAGTTAAGTACCCATAGGCTGGCTACTTAATTTTTCTGTGTCTTAGGTTCCTTATTTGTAAATCAGGGATAATAATGGCACCTACTTCATAATCTTGTTGTGAAGATTAATTGAATAATATGTGTAAATCATATAAAATGGTGTTTAGCATTAAGAATAGCTTCAATAAATGTGAGCATATTTTATTATTTATTGCATACACATCATCACAAAAAAGACTTATGTCTGTTTCCAGGATCAAATGCTTGTCCCTCATCTTTCCACAAATAAACTGAACAGGGTCTCACCACCTGCATCTTTCACACAGAAGGCCAAAGTGTCTGACTCAAGTAAATGAGAAGTGGGAGATAAAGGTAAGGAAGGAAGAGGGGGTAATACAAGTATACACTGTTCTCTCCGATACAGGTTGACTTTATTGCATTTCTCTGTCATGTCTCTCTGAAGGTAAGGTTACTAGATAAAACACAAGACATCAAGTTTAATTTGAATTTTAAATAAACAACAAACCATTTGCTGTATGGACATAGTATAGTACAGTGTAAACATTTTTAATTTTCTATATATTATGACGTTTTGGCATCCTAAAATAAAGACAAAACCTTTCTGGCTAGAGAGCAATTACCCTTCCCTGAGCTAGCCAATTCTTAGAGATAGCAAAGGGCCTAAGCAGAGCATGTTTTTAATGTACAAACTAAACAATCAGGGGCTATACTTTCTTTATCTGGCCTGTACACCCCACAAGACCATATTACTCTGCTTTAATAATCCCAGGGCTAGATGCCAGGTAACTAAGGAGCCCACCTATAGTCTAAAGCCTGATAAAATTATTCAACCTAACCAGTCCTCTGCCCTGCCTTGTGGAAACCCTAGTAAAGACAGTGGCCCAAACTTTTCCCTTGTTCCCGACTTCTGTTTCCTGACCATTCTGGTATCTTTGCCATATGACCCTGAACAGTGTGTCATGCTCCTGTGTCTAGGATCTGTGAGTATAATAAAATTTGCTTTTTCTGGAGCCTCTCCTCTGTCTCCTCTTGCCACATCTGACTGACAATCTCATAAAAGAATACAAACATAAACTAATAAATTATTTGTTGCTTATTTGAAATTTGCATTTAACTATGTATCCTGTATTTTATTTGCTAAATTTTTTGACCCTAACTGGAAGCCCCATGACAAAGACTGGTACAACATTCTCGGTCTGAAGATATCATGATTAGGTACAAACAGGAGCTGTAGCAGATGCTATCAGTCTGCTGCTCTTGTCCTTGGACCTGGCTGGCTAGCACGCTCCAGCCCACATCTACCTCCAATGTCTGCGTCTCTGGGCCTGAGGGTTTCTTCTGAAACTTGCAAGGCAGATGAGAAATGTTGTTGAAATAATTTCTACCCTTCCTCTACCTCAGTAGCCCTCAACCAATGACTGCCTGAGGTTGTGGTATAATTGCTTCAGCTCCCTTGGTCTCTGGGTGGGATAATTCTGAGGCATATATTTTACAGAATTTCCCAGAGTTTTCTCTCAGGATTAAGCTTCATTTGTCCACTGTAGTGACTGGCTTAATAATGGACCCTGTCGTTGAAAATGTTGCCTTCCCTTTCCCTTATTCTTTCCTCACTATTCCATTGGTGGTACCTGTGCTTCCCAAATACACAACTGGCAATAGAATGCTGATGACAGGGTCTGATTCTTGGAAATCCAATTAAGATAGTAGCTGTTAGTCTCTCCTTTGTTTCCAGCATCTTCTTGATGATGTCTGTATTGTGTTAGTTCATTTGCTACTAGTAGTTCATTGAACTAGTAGTTCGATGCTACTACTTGAGTGGATTAAATATACAGAGTTTCTTAAAAAAAAAAAAAAACAACTCTCCAGTTGCTATATTGTTTCACAAAAGTATTTCTTCTTTCATTCCTGGCTTGCATTTTAGTAATTGTCTGGTCTGCTTTTTTGACAACTAATAATCTGTTTCTTTTTCCAGGATGCCAAGAGATTGGTTTAGAATTGGGTATTAAGACCAGCTCTGGCACAACAAATGAAAGGTCTTCCATTGCTGCTTGTGAGGAACTCTAACAAAGGTAAGATAATATGTAGCAAAATTACTTGCCTCTTTGATCTGGCAAAGAATATAATTTAAAAAAAAACCTGACATCTTATATGACAGAGTCTGAGTAGGAAGCATAGCATTTATCACCTCCTGTTCACCAGCTTTTCTTTGGGGAAAAAAAAGTCAGTAAGATTTTATCTTGGATGACGCCTACTCACCTGGCTTGGCTTAAACTAAAAAAACATGAAAATGGTGGAGTGTGAAATAACATGCCAGGTATACAATTTAGCCATGTTATGGCTTAAACACTAAAAACAAAATTTACTTTCCCAGAAAAGGGATGTTCAGTAAATCTACACTATATATTAAAAACTAATAAAGGTGCAATCATTGTTGAAGAAAATGGGGCATGGATATTTGTCAGTGCCTAAGTGTGGGGAGAAATAGCAATGTCTGTCCTTTAGGATTATATCAGGAAAGCCCTAAAGGCTGAAACTCAATATGTATCCAGATTCTTAGGAACAAACTTACTGCATGGAGCAGGGTATATGTGAATGATGAAGCTGGTTATATAGGTGTACTGTGTTTATCTTGTAATAAATATTTTTATCTTCAATAATTATCCTTAAAAGGAAATTTCCTGAAAACATTGACCAGACCCTCCACTGATGAGTAAGAATTAGATCTGCTGAACTCTGGAGTCTTGCAGAAGAACATGTCTAAGAATTCAAGGTCCCTCAAATCTAGGCCTCATTGCAGACCACGGCATCCTTTCTTTCCTAAATACAGTCTCTGAGTGGGAGGTTCTCAATGTAGTACTGACGTAGGTGTGAACATTTAGTATTTAAAGTCATGGGAAGCAACTTAAATTAAATTGCGTTGAAGTTTTTCAAGCTTTGAAATTTCTATTTTGGATATTTTTTAAAGGAGGTGTGGGGAGAGAGAGAGAAACAGCTTGTTCACTGGGTAGCTTTGTGTCCACCCGCCTCACCCTGCCTGCAACCCTCTGGAAATCAACAATCATTTTATTGGCACCAGTACAACAAGTCTGTCAGTACTGGAGAAAATGTACTTTTTTGTGTATGCTTTTTGTATTGGTCTTCTCTTGTACGAAGTAGAGTCACAGCCACCAACAAGAGAAGCTATATTTACAAAACCATGTTCCCTTGCAATCTTGCTTGTACAATCTGCTCCTGAACATTCCATCTGGCATGGATTGAAGAGACTCAAGACATGGGCTTACTTAAAGAAATATTTTTTTTCCAATCAGAGATTCATGTTCTGAGGAGTGAAAGGAATAGATTCTACTCCTATTTCTAAAAAGTTTTCAGAATTCCTTAATTTAGGTTATTGATCTGAATTGATTTTGGTGTCCAGAAAAGCAGCAATGAAGATGTATACTAAAAAGGAAAATAGTTCTGAGTTGAAACTGGCAATCAACCCATCCATAAAGGATGTTTTTCAAAAACCATATTTGCTAAACCTCAGTATTATGTGGATTATTATTTATATTTTGATTCTGCTGGTTGCTTTTGTTTATGGTGATTGGTAGAGGCAGACTGGTTTAGTCTCCTTGAGTTAATCAATAAGATTCATTTAAAAAGTGAATAGCAGCACTATAATGCCTGGCAACTAGTGGGTGCTAAATGAATATTTGTTGAATGAAAGAACACGTTACATTTTAGTGGCATAATGTGGTTTTTCAAGCGCTGCAATAATCGTTGTTTTATTTGATTCTCTCAAGTAGCTAGAGAGGAAACTTCAGGATCGCAGATTCTATAGCCATGACTAAAGTCACCCAACTGGAAAATGGATGAGTTAGTATTTAAACTCAGATTATATAAATGAAAGATCATACCTTGACTCCTCCAGGCATGGAAGCATGGAATACAAGGGACTTTGGGGGAAGAACTAGCTCATTTTTATGCCAGTTAGGGCATGTTATTTAAGGAAATAATAGTATGGAATGGTAAATTTGGTCTACCTTCTAGACGGTCTTGAATGGGAGGCTAATGTGTTTGGACTCTACTCCAAAGGCAGTGGGAAACCATTGGAAGTTTTTAAGCAAGGGATTAGTGTTGTCCTTTAGGCATATTATCTTTTTCCATGATGGACTGGAGCAAGACAAGAGCAGCAGAAAACATAGATGTTTCCTCCTCAGAAACAGATAAAAAATAGAAGTCAAGATACTGAGAGAGTTTGAAGTGGTAGAGGGAAAGTTAGGATGCTGTGCTCAAAGGTATTTGTAGGCCTTTGTAGTCTTGAGGTATGATTCCTAGTGTGGGTGGAATTAGGATAGAATTGAATCTTTATGGAGGTACTTTAGAACTTCTCATTATGAGCAGAAAATAAAAAAAGCTTCTAGACAGCAAGTAAGGCTTGCCTGAGACTAGATGCCATGAATTGTGGTGGACCCAAGTGACAAAGTGCTGAACCTTTGAGCAATAGAGCCTGTAGAGTTGGAAAACCAGAAAACACAGCAATTAAAAAATAAGGCATTATACATTTGGGAATTTTGCACCTAGGACATGTTCAGTTAAAGTTGTTAACTAAAAATTAGGGTGACAAGGTAGAAGAATTGGAAAGGATAGAAGACCAGGAAATACTCATGAGGAGATTAAATATCAGGCTCATTATATGTGAGGATGTAGAACAGGGAATTGTAGAGCTAAAGGAAGAGATTTGAGGGTTTGGGTTCTTAGATATTTGTTGAGAAATGACAATTTCAGAAGTACAATGAGTGACTAAAATGCAATGAAGATGGAGGTTACTATGGTTTAGAAAATCAGTGTTAACAGAGAACAGGGTAATAGGAGAGTGATCAATGATGGTGACCTCACTGGGGAGAGTATAAAGCAAAGGGCCAGAGAAGAAATACTGTGAAGCTGAATTTGTATAGAAAGACTTTACGAGATCAAAGACAAAATTAAATTGAATCTCTTCATATCTGACTATTCATTTATCCCCCTGCCCCAACCCACCCAATTGCAACATTCATTGCCAAGTTGTAGGTCTTCCATAAATAAAAATTCACTCTTAAACATGGTCTTTAAAATAATAGGAAAGCCTTTTTACTGTTCATACGGGAGAAGAAAAGAAAACTTCCCTGTTTCCACGAATGAATAGAACCAAGTTAAAACAGTGCACTAATACAATTCTTGGCAGGGAAGAAATAGAGAGGTATAGCCAACAGCTGTGAAACTAGAGTAAGCACAAAGATAGGGAAGGTTGCCAAATGGACTGGACAAACTCCTTTAGACTTTCCAAGAAAATGCCAATGGTTATTTCTTTGAGTAAATGTAAACTTGCTTAAAATTCATTTGAGAGGAAATAATAGAAATGTAGGAAAATCATAAATAATATGCCCAGGGTGGCTAGAGAAAATCTCAAAGTGTAGATAATAATTCTACTACAAATTAATGTGAGCTGCCATTGAGGTCTTTGTTTTCTAGCAGGTCTTTCACTAATATCAGTGGCAACCTCCACAGTGCCAAGTCCATTTCATTCAAGTCCTGGACTTCTCCTTCCTTGCTTCCACTGTTTCCCTAACACATCCACTCTTATCTGACTTTGTTGTGAAAGAACAGAAATCATATGCTATTATCTTCTTCAGCTTTCCTCTACTACACTTCATATTTTCTCTGTATCTTCATCTATCTTCAACTTCTTCCCTCCCTTCCATTTCAGAGAC
This sequence comes from Leopardus geoffroyi, assembly GCF_018350155.1. Lineage (NCBI taxonomy): Eukaryota > Metazoa > Chordata > Mammalia > Carnivora > Felidae > Leopardus > Leopardus geoffroyi. The sequence continues at coordinate 17,031,814 of NC_059343.1, forward strand.
AGATGTAATAGGGAACAGGGTAGAGGGGGCTAAGGCTCACTCTCCCATGTATGTCTTTGTTACCTCCTTTCAAGGTGCTTCCATATTCATCAGCAAGTTCCTCACTGCAGAACAGTCTCTTCTTGTGCCACTTCATTCCATTCATCCTATTAAAGTAAGTGTCTCAAGTATTCCATCTATAGTAACCCTACTTCCTTTCTATAATTCACCTTCCAATTCCTATATATTGGGTTATGGCCCAAGGAATTCTGACATGCCAGTGACAACCAAATCCAACAAAGCCATAACTAACATTTGAAGGTTGTATAGTTTCCTATTAAAATATAGCGACCAACTTTGCCCAAGATAACTTTTTGTTTAGTTTGAATTTCACTTCAGCTTTGACATCTGAATCACTCTGAAGAACATTAGCCTTAAGCTGGAAAAGTCTTAATTGCTTTTGTAAAAACTTAGGTAGTCCTGACAGAGTAAGCCCTCAACTCTCTGGTGACTGGTAATTGGAAACCAGAAGTAGTTTCCACATTGCAGTAAGAACTGTTTCCAAAAATCCTATTCCCAGAGATTGGAGATAAGACACATTGGGGGAAGGATGGTTAGGAGATGTGTGTTTTGTTTTTGTTTGTATATGGAGTCAGACCAACTGATATTTCACACTTAAATACCAAAAATTTTGGAGGTTTGTTTTTTGATAAGTGGTAAGCTTCCTTACCACTAAAGTTAGAATGACATGATGATGGCAAACATATTTTTGATCTGGTAGACAGTGAAAACCAGAAATAAAAGAATATATAGCAGTTTTAGGAGCAGATGACAGTGCTTTCAAAACTTTTTGAGATTTTTCTTTGTTTTTTTTTTCAAACTCATTTAATGTAACCAATTAAAATTACTAAAATCAGATGATGCAATGATAGTGAGCACTAGAGCACCTAGCAGATTGATTGTATAAATATGTGGAGTGATACTAATGTTAGATACCATTAGTTAAGACTGGATAAAGGGAAATTACATACAATTCAAATGTTTAAGTCACATTGTTCTGACTAATCTTATTTTGGCCACTCTACAATATGTCTGTACTTATTTATCTCTTAAGGGTGTCCATTAATGTTGATGTGCCGTCTGATTTTTTTTAACATTTTATTTTGAACTAATTTTAGATTTACAGAAAAGTTGCAAAAATAGTAGTGTTCCCATATAACCCTTGCACATCTTTCCCTAATGCTAACATCTTATATAATCATGGCACAATGATCAAAATGAGGAAGTTAACAGTGGTATAATATTATAAACTAAACTGTAGACCTCATTCAAATTTCACCAATTCTTCCACTGAAGTCCTTTTTATGGTCTAGTATTCAATCCAGTATCCCACATATCATTAAATTTTTATGTCTCCTTAGTCCCCTCTAAATTGTGACAGTTCTTCAGTCTTTCCTTCTCTTTCATCATGACCTTGACACTTTTGAAGAATATTGACCAGTTATTTTATAAATGCCCTTAAATTTGTTTTTTTTCTGATGCTTTTCATGGTTAGATTGAGGTTAGCATTTATGGCAAGAATGCCACAGCATGATGTGCTCTTCTCAGTGTTTCATGTAAAAACGTACATGATGTCAATATGTCCCATTACTGGTAGTGTTTACCTTGATCACCTGGTTAAAGTGGTGTCTGTTGGGTTTCTCCACTATACAGTTGCCATCATTACCTTTATAGTTAAAAAATACCTTGGGAGACCAGATTTTTAAGAACAAAATAGAAGATTGTTCACATGTATCAAATGACTAAGCAACTCTGAAGGGTGGGAAGACTAGTAACATGACTTTGAACACAGACAAATTTGTTAGAGAGGAAGAAGTACTTTCCACTACTCTTTGCTAATTAATTTATTCAGGGAGAAAAAAAACCTTACATATTCAACCCCTATTTAGGGAAATGGTAATTATCTAATTTATTTTGGTTCTACCGCTATGCATTTCAGATATGGCATCAGATAGAAGCACTTAGAAGTCCTTGGGGTTAGAGATTTTGATTGTCTGTTTCTATTTCTTACTCATTGTTTCCTGAATGATCTCTTTTCTTGTGTGTGTAGGGAAAGAGAGTCTTTACAAAGTCATCAATGTTTATTTTTAGATAATGGATAAATCTGATCCTAATTAATTATAACAATACTAGTCACATGGCCAAATATTAAAAATCTTTTGCAATAAAAATAGTGGAATGGCATGATTTCTCCAAGTTACACTTTCAAGGTTAGCTCTGTCATTGCTTTGTCCTATTCTTTAACCTCTCCAAATAATTTGTTTATTCATTTGTTTGTTCATTCATCAATTTTTCACTCACTCATACATTTATTCTATTGGCTGAGTACAAACTAAGTAAAAGGCATTGCACTGAATGATTCAGGAGAAATGGAAAGGAGTAAGAGACTGTGTCCACCCACGGGAAATTTACTATTCTAGTAACATGAAGAACTATAATACACTATTATGTTATAACTATTGGGGATTCTCTGTTTCTCATGCATGGGAAGACTCCCCAAAGGGAAAAAGCTATGGATTCCATCTTTCTATCTGTTGTTCAAATTCCTTGGAACAAAGGTGATGACATATTCTTCAATGGAAATGAGTCTTCATGACTAAAAATAAAGGAACTGCATAAAAGAACAAAATAGATGACTAGGAGATCCCTTCCTTTTTTTCCCAAAGTAGTTGGGGTCTCAGCAGGCACAACTTGAGACACCATTAGAACAATCAGAGAGATTTTGTCTGTTACACCATGAGCTCCTTTAAGGAAGGGAGCTTGTCATCTGCAGCACTGTATCCTTAGTACTTGGCACCAGGCCGGGCCTGCAGACAGGGCTCAGGAGAGGTCTCATGAATGGGCAGCTTCAAGCTTTTATAAACATATGGGGAACTTTTATACATGCATAGTGTGGATACAGTTTTCATAGATGTTATTTGCAATTGAATAATTTGCTTTCTGAAGCCCCAAGCTGTGTGAATATGAGTGGATTCCTCTGGGATTTCCAGAACAATGCATTTTCATCTAATGGGACTCAAGACAAGTGAAGTGTAGGTCAAACCTCAAGTCATATAACTTGATCCCTGTTGACCAAGGACAGACATTACTGACCCATTAGACTAGGTTAGAGACATGACCTTTTAGGCACAACCATAATATCTTGTGTTTTCTCTTTTACAGAATTCATTATTTTTGTAATTCTTTCATTAATGTCTATATTTCCTGACAGAATAAGAGCATCCAGGGGACACAGATCTACAGAATTGTTTTAATTAATCATCCCTGGTACATGCCACCTAGCACATAGGAGACATTTAATAAATAATTGGTGCATAAATGAACAAACAAAAGGTACAAAACACAGAATAAGATACGTATAACAAGTAAGGTGTAGTTAAAGGATTATGGGTAAATAGGGAAAGGGGAAGTTACATATATCCAGAAAGGATATCAAGGAGGTGCATTTAAACTGAGTCCAGAAGGATGAGGATGATTTAGAGCTCTGAAGATGAGAGTGCATAAAAGGAGTGGTGGCAGTAATGCAAGGAAAGCCTTTCAAATGAAGGAGCCACAGCAGCAGCAGAAATGGAGTTTGGCTAGTTGGGCAGGAAAGTAGTGGATATGAAAGTGAGCAGGCAGAAATAGGATTGGAAATGAAGTAAACCAATAGATATATGTGTGATGGGTTGAGAATTTAAATAATGAAAATATAATTATGAAAATATATATGATTGTCATTATCATAGTTCAAGTATAGGATGATTCTCATTACTTTTTATTATTCTTTACTGTCATATTTTGAAGGCTTCAGTGTAGTTCTATTCAGAAAATGTATAATAGGTTCTTTTAGAGAGGAGTAAAGGCATGATACATTTTACTGTAATATAAAATCAATTTAATAATTTTACTTGCCATAAGTATGATGAAAAACTCAGAGCAGGATGGTTAATGGTGAACAAAAGGTTGTTATACTTGTTTGAAATAACTATTTCTGATTTGACCTCATAATATTACTTCCTTAATATGACTATACACTAAAGTCTCAAAAGATAAAAGTAATTTGAGATGCTTTCTAGACTATCTCTGACTAGTGTCTCAAATTGACAGCATGGGGGCCATCTTCCCCTTCTTAGGCTCTCCAGCAAAATATCCTATTTGAGAAATCTTAACAAGTTAGTGGGTTTTTAAAAAAAATATGTGAACTAAATACCTCTTTCTATGCTTTATGCTACATTTTAAAATTGAGATAGAATTGACATATAACATTGTGTAAGTTTAAGTGTACAATGTGTTGGTTGATAGATTTATGTATTGTAATATGAATATCACTGTATTGTGAGGGTGGGAGGTGAGGGAATTACAGAGATGTTGGTCAAAGGTAAAAACAAAGTTAGAAGATGAACAAGTTCTGGAGACGTATTGCAGAGCATTATGATTATAGTTAAATTTTTTTCCTTCACGTGTTCAGGAAGATGGAGGGTCATCATTTTACAACTGCCAATAGTGTTGTTTTCCACTTACATGTTGACTCTGTACCCAATTACCCACATCCCATCATACAACCTTCCAATGTTAAATAGCCTCTCAATTCAAGAGATTCCTGAGAGAATCAATATGACTTCCCGTTTTCATCTCTACTTGCTTCACCTCAAAAATGTGTCAAGAAGTATAAACTTTGTATAGATTCCCATCACAGCATGTAGAGTTTAATACTCACCCACCACCCCACCCAAAAAGGTGAATAGCCATACAAGGAAATGGAATAAGCCACTTAGCATCACTCTATGAGCGGTTTAAAATGACAGCTTTGCAGAACATATGTGAGCTCAGAATAAAGACCCTTGGTAAATTCATGCAATATGCTTTGTACACTAATAAAATTCATCATAGTCTCTTGGAATGCAACAATTATTCATACTCTCCTCACTCCTTTTTTTTTGGAGAAGAACAAACTGAAATAGTTCTTTATAGCAGCATGTTGGGATGAAAGCAAGTAGGATGTGATTTTTCTCAGGTGTGTAGTTCAGCGAGAGAGAGCAGCCTGACTATGAAGGTTGGTAGCAGTATTGCTTTTTCCCGTCAAACACTGGAATTAAGTGAAATGGATTTGAAATAGAAGAACATATTGTACTGTACTTCTTATGGAAGAAAACATATCCCTATAACACTTTGTACAAGCTAACATTAGACATGGTAATTAAATTCAGTGGTTGTTCCAAGATTAATAGATGCTTTACTTCAAGTACTTTGCTAGCAGAACAGAATCAGATGGAAGCAAAATGAGAGAAAAACGAATCTTATCCTTTTCAATTCATTGAGCTACAGGAAAGCACTTTACAGCTAACCCTTCTCAGAGACCCAATACATAATCTCATGAGGTGGTCCCCTTTCCTTCTGATAAAGGTGATTCCCAAGCACATTGACTATAAAGCAATATCCTTTGACCACCAGCTAAGTTCTATCCAGGTCTTTGACAGGATATATCATCATGCATATTAATCGTCAAAATAATTTAAATCTGAATTTGAAACTCTCAGCTTGTGTTAATAAAGGTGATATTCCATAGGTTATCTTCACTATGAATTTACTTTTTCTTTTTAAAGAAAATACTGTGTGTTTAGGTCAAATCAACTTAAATTTTTGCTTACTTATAAAAAAGCACCAAAATTGAGCAGCCCATTGTATTGATTTGGGTGAGATTGCTTTTACTCGATCTTTTTTCTAGTGAAGATATTCTCTAATCACTCATAAAAGGACAAGATAACATCATATACATCCTGATGGAATGTATTGAGAAGGGCACATTATTTTTGTGGCATTCCTGTCAAAACTATATAATCTGAATATAATCATTAGAAAACATCAGACAAATCCAAATGGAGGGTCTCTAGTAATTCTTAGAGGAGACTACAACAATAAGACAACTAAATGTAATTTGAGGGTCGCCTGGGTGGCTCAGTCAGTTACGCATACGACTTCGGCTCAGGTCATGATCTCGTGGTCAGTGAGTTCCAGCCCCGCATCATGTTCTGTGCTGCCAGCTTGGAGCCTGGAGCCTGCTTCAGATTGCGCGTCTCCCTCTCTCTCTGCTCCTCCCCTGCTCACGCTCTGTCTCTCTCTGTCTCTCAAAAATGAATAAACATTTATTTATTTTTTTTTAATTTTTTTAACGTTTATTTATTTTTGAGACAGAGAGAGACAGAGCATGAACGGGGGAGGGTCAGAGAGAGAGGGAGACACAGAATCTGAAACAGGCTCCAGGCTCTGAGCAGTCAGCACAGAGCCCGACGCGGGGCTCGAACCCACGGACCGTGAGATCGTGACCTGAGCCGAAGTCGGACGCTTAACCAACTGAGCCACCCAGGTGCCCCAAAAATGAATAAACATTTAAAAAAACAATATGAAATCCAGGACAAGATCTTAGACTTTAAAATAATAGTTATAAGTGGTTTTATTCAATTGGCAAAATTGAAATATGGATTACAGATTAAATAATAGTATTGTATCAATGTTAAATTTCCTGATCTTGATAATGTGATTATGTAAGAGAATATTCTTGTTCTTGGGAAATACACATTTATATGTCTAGGAGTAAATGGACATAATTTCTGAAACTTACTCTTAAATGATTCAGAAAAAATATATCAGTGTTTGTCTGCCTATCCAGAGACAGAGTGATAAAACAAATGGGAAAGAATATTAACAACTAGTAAATCTAGGTAAAATGCGCATGGAAATTTTTCATACTATTTTTTTAAAAGATTAAAGTTTAATTATTTTGAAAGAGAGAGCGAGAGAGAGCAGGGGAAGTGCATAAAGAGAGTTAGAGAGAGAAAACCCCAAGCAGGCTCCACACTGCCAGCATGGAGACCAACATGGAGCTCCAACCCACAAACTGTGAGATTATGACCTGAGCCAAAATGAAGAGTTGGATGCTTAACCGACTGAGCCACCCAGGTGCCCCAAATTTTTCATACTATTTATGTAACTCTTATGTAAGGTTGAAATAAAAAGTTTTAAAATACTTTAAAAAGATATTATCTGTACTTTCCATTGAGTATGAGTAGTCTCAAAAGTCTTGTCTTGCCTGGCTTTCATCTTGTATGCAGTAAAATTATTAGCAATGACACAAAAATTCTTAACAGTGTTAAAGAACTATAAAAAATGACCTGTTTTAAATTATGTAAAACTCACTTAAAATCTGTTGAATTTGAAATAGGATCCATTCGTGTCAACTTCAGATCCATTGCTTGAATGTGAGTTTCACACAGAGACTAAATTTATATACCTATTCAGTGGATATTACAAATATTCTTTATTATTGTTGACTGAGAATTTTCTACTTGGTTCTGTATTTTAACTCAATGTGTCCCATTTTGAAGAACAATAAAAATGGAAATATTTCATCTAAGTATCATGTTTTTAAATGACTTTTGATTTGATTATTTTTAAGTGACATCATTTGAGACAATTGCTATTCTTAAGGAAATGTGTAGGTGTAAGTATGATCCCAGTGTTTTGGGGAGGCATTATTGACATGTAGTGGGAGGAAGTCAGAATTAAGAGAGAATGAGTGGGACAAACCTAATCCATGAAAAGTTTTACTTCCTGCACTACCTTCAAGTGTCCCACTGGACATTCATGTTTGTAAAAACCTGTTAATAATTAACAAATATAAAGCATAATTACATTTTTAAATTAAAAAAGTATCTTGCACAATTCTAATAATCATTATATTTTCCAGGAATGTAAATGGCACTATCATATGCATTGAGGAAAGACTGAATTCATTTTGTTTAGAATTTTACTAGAAACTTTACTAATCTGGAAAATCATGTCACCAATGGCAGTGTCACTCATATTTGAATAGCTGAATCAGCCTGTATTATGTAACTATCCTCATTATGGAGATTCCAGGAATATACATATATACATAAGTGTAATTATCTAGCTTTCATTTCAAAATTTAAAAAAATTAAAGTTTCAAGAATATTCAACTGTATATTGTCTTATTTCTTTTTTAAATTGAAAATTGCCTGATTTGGGCCCTTGACTATTATTATTATTATTATTATTATTATCATCATCATTAACTTTATTTTTTAGAGCAGCTTTTGGTTCACAGCAAAATGAAGCAGAAAGCACAGAGCATTCTTAAATACCTCCTCCCCCGGACAGCCTCACACAGTATCAACATCTTGCACCAGTATGGTAGATTCATTATAATCAATGAACCTACACTGACACATCATTATCACCCCAAATCCTTAGTTTACATTAGGATTCTTGGTGATGTACATTGTTCTATGGGTTGTGACAAATGTATAATGACCTGTACCCACCATTATGGGATCATACATAACGGTTTTACTGCTCTAAAATCTCTCTGTTTTCCACCTATTCATTCTTTTCTCTTCCCTAACCATGGACAGCTGCTGATCTTTTTACTGTCTTCATGGTTTTGCCTTTTCCAGAATGTCATATACTTGGAATGAGAACCCTGCTAATACACACTGTATGTAGCCTTTTCAGATTCACTTCTTTCACTTAATAATAAGCATTTTAAGTTTATTATTTCTTTTATTTATTTTTTTAACATTTATTTACTTATTTTGAGAGAGAGCATGAGCAGGAGAGGGGCAGAAAGAGAGGGAGAGAGAAAAGCCCAACAGGCCCTGCTCTGTCAGCACAGAGACTGACACGGGGCTCAGTCTCACGAATCTTCAGATTATGATCTGAGCGGAGAATAAGAGTTAGACGCTTAACTGACTGAGCCATCCAGGCACCCTTATTATTTCTTTTACATCCAAATTTATTTATTATGATTAGTAGTAAGCATCTGACCCTTTCTTTTGTGATTGTGCTCAAACACATTTGAAATATAGTTTATATTAAAAATTACTTTCCTTTCATTTTTCCTTTATATCACTGGATATTATGTAGAATTGCCCACAGCAGGCAAGGAGAGTATCTGCAGACCACTGGTCTGAAGGATAGAAGAGACAAAACACAACAGCAGAGTACATGTAGCACACACCAGAGACATTCCCTGAAGCACAAGGCCCTCCCTGGGTACTATATGACCTATTCTTCATAAAGCCTTTACTTTTGGGATTAGGAGACATAACTGACTTTTCTAACACAGAGAATAAGGCAGAGGCTTAGACAAAATGCCAAGAGAGAGGAATTTCTCCCAAGTGAAAAAAAAAAAAAAAGATAAAACCACAGCCAGAGATCTAAGCAGAACAGATATAAGTAACATGCCTGATGGAGAGTTTAAAGCAACAATTCTAAGTATACTCACTGGGCTTGAGAAAATAACAGAAGATATCAGTGAGACCTTTACCACAGAGATAAAAGAGTTAAAAAAGTCAATCAGAGAAGAAGAATGCAATACACGCGATTGGAAACAGGCTTGATGCATTGAACAACTGTCTGGAAAACACAGAGGAATGAATCAGTGATCTAGAAGATAAAATACTGGACAGTAATGAATTTGAACAAAAGAGAGAAACAAGAATTATGCAACACGAGAATAGACTTAAAGAACTCAGTGACATCATTAAACATAATAACATTCATATTATAGGAATCCCAGAACAAGAAGAGAGAGAAATGGGGACAGAAAATTATTTCAAGAAATAATAGCATAAAACTTCCCTAATCTGGGGAAGGAAACAGACATCCAGATACAGGAGGCACAGAGAAATCGCAGCAAAATCAACAAAAGCAGGCCAACACCAAGACATACTGTAATTAAATTTGCAAAATATAGTGATAAAGAAAACATCTTAAAAGCAGCAAGACAAAAGAAGTCCTTAAATTGCAAGGGAAATCCCCTAAGGCTAGCTGGAGATTTCTCTACAGAAACTTGGCAAGCCAGAAGGGAGTGGCACAATATATTCAAAGTGCTAAATGGAAAAAATCTGTAGCCAAGAATATGCTATCCAGCAAGGCTATCTTTCAGAATAGGAGAGATAAAGAGTTTTTCATATAAGCAAAAACTAAGGGAGTTCATAATTACTAAAATCAGCCCTGCAAGAAATATTAAAGGGGACTCTGAGTGCAAAGGAGAGACCAAAAATGACAAAGACAAGAAAAGATCAGAGAAAATCTCCAGAAATATGACAAAAGAAGCAATAAAATGGCAATAAATACATATCTATCAATAATTACTTTGAATGTAAAAGGACTATATGCTCCAATCAAAATATGTAGGTGTCAGAATGTATAAAAAACAAGATCCATCTAATATACTGCCTACAGTAGACTTACTTTAGACCTAAAGAGCCTGCAGATTGAAAGTGAGGGGGTGAAGAAACATTCGTCACACAAATGGATGTCAAAAGAAAGTTGGAGCAGCAATATTTCTATTGGACAAACTAGACTTCTTTGTTATTATATATATTTTTTCTTCCTGCTTTGGTATCAGGGTAGTACTGGCTTCATGGGTTGATTTTTAATGTGTTCCTTCTATTCTGTTATTTGTAGGAATGTGACAAAGATTTTAATTTACTATTATTTTTAATGTTTTAATGTTCATCAATGAATCCATGTAGTCTTGGGCTTTTTTGTGCTGGGAGATTTTTGGTTCCTAATGCAACTGTCATTCTTAGTTTTGCTCTAAGACTTCCTTCTTCTTAGATTCAAGAATCATGATTCAGCCTTTGTAACTTGTGCATTTTTAGGAATTATCTGTTTTATTTCTAAGTTATCTGATTCGTTAGTATATAATTATTCATAGCAATCTGTTATCATACTATGTATTTCTGTGGTTGTTGTATTGTTTTCTCTTCCATTTCTCATTTTTTAGTCTTCCTATTTTTTTCTTAGTTAATATAGTTAAACCATTGCCAATTTTGTTTATTTTCTTGGAAAAACTGGTCATTACTTTCCATGTTATGTTATTGTTTATTCTGCTATTTATTTCTGAATTTTCTTTGTTATTTCCTCTACTAAATTCAACTAAGTTTCTATTTATAGTTCCTTGTGGTGTAATGTTAAAGTTGTTTATTTGAACTTTTTTTTCTTAATACAAGCATTTATAGCATAAACTTTACTCTAACATCTGCTTTTGCTGTACCCATAGGTTTTGGAATTCTTTTTCTTTTGTTTTGAGACATATTTTGGCTTGCCATTTGATTTCTTATTTGGCCTATTGCTTGTGCAGTAGTGTGTTGTTGAATATTTACTTATTAAATATTTAATATTTACATTATAGATTCCAGATTTGTTTTATTGTTGATCTTTAGTTTTGTACCATTGTTGTTGGAAAATTTACTTGGTATGATTTCAGTCATCTTAAATATGTAATATGTGTTATATCTGTTTTTATGCGATTTAACCAGAGGATCTTCAGTGTGTACTTGAAGAAAATGTGTATTCTATTTTTCTTGGATGGAACGTTTTCTATATCTTTTAGAGCCATGTATTCTGAAGTATGCTTCCAGTAAAAAAATGTTCTTGTTGAAAAAACATAACTTTAACTGAGGATACTTGTTTAAAATAAAGCATATCAGAAGGGAGGCGGGTGGGGAGAAGAGTGAAATAAGTGAAGGAAATGAAGAGTACACTTATCATGATGAGCACTGAGTCCACTCAGAATTGTTGATTCACTGTACACCTGAAACTAATAATATAACACTGTATGTTAACTATATGGGAATTAAAATTAAAAAACTTAGTAGAAAAATTTTAAAAATTAAAAAAGATTACTTGCAAAGACAGGCTATATTACCCTTGAATTTCATCTCAGTAGAGCACAGGGGATGATACAAAATATTTCTTTTCCTTTTTAAAATTTAATTTATTTTAAAATTTATATTTGAAAAAATTTCCAGCTTTATTGTGGTATAATTGAAAAATAAAAATTCTCTATATTTAGGTTGCACAATGTGATTTACTTTAAGGTATACAATGTTATGTGGAATCTAAAAAAGTTGAAATCATAGAACCAGAGAGATTAGAGATTAGAGAACCAGAGATTAAAACAGCTGTTGACAGGGGCTAGGGGTGGGGGACATGAGGAGATGTTGGTCACATGGTACAAATTTTCAGTTACAAGATGAATAAATTTGGGAGATCTAAAGTATGGCATGGTGATTACAGTTAGTAACACTATAGTTTATAGTTAATATTAGTAACAGAGTACAGATCATAAGTGTCCTCACCACATACACAAAAATGATAACTATATGAGGGGATGGATGTGTTAGTTAACTTGATTGTGAAAATCATTCACAATGTATATATACATCAAGCCATCATATTATAAAATATTTCTTTAAAAATGTAGTGTGTGGAGTGGTTCCTAAAAAATTTAAAAATTGAATTATTATATGATCCAGCAATTTTGCTTCTGGGTATATACCCAAAAGAATTGAAAGTAGAGTCTCAAAGAGATGGTTGTACACCCATGTTCATGGGATCATTATTCACAATAGTCAAGAGGTGGAAGCAACCCAAATGTCCATTAACAGATGAATGAATACACAAAATGTGATATATACATACAATGGAATATTATTCACCTTTAAAAAGGAAGGAAATTGGGGCGCCTGGATGGCGCGGTCGGTTAAGTGTCCGACTTCAGCCAGGTCACGATCTCGCGGTCCGTGAGTTCGAGCCCCACGTCGGGCTCTGGGCTGATGGCTCAGAGCCTGGAGCCTGTTTCCGATTCTGTGTCTCCCTCTCTCTGCCCCTCCCCCGTTCATGCTCTGTCTCTCTCTGTCCCAAAAATAAATAAACGTTGAAAAAAAAAATTAAAAAAATAAAAAAATAAAAAAATAAAAAGGAAGGAAAGTCTCACATATGCTACAATATGGATGAAATTTGAGGACATTAAGCTAACTGAAATAATCCAGTTATATAAAGACAAATACTATATGATTCCACTGATATAGGTACCTAGAGTAGTCAAATTCATAGAGACATAAAGTAGAACAATGGTTGCCAGGAGCTGGAGGGAGGATTGGGGTGTTATTTTTTAATGAGTATAGAGTTTCAGCTTTGCAAGATGAAAAGAGTTCTGAAACAAGACAAGGATGTCCACTCTCACCACTTTTATTCAACATAGTCCTGGAAGTATTAACCACAGGAATCAAATAAGAAAAAGAAATAAAAGGAATCCACATTAGTAAGGAAGAGGTAAAATCATCACTATTTGCAGATAACATGATACTATATATAAAAAACTCTAAAGACTCCACCAAAAACCTATTAGAAACAATGAATGAATTCAGTAAAGTTGTAGGATATAAAATTAATACACAGAAATCTGTTTTGTTTCTATACACTAATAATGAGGTAGCAGAAAGAGAAATTGGGAAAATAATCCCATTTATGAGGCAATAAAAAGAATAAAATATCTAAGAATAAATTTAACCAAGGAAGTGAAAGACCTGTACTCTGAAAACTATAAAACAATGGTGAAAGAGGGCAACTGGGTGGCTCAGTTGGTTAAGTGTCTGACTCTTGATTTCGGCTCAGGTCATGATCTCACAGTTAGTGAGTTTGAGCCCTGCATCAGCACAGAGCCTGCTTGGGATTCTCTCTCTTCCTCTCTCTCTCTCTCTGCTCCTCTCCTGCTCACACGTTCTATAAATAAATAAATAAATAAATAAATAAATAAATAAATAAATTTAAAAATTGATGAAAGAAATTGAAGAGGACACAAATAGAAAAATATACTATGCTTATGTATTTGGAAGAATTAATATTGTTAAAAATGTCCACACTACTCAAAGCAATCTACAAATTCAATGCAATCCCTATCAAAATACCAATGGTATTTTTCACAGAACTAGAAGAAATAATCCAAAAATTGGTATGGAACCACAAAAGATCCCAAAGAGCCAAAGCAATATAGAGAAAGAACGGCAAAGCTAAAGGTATCACAATTCCAGATTTCAAAATATACTACAAAGCTGTAATAATCAAAACAATATGGTGCTGGCACAAAAATAGATACACAGATGAATAGAATAGAATAGAATAGAATAGAATAGAACAGTATAGCATAGCATAACATAACATAGCATAGCATAGCATGACATAGCATAGCATAGCATAGCATAGCCTAGAAAGAAACCCACCATTATATGGTCAATTCATCTTTGACAAAGGAGGAAAGAATATATAATGGGGGAAAAGACAGACTCTTCAATAAATGTGCTGGGAAAACTGGACAGCTACATGCAAAAGAATGAAAGTAGACCACTTTCTTACATGATACACAAAAGTAAACTCAAAATGTATTAAACATCTAAATGTAAGAAGAGAAACCATAAAACTAAAGGAAAACATAGGCAGTAAGCTCCTGGACATAGGTCTTAGCAATATGTTTTTGAATCTGCCTTCTCAGGCAAGGACAACAAAAGTAAGAATAAATAAATGGGACTACATCAAATTAAAAAGCTCTTGAACATGGAAAGAAACCATCAACAACAACAAAAAAGGCAACCTATTGAATGGGAGAATATATTTGCAAATGATATATCCAATAAGGGGTTAATAACCAAAATATATAAAGAACTCATACAACACAGCACCAAAAACAAACAATCTGTTTAAAGATGGGCAGAAAATCTGGATAGACATTTTTCCAGAGAAGACATGCTGATGGCCAACAGACATATTAAAACAATGCTTAATATCACTAATAATCAGGGACATGAAAATCATAACCACAATGAGATATCACCTCTCACCTGTCAGAATTGCTAGTATCAAAAACACAAGGAGCACCCAGGTGGCTCAGTTGCTTAAGTGTCTGACTCTTCATTTCGGCTCAGGTCATGTTCTCATGGTTCGTGGGTTTGAGCCCTACCTTGGGCTCTGCACTCACAGCCTGGAGTCTGTTTGGGATTTTCTGTTTCCCTCTCTCTCTCTGCCCCTCTCCCACTTGTTTTCTATCTCGCTCTCAAAATAAGCATTTAAAAAAAAATACAAGAAATAACAAGTGTTGGCAAAGACATGAAGAAAAGGAAACCCTCATACACTGTTGGTGGAAATGTAAATTGGTGCAGTCACTATGGAAAAAATGGAGATTCCTCAAGAAATTAAAAATAGAAATACCATATGATCTAGTAATTCCACTTCTGGGTATTCACTCAAAGAAAATGAAAATACCTATTAAGATATATGCACCTTTATGTTTATTGCAGCATTATTTATAATAGCTAAGATATGGAAGCAACCCAAGTGTTCATCAATAGATGAATGGATAAAGAGAATATATATATATATATATATATATATATATATATATATATATAAATTATATATATATAAATTATATATATATATAAATTATATATATATAAATTACATTATATATATATAATGTAATTTTTACTCAGCCATTAAAAAAGAATAAAATTTTGCCATTTGCAACAATATGGATGAACCTTGAAGGTATTATGCTAGGTGAAATAAATCAGACAGAGATAAGCAAATACCACATGATTTTACTTATATATGGAATCTAAAAAACAAAACAAAACAAACAAACAGAAACAGACTCATAAATACAGAGAACTGGTATTTGCCAGAGGGGAGGGGGGTGGAGAGATGGATGAAATAATTGGAGGGGGAAAAAAAGCATCCTGGAGATGGGTTGCACAACAATGTGAATGTACTTAACACTACCAAACTGTGCACTTAAAAATGGTTAAGATGGTACATTTTATGTTATGTATATTTTACCACAGTTAAATAAAAAACAGAATGGAAGGGCGTTGAATATTATCGGGTTGAGATCCACTACTCTGCAGCTTTGAAGGAAAGGCATGGTCTATGGTCTATGACCCCACTTCTTTTTCCCAGCATGTTACACATCCTCCAGTGTGGAGACAAGAAACTGTGAAAGGGATAAGTCATCTCCTCATATGATCACCAATGACAAGTCGATTAAGCCCACTGTATAGTTTTTCGCTGAGCACTCATCTTACCGTCGAAAGATTCAGTGTGAGTAGGTGATGATCGCTAATGAAGGAATCACCTCTAAGCCGCTCCCCGGGAGACTTAGCACAGCTCCTAGCTTACTCTCAGCTGGGTCTTTCACCACACCCACATCCATCACTTTCCTCTGAGCGAAATCCTAGAAATTTGGCAGCCTGTCTCTGGGACCTGTTGTCACAGGAGGGATTCATCTTTCCATACCCTTCAGACAGTGAAAACTGGGAACTTGAGTGAATCAGGATTTTTTTTTTTGTAAGAGATCTTGTCTTTTACATCTCCCATTTTTCTCCATTACCTATGGAGGCAAAGCAATATGTCCAATGATAAAGACATCTTTTCTCCATTGTAGATATACCCAAACATGGACTAGTTTTCTCAATATTGGAGGAATAACCAAGAGAGTGACTCCCTCCTGTTATCCCTCAGGAAGGTGAGGTGAAGGGATAATTTCCTTTTAGGAGTATAGGAGGAACACAGGACTACAGGAAAAATTTATTGTCATCTGTCCATTTAATGTACCCTAGGCATGCTCCCCAACATGCTGCTCTCCTCCTTTACATGTCCTTAGTTCTCTTTATAGAAAATGCCAGGAGACATAGAATCTTTGAGTCAAGAACCAAGCCTCTTTAAATCCAGTCTGGGAAAATTTATCTTTGTTTCAAATAAGGCTTGATCTCAGTTATAATCTCTGCTTCATCCTTTAATCTCTGGAAAAGGGAAAAAGTCTCAAACAGTCCCTCATGGAATTCTGTCAGACAAGCCTTACAAACAGTGCTTTTATTGCAAACAACCACCTGCACCCTCCTAGTTATACTCCTTCATCCTATATGTGCAAATTCTTGTTAGGGCTGCCTGAATTTCATCCTCCCCCCACAGTCATGTCTTGGCTTTCACAGCTTCCTACTCCAATTCTGTAGTCTGATCTTGCTTTGGACTTTGGTTTCCAGCATTGATTCATTCATTAATTTAGTGAGAAAAAAAAACATTAAGCATCTTCTTTGTGCCAAGCCTTCCCAAAGCTGATGATTCCACTGCCTGTGGAAGTCATTAAGACCTCAGAGAAGAAACTCATTATTCCAACTCTGGCCCTCATAAACCTCTCCATTCAGGTTAGCACCAGTTCCTGGAACACCACTCTCCACTCCCTACTACCAGATTCAGTATCTTTGGTGGGAAAATCATTACTACCTTGCTTAGGGTTTATGAGTTTCATAATCTGAAGGGATACTTTTGCTCTTCAAGATCTTCTGCCACTTCCTGATATTCTCCTAGCAATGGCTAGATATTTCCAAATCATGAGAAACCACTCTTTCTATATCAAGTAACTGCTGAATAACAAACTGCCTCAAAACTTAGTGGAAAACACCAATTATTATGTATTATAGGACATACATTCTTGTGTTGGATATGCTTTGCTCTAGGCTAGCCAGTCTAGGGTACATTAGCTGTAACAGCTCTGATTCACACACCTTTTATCTTGCCCTTGGGAGCAGAAGACTAAGATATGCATGTTCTTTTCACTTGGAAGGCATAAGCACAAGAGTCAGTGAGCCCAATTGTGCAAGCAGTTTTGAAGACTCTATCACATTTGCTAATTCCATTGTCCAGAGCATGCAATTGTGACTAAACCCAAGAGCTCAGAATTATATCCCACCTATGTTGGAAAGGACTGAAAAGGTACATGACAAAGGATAGGGATCCAGGTAGAAATGAAGAACTGGGGTCATTGATACAACCTTTTGCACTTCTTATGCCCCCGACTCCCACTCATCATTTTTCCCATAGTTTTTCCCTTAGATTGCATTCACATATCTTCCCAAACCACACTTCATTTTGACATGCCTTTTAGCATTATTAAAGATGCCTTTCACTGGAAAACTTTTAATTTGCATTTAGGCTGCTCAAATTCAGTTTGTTGACCTCATAGCCATATTCACATCTTTGTCCTACATAGTGACATGCCAAAATCTAGTACAAGAAAATTATTAATACACCTAAAATTATTTTTAAACCAGAAAGAAGCTTGTGAAAATATGATTATTAGAGACATATGATTATTAGAGAATATCTCAGATATGAATTTTAAAAATAGTTTCATGTGCTATTTAAGAGATGGCCTTCTGTACAAGTCTACACCATGGAGTTAGCTTTGAGGATGCAAACAAGCCCAGGAAATGCAAGGGGATGCACCAATTTAGATGATGAGGTTTAAAAGGACACATGGCTCCCCATGTATTCTTTCATTTGGTAGAAATGAAATAACTGGTAATTCTGGGATGATGTTGACATAAGCTTGAAATCTTATCTCTTGCAGGCTGGTTCAAAGAAGTTCACAGAGCAACAGCTAGTGGTTGAACCAAGTGTGACCTTAGGGCAGCATGATAGGACAGAAAGATCACTAAATTGGCAGCTTGGAACCCTGAATTCTAGACCCTAATAAGCCACCACAATAGCTAAGTATACTTGGATGAGTCTGTTAACCTCCCTGAATCAGCTTTCTCATATGCAAATGTAGTTTGATATTAGGTATTCTTAAGGCTTTGTCCAGCTCTAATATTCTATGATACTAAGAAGTAACATTACCTATTTAACAACTGGAATTCCTTTACGATTGGTTCTAAGCATATCATAGTTGCTAAAGGGAAATGTAGGGATTTGTCTGAGTTTTATCCCCCTATTTATTAACTATATATTATGAAAAGATAAACTGTACCATAGATAATGTTTCCAGCCCTGTTGTATCTTGAATCTAGGCAAAAATATATAACTTACTTAAAAAAAAACAACTCATTTTAACTACTAGAGAAACAGCTCAAAATGTGTGTCTTACTGATAATGGGTTAGCATTATCATGTTTATATGCAGAGAATCCTTTTCCCCATTTAACAAATTCATGCTCTAAATGATATAATGAAGGCCTTGCTGATGAATGGTGACTGGGGTGTCTTTTACCACTTCAAGAATGGATTTTAAGCAATCAATGATGGATTATTTTTCAAATCCCCACTGCTATTATTTTAGTTACATGCAGAAAGGAATCACAAAAGTATTGTAATTGATTTGCTGTCAAGTTTACAGCCTCTATCAGTGATTTATCGAGTTTATACAGATCCCTGTGAATTTCAGCAGCTAGAGTTATCTACTTATTATTTCCAAGTGCATTAGGTTGGTGGTATGATAGGCTGTCTTCAGATGTAGGTTATGTCTTCCATCTACTTCTCTCTATCATTAGTAAGTTAGATGGTTTTAGACTATAATTACTGCCACTTGAGCTCTTGGAATCAACACATTCACTCAATAGTTTAATGGAGCTCTATTTCCAAAAGCCAAATATTTTGGACACCTGGGAGTAAGCAGTCATTATGAAAAAAAAAAAAGTTCTTTCTCACATTACTCTATAAATTGATGAGATAATGCCAGAGCACTTTGTACATTGTAAAATGCTATGCAAAAGCATGTTATAATTCTTTGTATTTTTCATCTACTTTTTGTTTTCCATAATGGTAAAATTAACAAAATATTTGTCTATAAGTGATTAATAGCTACTGTAATTTTCATCACCAGTACAAAGTCCCTAATTTCCATCTTTATTTAAAACATGAAGCTGTGATATTTATTCTTTTACACTCCTCTCCTTCTTTATTTCATCTCTTTGTATGTGTGCATCTTTATAAACAAGTATAAGTTTCATAATGCAAAATAGCCACCATTCCCTGATCACAGCCTTTTTTTGTCCTTTAATTAAATCTCACTATATGAAGGAAACAATCAACAAAACTAAAAAAGCAACCTATGGATTTGGAGAAAATATTTGCAAATGTCATATCTGATAAAGGGTTAGTATCCAAAATATATGAAGAACTTATAAAACTCAAAACCCTGAAAACAAATAATCCAGTTACAAATGGGTAGAAGATATGAGTACACATTTTTCCAAAGAAGATATACAGATGGGTAACAGACACATGAAAAACTGCTCAGCTTCACTCATCATCAGGCAAACACGAATGAAAACTGCAATGAGATACCACCTCACACCAGTCAGAATGGCTAAAATTAACAACACAGGAAACAACAGGTGTTGGTAAGGATGTGGAGAAAGTGGAACCCTCTTAGACTGTTGGTGGGAATGCAAACGGGTGCAGTCACTCTAGAAAACAGTATGGAGGTTCTTCCAAAAGTTAAAAATAGAACTACCTTATGATACAGCAATTGTACTACCAGGTACACAAAGGATACAAAAATACTAATTCAAAGGGATACATGCACCCCAATGTTTATAGCAGAATTATCAACAATAGTCAAGTTATGGAAAGAGCCCAAAAGTCCATCGACTAATGAATGGATAAAGATGTGGTGTGTGTGTGTGTGTGTGTGTGTGTGTGTGTAGAGAAAGAGAGAGAGTATTACTTAGCCATGGAAAAGAATGAAATCTTGCCATTTGAAACAATGTATATGAAGCTAGAGAGTATTATGTTAAGCAAAATAAATCAGAGAAAGTCAAATACCATATGATTTCATTCATATTTGGAATTTAAGAAACAAAATAAATGAACTTGGGGGGGTGGGAAAGAGAGGCAAACCAAGAGACAGACTCTTAACTATAGAGAACAAACCGATGATTACTGGAGGGGAGGTGAGAGAGGGGAATAAGTTAAAGAGGTAATAAGTATTAAGGAGGTCACTTGTGAAAAGCACTGGGTCTTGTATGTAAGTGATGAATCACTAAATTCTATACCTAAAACTAATGCACTATAAGTTAACTAGCTGGAATTTAAATACAAACTTGGACAAAATATAAAAGCATATGGGAATGAAAAACAAAAAAAAACCCAAAATGAAATAAAATAAAATAAATCTCACTCTAATCAAATCTACTGAGTTTTAAGTTCGTTTTTTCTTGTCTCTTGAATTTTAAATGATCAAAAGATACATCTGTGGAAACACTTTATTTTATTTTTAAATTTATTTATTTATTTATTTATTTATTTATTTAATTATTTATTTATATTTTTTTTTATCTAAAAAACACTTTTTAACGTTTATTTATTTTTGAGACAGAGAAAGACAGAGCATGAATGGGGGAGGGTTAGAGAGAGAGGGAGACACAGAATCTGAAACAGGCTCCAGGCTCTGAGCTGTCAGCACAGAGCCTGATGCGGGGCTCGAACTCACAAACCGCCAGATCATGACCTGAGAGGAAGTCCGACGGTTAACCTACTGAGCCACCCAGGCGCCCCTATTTAATTATTTTGAGAGAGAGAAAGAGCAAGGAGGGAAGGGGCAGAGAGAGAGGAAGAAGACTGAATCCCAAGCAGGCTCCTCACTGACAGCGCGGAGCCCAATGTGGGGCTCGAACTCATGAACCATGAGATCATGACCTGAGCCAAAACCAAGAGTCAGACACTTAACCAACTGAGCCATCCAGGTGCCCCTGTGGAAACACTTTTTAAAATTTAGTCCTCATAAATGCCCAATGCAATATGACTTTATAGCCTTGCAGTCAATTCTAGAAATTGTTTAATATTTCATTAGGGTTGGTTCCTCATTCTCTATTTGGTAAGATCCTTACATTTGAATAGCTCTAAGATGATGTTCTAAAATCACTTCTAGCTTTTCATGTTTCTTTAAATTTATAAACAGTGTATTAGAAAAACATACTGTGGGGGCGCCTGGGTGGCGCAGTCGGTTAAGCGTCCGACTTCAGCCAGGTCACGATCTCGCGGTCCGTGAGTTCGAGCCCCGCGTCGGGCTCTGGGCTGATGGCTCAGAGCCTGGAGCCTGTTTCCGATTCTGTGTCTCCCTCTCTCTCTGCCCCTCCCCCGTTCATGCTCTGTCTCTCTCTGTACCAAAAATAAATAAACGTTGAAAAAAAAAAAAAAAAAGAAAAACATACTGTGGCACCCAGTTCCTTTTATCATTTCTATGTTAAGGAAAATACACTTCTACATCTGATACCTTCAATGATTCTATTATAGAATAAGCAAAATTGATATCTTAATTTATGCCCATCAGCTTAGACTAGGATTTCTCAACTTCAGCACTATGTATATTTTTGGCCAGATAATAATCCGTTGTGGGGGGCTGACCTGCACCTTATAGGATGGTTAGAAGCATCCGTGGCCTCAATCCACTAAATGCTAGTATCATCTCCCTGAAATTGTTACGACCAAAAATGTCTCCAAATGCCCCTGAGGGACATTTCCCCTAACTGAGAACCATTGGCTTAGATATATCAGTCAAGGTATTTCTCAGCTCAGTTTTTGTAATTTAAAGGGCGGAAGCTTTGATTTGCTCAATTTAATCTGCAAGTATGATCATTCTCTGTTACTAACACTACAGGAACTGTTCTATGCCTGGAGCTAATTGTTCATCCCCAGTAGAGACCACCTATTTACACTGGCATACTGTGTGCTATTTATGTTACTAAGTACTATTTGTATAGTATCTCATTTACTTCTTCTGTTTCACCTATGAAGAAACGGGCAGGAAGTCAAATTTCCTAGGAACTTTTTATCCAGATTCTAGACAAAGCAAATGTTCTAGTCCTTTAAAGCCTCTAAACTGTTTTTGCATTCTTGACTATGCTCATTTTGTGACATTAAAGAACTTATTAAACCTCAAAATGTTTTCATTTTTGTCAATAGTGTTAGTTATTATCATCATTACCTGTATAAACTACAGTTTGAGAAAAACAATTATTCTTTAGTTTAGAATTCTACTTGAAATCTCCATCAAAAGAAACTGGATTTCCATGTAGCTTGTTGATTTGCTATTTTGCAATACTAGAGTTGTTCCTTTTGTTTCCCCTCTCTTTGAATTATCAGCCATTCTGGACACATAGACACTCAATAAATCCTTGCCAACTGACTGCATAAACAACCATGAATAAATACAAATTGATTATCTATTGAAATTCAGAGTATTTTTCCCCTAAGATATTAACCCTTTATATCCCAGCAGTTGATGATCCACTGTGAATATTTGTGTGTATTGGTATATTCTAGTAGTGGTATGAGGCAAATGAGGTATTTCTATGTCACCGACTGGTGAATGGATGGTCACAGGAAGGCAAACAATGGCCAGCAGTATTGGATACTACTTAAGAATTGATAAATGAGATTAAGTGTTTTCTTTTCTCTGAAAGATGAAGGGTGACATGACTAAAAGGCATTGGTAGGGCAGGTAAACATCAGGAAGCAAGGGTCTGAATGAAACCTTAGGACTAACTTAGGCAGGAAATGAGTTTTGCTGCAGTGATATCCACTTTCGACAGTGCCTGCACAGCATGTGCCTCATACAGCACCCGGGGAAAGAAAACATTTTGACTGTATTTCTTTGAAGAAATGAAGGAACAAAGGCCATTAGATTGCATTCCCAAAGGTAGATCTGCAATCTATCTCCTCAGAGGGTCTCATATGTAAATGCTTTTGGTTTTACTGCATTTGAGTCTCAGCAGCCTATTTTCATGTTTTCACCTTGATTATTAAGTATTATTTCTGTTTAAATGAAGCTACCTTTTATAACTGCATTGTTAAATCTGTATTTCCAGATATGGACACTATTTATTCAGAAGAGCTATGAGGCTTTGGTCCTCAAATCAGTTCATGTTGTCCCTTAACACTGACAAGAATAAACCATGCAAAGTTAATTGAGATAGTGTCCACTTTTCTTGCACAAGCAAGCAGAGATTTTTGTGGTCAAGCAAATGAAAATTATTCTCTCTTATATTATAGCAAAGAGATAGACCAAGTCTCATTTCCAATAACTCTCCTTCAATGAACACACTTATAAATGGAAACACGAGCTCAAACATCTATTGGATGAATAATGGTCAAGCTTTCTGGTAAGGAGATGCTCACAGATATGTTTTCATGTTAAAACCAATTGTTTGTTAAGACACCTCTTGCAAACATCTTGTAAATTAATGTTTAAAATCCTTGCAAGAAACACCATATGCCAGTCAAAGCTTCTCCTTAGGTGGCCTAAGAAGCCAGCTCTGAAAATAAAGCCAACATTGGTTAAGCCAAGAAACACTACTTGAAATGTTTAATAAAACATTAAATACAAATGCTAAGATTGATCTATAGAACTATCAAGAGCTAAAGAAATTTTTGTATCTATAAAGTGAGAGAATTTTAAGAGATAAAATATAGAATGCTGAGCACATGGAATAAGAAATGCTCAGTTACCTCAGAATCATTTTTGCTTTCTTCCCAATATATAGTACCTCATATACATTTATATAAATGTAAGTATATATGTATATATAAAAATACATACATATGCATAACTTTTGAAGTTGTTCCTGGGACTATAAATATTTATTATTTTTTAAAATTAGTGTATTTCCTTGATAGTTATTGTTTTTTGTTTTCATTTTTTAGAGAAAGAACATAAGCAAGGGAGAGGGGCAGAGGAAGAGAGAGAGAAGAGAGCATCTTAAGCAGGTTCTAAGCTCAGTGCAGAGCTGACGTGGGGCTCCATCTCATAACCCTGGGATGATGACTTGAGCCACAGTCAAAAGTCAGACACTCAACCGACTGAGTTACCCAGGCACTCCTATTTGATAGATTCTTAAATTTTTTAAAATGTTTATTTATTTTTGAAAGAGAGACAGAGTGCAAGTGGGGGAGGGGCAGGGAAACACAGAATTTGAAACCGGCTCCAGGCTCTGAGCTGCCAGCACAGAGCCCAACACAGGGCTCAAACCCATGAACCAGGAGATCATGACCTGAGCTGAAGTCCGACACTTAACTGACTGAGCCACCCAGGCACTCCTGTTTGGTAGTTTCACTTAAGAATTTTGGCTATTCTTTACTAATAGATGCATTATATTTATATTGATTTAACTTTTAGTAAGGGATCTGAGAGGTAGTCTATGTTACTCTAAAAGAGAAATGCTTTAAGGTAAATTTCCAAAGCAATAGTTCCCAAACCACTGGGATTCTCAAGTTATCACTATCAAGTTAGTGATAATCATGTGTCAAAAACTTGGTGTCATTTTTTTTTAACTGAGGTGAAATTGGTATATAGCAATATATTGATTTCAGGTGTACAACACAAATAATTCAATCTTTGCATACACTACAGTGATTACCACAATGTCTAGTTCCTGTCACAATAAAATTGATCCCCTTCACCTTTTTCTCTCACCCTTCCAACACTCTTCCCCTCTGATAACCATCAGCCTGTTATCTGCATCTAAGAATTTGGTTTTGTTTTATTTGTCTTTGTTCATTTGTTTTGTTTTGTTTACATATAAGTGAAATCATACTATATTTGTTTTTGTCTGTTTAACTTATTTCACTTAGCATAATACCCTCTAGGTCCAACTATGTTATCAAAAATGGCATAATTTCATTCTTTTTTATGGTTGAGTAGTATTCCACCATATATGTATAAAATATATAATATATACAGACATATATGCATATACATACACACAACATCTTATTTATACATTCATCTATTGATAAACACTTAGGTTGCTTCCATATCTTGGCTATTGTAAATAATTTTGCAATAAACCTAGCAGTACATAAATCTTTTTGAGTTAGTGTTTTCATTTTCTTCACCCAGAAGTGGAATAGCTGGATCATATGGTAGATGTGTTTTTACAGGAACATCCATATTGTTTTCCATAGTGGTTGAACCTATTATCATTCCCACCAATAGTGTATGAAGGTTCCCTTTTCTCCAAACACTAACACTTGGTATTTCTTATCTTTTTAATACTAGCCATTCTGACTAATGTGAGGTGATATCTCATTGTGGTTTTGGTTTATATTTCCCTGGTAATTAGTGATGTTGAACATCTTTTCATGTTGGCCAGCTGTATGTATTCTTTGGAAAAAATGTCGATCTAGATTCTCTGTGCATTTTGTTATCAGCTTGTTCGTTTGTTTGTTTTAGTATTGAGTTGTTTGTGTTCTTTAACCATTTTGGAAATGAACTTTTTTTTTTCAATATATGAAATTTATTGTCAAATTGGTTTCCATACAACACCCAGTGCTCATCCCAAAAAGTGCCCTCCTCAATACCCATCACCACCCTCCTCTTCCTCCCACCCCCCATCAACCCTCAGTTTGTTCTCAGTTTGTAACAGTCTCTTATGCTTTGGCTCTCTCCCACTCTAACCTCTTTTTTTTTTTTTCCTTCCCCTCCCCCATGGATTTCTGTTAAGTTTCTCAGGATCCACATAAGAGTGAAACCATATGGTATCTGTCTTTCTCTGTATGGCTTATTTCACTTAGCATCACACTCTCCAGTTCCATCCACGTTGCTACAAAGGGCCATATTTCGTTCTTTCTCATTGCCCTGTAGTTCTCCATTGTGTATATAAACCACAATTTCTTTATCCATTCATCAGTTGATGGACATTTTGGCTCTTTCCATCATTTGGCTATTGTTGAGAGTGCTGCTATAAACATTGGGGTACAAGTGCCCCTACGCATCAGTACTCCTGTATCCCTTGGGTAAATTCCTAGCAGTGCTATTGCTGGGTCATAGGGTAGGTCTATTTTTAATTTTCTGAGGAACCTCCATACTGTTTTCCAGAGTGGCTGCACCAATTTGCATTCCCACCAACAGTGCAAGAGGGTTCCCGTTTCTCCACATCCTCTCCAGCATCTATAGTCTCCTGATTTGTTCATTTTGGCCACTCTGACTGGCGTGAGGTGATATCTGAGTGTGGTTTTGATTTGTATTTCCCTGATGAGGAGCGACGTTGAGCATCTTTTCATGTGCCTGTTGGCCATCCGGATGTCTTCTTTAGAGAAGTGTCTCTTCATGTTTTCTGCCCATTTCTTCACTGGGTTATTTGTTTCTCGGGTGTGGAGTTTGGTGAGCTCTTTATAGATTTTGGATACTAGCCCTTTGTCCGATATGTCATTTGCAAATATCTTTTCACGTTCTGTTGGTTGCCTTTTAGTTTTGTTGGTTGTTTCCTTTGCTGTGCAGAAGCTTTTTATCTTTATAAGGTCCCAGTAATTCATTTTTGCTTTGAATTCCCTTGCCTTTGGGGATGTGTCGAGTAAGAGATTGCTACGGCTGAGGTCAGAGAGGTCTTTTCCTGCTTCCTCCTCTAGGGTTTCCTGTCTCACATTCAGGTCCTTTATCCATTTTGAGTTTATTTTTGGGAATGCTGTCAGAAAGTGGTCTAGTTTCAACCTTCTGCATGTTGCTGTCCAGTTCTCCCCGCACCATTTGTTAAAGAGACTGTCTTTTTTCCATTGGATGTTCTTTCCTGCTTTGTCAAAGATGAGTTGGCCATACGTTTGTGGGTCTAGTTCTGGGGTTTCTATTCTATTCCATTGGTCTATGTGTCTGTTTTTGTGCCAATACCATGCTGTCTTGATGATTACAGCTTTGTAGTAGAGGCTAAAGTCTGGGATTGTGATGCCTCCTGCTTTGGTCTTCTTCTTCAAAATTACTTTGGCTATTCGGGGCCTTTTGTGGTTCCATATGAATTTTAGGATGGCTTGTTCTAGCTTCGAGAAGAATGCTGGTGCAATTTTGATTGGGATTGCATTGAATGTGTAGATAGCTTTGGGTAGTATTGACGTTTTGACAATATTTATTCTTCCAATCCATGAGCAGGGAATGTCTTTCCATTTCTTTATATCTTCTTCAATTTCCTTCATAAGCTTTCTATACTTTTCAGCATACAGATCTTTTACATCTTTGGTTAGATTTATTCCTAGGTATTTTATGCTTCTTGGTGCAATTGTGAATGGGATCAGTTTCTTTATTTGTCTTTCTGTTGCTTCATTGTTAGTGTATAAGAATGCAACTGATTTCTGTACATTGATTTTGTATCCTGCGACTTTGCTGAATTCATGTATCAGTTCTAGCAGACTTTTGGTGGAGTCTATCGGATTTTCCATGTATAGTATCATGTCATCTGCAAAAAGTGAAAGCTTGACTTCATCTTTGCCAATTTTGATGCCTTTGATTTCCTTTTGTTGTCTGATTGCTGATGCTAGAACTTCCAGCACTATGTTAAACAACAGCGGTGAGAGTGGGCATCCCTGTCGTGTTCCTGATCTCAGGGAAAAAGCTCTCAGTTTTTCCCCATTGAGGATGATGTTAGCTGTGGGCTTTTCATAAGTGGCTTTTATGATCTTTAAGTATGTTCCTTCTATCCCGACTTTCTCAAGGGTTTTTATTAAGAAAGGGTGCTGGATTTTGTCAAAGGCCTTTTCTGCATCGATTGACAGGATCATATGGTTCTTATCTTTTCTTTTATTAATGTGATGTATCACGTTGATTGATTTGCGAATGTTGAACCAGCCCTGCAGCCCAGGAATGAACCCACTTGATCATGGTGAATAATTCTTTTTATATGCTGTTTAATTCGATTTGCTAGTATCTCTTTGAGAATTTTTGCATCCATATTCTTCAGGGATATTGGCCTGTATTTCTCTTTTTTTACTGGGTCTCTGTCTGGTTTAGGAATCAAAGTAATACTGGCTTCATAGAATGAGTCTGGAAGTTTTCCTTCCCTTTCTATTTCTTGGAAGAGCTTGAGAAGGATAGGTATTATTTCTGCTTTAAACGTCTGGTAGAACTCCCCTGGGAAGCCATCTGGTCCTGGACTCTTATTTGTTGGGAGATTTTTGATAACCGATTCAACTTCTTCACTGGTTATGGGTCTGTTCAAGCTTTCTACTTCCTCCTGATTGAGTTTTGGAAGCGTGTGGGTGTTTAGGAATTTGTCCGTTTCTTCCAGGTTGTCCAGTTTGTTGGCATATAATTTTTCATAGTATTCCCTGATAATTGCTTGTATCTCTGAGGGATTGGTTGTAATAACTCCATTTTCATTCATGATTTTATCCATTTAGGTCATCTCCCTTTTCTTTTTGAGAAGCCTGGCTAGAGGTTTGTCAATTTTGTTTATTTTTTCAAAAAAACAACTCTTGGTTTCGTTGATCTGCTCTACAGTTTTTTTAGATTCTATTTCTGCTCTGATCTTTATTATTTCTCTTCTTCTGCTGGGTTTAGGCTGCCTTTGCTGTTATGCTTCTATTTCCTTTAGGTGTGCTGTTAGATTTTGTATTTGGGATTTTTCTTGTTTCTTGAGATAGGCCTGGATTGCAATGTATTTTCCTCTCAGGACTGCCTTCGCTGCATCCCAAAGCGTTTGGATTGTGGTATTTTCATTTTCGTTTGTTTCCATATATTTTTTGATTTCTTCTCTAATTGCCTGGTTGACCCACTCATTCGTTAGTAGGGTGTTCTTTAACCTCCATGCTTTTGGAGGTTTTCCAGACTTTTTCCTGTGGTTGATTTCAAGCTTCATAGCATTGTGGTCTGAAAGCATGCATGGTATAATTTCAATTCTTGTATACTTATGAAGGGCTGTTTTGTGACCCAGTAGGTGATCTACCTTGGAGAATGTTCCATGTGCACTCGAGAAGAAAGTGTATTCTGTTGCTTTGGGATGCAGAGTTCTAAATATGTCTGTCAAGTCCATCTGATCCAATGTATCATTCAGGGCCCTTGTTTCTTTATTGACCGTGTGTCTAGATGATCTATCCATTTCTGTAAGTGGAGTGTTAAAGTCCCCTGCAATTACCACATTCTTATCAATAAGGTTGCTTATGTTTGTAATTGTTTTATATATTTGGGGGCTCCCGTATTCGACACATAGACATTTATAACTGTTAGCTCTTCCTGATGGATAGACCCTGTAATTATTATATAATCCCTTTTTTCATCTCTTGTTACAGCCTTTAATTAAAATCTAGTTTGTCTGATATAAGTATGGCTACTCCAGCTTTCTTTTGGCTTCCAGTAGCATGATAAATAGTTCTCCATCCCCTCACTCTCAATCTGAATGTGTCCTCAGGTCTAAAATGAGACTCTTGTAGACAGCAAATAGATGGGTCTTGTTTTTTTATCCATTCTGATACCCTACGTCTTTTGGTTGGCGCATTTAGTCCATTTACATTCAGTGTTATTATAGAAAGATACGGGTTTAGAGTCATTGTGATGTCTGTATGTTTTATGCTTGTAGCGATGTCTCTGGTACTTTGTCTCACAGGATTCCCCTTAGGATCTCTTGTAGGGCTGGTTTAGTGGTGACGAATTCCTTCAGTTTTTGTTTGTTTTGGAAGACCTTTATCTCTCATTCTATTCTAAATGACAGACTTGCTGGATAAAGGATTCTCGGCTGCATATTTTTTCTGTTCATCACATTGAAGATCTCGTGCCAATTCTTTCTGGCCTGCCAAGTTTCAAAAGAGAGATCAGTCACGAGTCTTATAGGTCTCCCTTTATATGTTAGGGCACTTTTATCCCTTGCTGCTTTCAGAATTTTCTCTTTATCCTTGTATTTTGCCAGTTTCACTATGATATGTCATGCAGAAGATCGATTCAAGTTACGTCTGAAGGGGGTTCTCTGTGCCTCTTGGATTTCAATGCCTTTTTCCTTCCCCAGTTCAGGGAAGTTCTCAGCTATAATTTCTTCAAGTACACCTTCAGCACCTTTCCCTCTCTCTTCCTCCTCTGGGATACCAATTATGCGTATATTATTTCTTTTTAGTGTATCACTTAGTTCTCTAATTTTCCCCTCATACTCCTGGATTTTTTTATCTCTCTTTTTCTCAGCTTCCTCTTTTTCCATAATTTTATCTTCTAGTTCACCTATTCTCTCCTCTGCCTCTTCAATCCGAGCCGTGGTGGTTTCCATTTTATTTTGCATGTCGTTTAAAGCGTTTTTCAGCTCCTCGTGACTGTTCCTTAGTCCCTTGATCTCTGTAGCAAGAGATTCTCTGCTGTCCTCTATACTGTTTTCAAGCCCAGCGATTAATTTTATGACTATTATTCTAAATTCACTTTCTGTTATATTATTTAAATCCTTTTTGATCAGTTCATTAGCTGTTGTTATTTCCTGGAGATTCTTTTGAGGGGAGTTCTTCTGTTTGGTCATTTTGGATAGTCCCTCGAGTGGTGTGGACCTGCAGGGCACTTCCCCTGTGCTGTGGTGTATAACTGGAGTTGGTGGGCGGGGCCGCAGTCAGACCTGATGTCTGCCCCCAGCCCACGGCTGGGGCCACAGTCAGACTGGTGTGTGCCTTCTCTTCCCCTCTCCTAGGGGCGGGATTCACTGTGGGGTGGCGTGGCCCGTCTGGGCTACTTGCACACTGCGAGGTTTGTGGTGCTGGGGATCTGGCATATTAGCTGGGGTGGGTAGGCAAGGTGCACGGGGGCAGGAGGGGCAGGCTTAGTTCGCTTCTCCTTAGGTGGTCCACTTCAGGAGGGGCCCTGTGGCAGCGGGAGGGAGTCAGACCCGCTGCCGGAGGGGTGGCTCCGCAGAAGCACAGCGTTGGGTGTTTGCGCGGAGCAAGCAACTTCCCTGGTAGGAACTGGTTCCCTTTCAGAAATGAACTTTTTATCAGACATATGATTTGCAAATATTTTCTCCCATTCAGTAGGTTTTCTTTTCATTTTGTTGATGGTTTCTTTAACTGTGCAGTAGCTTCATAGTTTTTGCTTTTGTTGTCTTTTTTTGAGTCAGATCCAAAAATTCAATGCCAAGACTGATGTCAAGGTGCTTACTACCAATGTTTTCTTCTGGGAGTTTTATGGTTTCAGATTTTGCATTCAAGTCTAATACATTTTGTGTTAATTTTTGTGTATGGTAAAAGATAGTGGTCTAGTTCAATTCTTTTGCATGCCCAGTGTTCTGAACATCTTTTATTGAAGAGATCCACTTGTTTGAGTGTTTTTTACCAGAAATGAATGTTGTATTTTGTCAAATAATTTGTCTGCATCTGGTAAGATGATCATATAACTTAAATACTTCATTTTGTTAATGTGTTCTATCACATTAATTGATTTGCTGATGTTGAACACTCCTTGCATTCCTGGAATAAATCCATGGAATTAATCATGGTATATGATCCTTTTAATGTATTGTTGAATTTGTTTTGCTAATATTTTGTTGATGATTTCTGCATCCATGTTTATTAGGGATATTGGCCTGTAATATTCTTTTTTGTGGTGTCTTTGTCTGGATTTGGTATCAGTGTAAGGCCAGCCTACGATGACTTTGGAAACATTTCTTCCTTCTATTTTTTAGAAGAATTTCAGAAAAATAGGTATTAAATCTTCTTTGAATGTTAGATAGAATTAACCAGTGAAGCTATTTTGTCCTAGACTTTTGTTTGTTTGAAGGTTTTTGTTACTGATTCAATATCCTTAACAGTAATTAGTCTATTCATATTTTCTATGTCTTCAAGATTCACTCTTAGAAGACTGTTTCTAGGAATTCATCCATTTCTTCTAGGTTGTCCAGTTTGTTGGCACATAATTATTTGTACTATTCTCTTTTGATCTTTTAAATTTATTTGGTATTGATGACTCTAGCTAGAGGTGTGTCAGTTTTGTTTATCCTCTCAAAAACCAGCTCCTAGCTCCACTATGTTTCTCTTAGTCTCTATTTTATTTATTTCTGTTCCGGTCTTTACTTTTTCCTTCCTTCAACTAACTTCGGGTTTCATTTGTTCTTTTCTATAGTTCCTTTATGTATAGATTTAGATTGCTTATTTGAGATTTTTTTTCTTGCTATGAAATTTCCTTTAAGAATTGCTTTTGCTTGAGGCACTTGGGTGGCTCAGTCGATTAAGTGTCTGACTTTGGCTCAGATCATGATCTCACATGTTTTGGGTTTGAGCCCCGTGTCTTGTTCTGTGCAGACAGCTCATAGCCTGGAGCCTACTTTAGCTTCTGTGTCTCCCTCTCTGTCCCTCCCCTGCTCATGCTCTGTCTCTATCTCTCTCTCTCAAAAATGAACAAACATTAAGAAAAAGAATTGATTTTTCTCTATACCATAGATTTTGAATTGTATTTCCATTTCCATTTGTCTAAGGTATTTTTGGATTTCTCCTTAGACCCACTGGTTGTTAAGTAGCATGTTGTTTAATCTTCACATATTTGAGATTTTTCCAGTTTCCTTTTTTCTTAAAGTAAACTTTATCCCCAACATGGGGCTCAAATTTATGACCCAGAGATCAAGAGTTGCATGACCTATTGACTGAACCAGCCAGTTGCTCCATCAGTTTCCTTCTTGTGATTGATTTCCAGTTTAATACCACTGTGGTCAGAAAAGATGCTTGACATGATTTCATTATTCTTATACTTCTTGAGACTTTTTTTCATAGTGATCTGTTCTGGAGAATATTTCACGTGCACTTGAGAAGAATGTGTATTCTGCTGCTTTTGAATGGAATGTTCTGTATATATATCTATCAAGTTCATCCAGTCTAATATGTCAGTTAAGCCCAAAATTTCTTTATAGATTTTCATCTGGATGTTCTTTTCATTAAAATTTTTTATGTTTATTTATTTTTGATAGAGAAAGAGAGACAGAGTGCAAGCAGAGGAGAGGCCGAGACAGAGGGAGACACAGAAATTGAAGTAGGCTCCAGACTCTGAGCTGTCCACACAGAGCCCGATGAGGGGCTTGAACTCACAAACTATGACATCATGACCTGAGCTTAAGTTGGACACTTAACCAACTGAGCCACCCAGATGCCCCTTCTGTCTGGATGTTCTATCCACTCATGTAAGTGATTAAAGTCCCCTATAATTATTGTAGTATTGTTAACTTCTCCCTTTAGGTCTGCTAATATTTGCTTTGTACATTTAGTTGCTCATCTGCTGGGTGCATAATCATTTGCAAATGTGACATTCTTTTGTTATATTGACCCCTGTATCATTATGTAATTCCCTTCTTTGTCTTTTATTACAACATTAAAGTCTATTTTGTCTGATACGAATATAGGTATATGAGGTTTTTTATTTACATTTTTTCCATCCTTTCACTTTCAGTCTGTACTTAGATATGAAGTGGGATTTGGTAAGCAACATATAGATAAGTCTTATTTTTTAAGAATCCATTCAGCCACTCTGTCTTTTGATTGGAGAATTTAGTCCATTTATATTTAAATTAATTGTTGATAGGTATGTACTTAATGCAATTTGTTCATTGTTTCCTAGCTATTTCTGTAGTTTCTCTTTCTTCTTCTTTTGTTTTCTTCCCTTGTCGTTTGATGACTTGATTTATTATTATATTTACATTTCTTTCTCATTATCTTTCGTGTATCCACTGTAGGCTTTTGCTTTGTGGTTACCATGAGGTTCACATATAATGGCATATATATATATATATATATATATATATATATATATATATATATAAATGAAATCACATGGTATTTGACTTTATCTGACCAACTTATTTCACCTAGACTAATACTCTCTAGTTCCATTTATTTCGTTGCAAATGGCAAGATTTCTTTCTTTCTTATTGCTAAGTAATACTCTCTTGTATATATATGCCACTTCTTTATCCACTTATCAGTTGATGGACATTGGGGCTTTTTTCATAGTTTACTGTTGTTGATAATGCTGCTGTAAACATCAGGGTGCATGTATCCCTTCGAATCAATATTTTTGAACCATTTGAGTAAATACCTTATGATGCAATTACTGGATAATACGGTAGTTCTATTTTTAATGTTGTGAGGAATCTCCATACTGTTTTCCAGAGTGGCTGCACCAGTTTGCATTCCCACCAACATTGTAAGAGGGTTCCCTTTTTTCCACATCGTCACCAACACCTACCTGTTCTTTCCTGTGTTGTTAATTTTAGCGATTCTGACTGGTGTGAGGTGATATCTCATTGTAGTTTTGATTTGTATTTGCATGATGATGAATGATATTGAGCATCTTTTCATGTGTCTGTTAGCCATCTGTATGTTTTCTTGGGAAAAATGTCTATTCATGTCTTCTTCCCATTTATTAACTGCATTTGTTTTTTGGGTGTTAAGTTTTATAAATTCTTTATATATTTTGGATACTAACTCTTTATCAGGTATGTCACTTGCAAATATCTTCTCCCATTCTGAAGGCTGTCTTTTAGTTTTGGTGACTGTTTCTTTTGCTGTGCAGAAATTTTTTATCTTGATTAAGTCCCAATAGTTTATTTTTCCTTTTGTTGCCCTTGCCTCAGGAGACATATCTAGCAGGAAGTTGCTATGGCTGATGTCAAAGACGTTATTGCCTGTGATCTCCTCTATGATTTTGATGGTTTCCACCTCACATTTAGGTCTTTCATCCATTTTGAATTTATTTTTGTGTATGGTATAAGAAAGTGGCCCAGTTTCATCCTTTTGCATGTTGCTGTCCAGTTTTCCCAACACCATTTGTTGAAGAGACTGTCTTTTTTTTCCATTGGATTTTCTTTCCTGCTTTGTTGAAGATTATATGACCATATAGTTGTGGGTTAATTTCTGGGTTTTCTATTCTGTTCCATTGATCTATGTGTCTGATTTTGTGCCAATACCATACTGTCTTGATCACTATGGCTTTGTAATATAACTTGAAGTCCAGAATTGTGATGCCTCCATCTTTGCCTTTCTTTTTCAAGATTGCTTTGGCTATTCATGGTCTTGTGTGGTTCCATATAAATTTTAGGATTGCTTGTTCTAGCTCTGTGGAAAATGCTGTTGGTATTTTGATAGGGATTTCATTAAAAGTGTAGATTGCTTTGAGTAGTATAGACATTTTAAAAATATTTCTTCCAATCCATGAGCATGGAATGTTTTTCCATTTCTTTGTGTAATTTTAAATTTCTTTCATCAGTGTTTTATATTTTTCAGAGTACAGATCTTTTACCTCTTTGGTTAGGCTTATTCCTAGGTATCTTATGGTTTGTGGTCCAATTGCAAATGGGACTGATTCCTTGATTTCTCTTTATGCTTTTTCATTATTGGTGTATACAAATGCAACAGGTTTCTGCACATTGATTTTGTATCCTGTGACTTTACTGAATTTGTGTATCAGTTTTAGCAACTTTTTGATTGTGTCTTTTGGGCTTTCCATATTGAGTATCATGTCATTTGCAAATAGTGAAAGTTTGACTTCTTCTTTGCCAATATGGATTCCTTTTACTTCCTTTTGTTGTCTGATTGCTGAGGCTAGAACTTCCTGTTATATTCAAAATAACAGGGGAGAGTGGACATCCCTGTCTTGTTCCTGAACTTAGAGGAAAAGCTCTGTTTTTATACATTGATGATGATATTAGCTGTGGGTTTTTCATATATGGGTTTTATGATGTTGAGGTATGTTCCCTCTATCACTACTTTGCTCAGCATTTTTATCATGAATGGATGTTATATTTTGTCAAACGCTTTTTCTGTATCTACTGAGAATAGTGAACGATCCCTGCAATCCAGGAATAAATCCCACTTGATCATGGTGAATGATTCTTTTAATATACTCTTGGATTTGACTTGCTAGTATTATGTTGATATTTCTCACATCCATGTTCATCAGGTATATTGGCCTGTAGTTGTCATTTTTAGTGAAGTCTTTATATGGTTTTGGAATCAGTCCTCATAGAATGAATTTGGAAGTCTTCCTTCCATTTCTATTTTTTTAGAATAGTTTGAGAATGATAGGTACTAACTCTTCTTTAAGTGTTTGATAGAATTCCCCTGTGAAGCCGTCTGGCCTTAGACTTTAGTTTGTTAGGAGAATTGTTTATTACTGATTCAATTTCTTTGCTGGTTATCAGTCTGTTATTGTTTTCTATTTCTTCCTGTTTCAGTTTTGTTAGTTTATATGTTTTTAGAAATTTATCCATTTCTTCCAGATTGTCCAATTCTTGGTATATAATTTTTTCATAATATTCTCTTCTAGTTTGTATTTATGTAGTGTTGGTTATTATTCCTCCTCTCTCATTTGTGATTTTATTTATTTGGGTCATTTCTCTTTTCTTTTTGATAAGTCTGACTAGGGGTTTATCAATTTTATTAATTTTTTTCAAAGGCCAGATGCTGGTTTCATTGATCTGTTTTACTGTTTTTTATTTGTTTTTTAGTTTCTATGTCATTTATTTATGTTCTAATCTTTATTATTTCCCTTCTTTTGCTGGATTTAGCTTTTATTTGTTGTTCTTGTTCTAGTTCCTTTAGGTGTAAGGTTAGGTTGTTGATTTGAGATTTTTCTTGCTTCTTAAGGTAGGCCTGTATTGCTATATACTTCCCTCTTAGGACCACTTTTTTGCTACATCCCAAAGGTTTTGGACTATTGTGTTTTAATTTTCATTTATTTCCATATATTTTTTAAAGTTTTTGTTAATTTAAATTCAAGTTAGTTAATATACAGTGAAGTATTGTTTTCAGGAGTAGAACCCAGTGATTCATTGCTTACATATAACACCCATTGCTCATCCCAACAAGTGCTGTCCTGAATGCTTATCGCCCATTTAGCCCATCCCCCCATCCACATCCCCTCTAGCAACCCCCAGTTTGTTCTCTGTATTTAAGAGTCTCTTATTTTTTGCCTGCCCGATTTTATCTTATTTTTCCTTGCCTTCACCAATGTTCATCTGTTGTGTTTCTTAAATTCCACACATGAGTGAAATCATATATTTGTCTTTCTCTACCTGACTTAGACCACAGATATATGGAGGTTAAAGAACATCCTACTAAAGAATGAATGGGTCAACCAGGAAATTATTTCAAATCCAATGTTTCCTTACTGATTTTCTGTTTAGATGATCTGCCCATTAATGTAATTCGGATGTTAAAATCCTCTACTATTTTTTTATTATTATCAATGAGTTCCTTTATATTTGTTATTAATGGTTTTATATATTTGGGTGCTTCATATTGAGGGCATAAAAATTTACAATTGTTAGATCTTGTTGGATAGTGCCCTTTATTATGATATAGTGCCCTTCTTCATCTCTTGCTACAGTATGGTTTAAAATCTAGTTTGTCTGATATAAGTATGGCTACTCCAGCTTTCTTTTGATGTCCATTTGCATGAGAAGTATTTCTCCATCCCCTCACTTTCAATCTGCAGATGTCTTTCGGTCTAAAATGAGTCTCTTGGAGACAGTATATAGATGGGTCTTGTCTTTTTTTAATCCATTCTGACATCCTGTCTTTTGATTGGAGCATTTCGTGATTATTGATAGATTCATTCAGAGTAATTATTGATAGATATGTATTTAGTATCATTTTATTACCTGTTTTGTTGTTGTTTCTGGAGATTTTCTCTGTTCCTGTCCAATCTTTGTTGTTTTTGGTCTTTCTTTCCCACTCAAAGAGCCCCCTTTTATCATTTCTTGTAGGGCTGGTTTAATGGTTATGCATTTCCTTAACTTCTGTCTGAGAAATGCTTTAGCTCTTGTTCTCTTCTGAATTATACCCTTGCTGGATAGAGTATTCTTGGTTGCAGAGGTTTCCCATTTAGCATGTTGAGCATATCATGCCACTCCCATCTAGCTTGCCAAGTTTCTGTGAAGAGATCTGTAGCTAGCTTTATGGGTCTCCCTTGTAAGTTAGGGACTTCTTTTTTCTTGCTGCTTTTAGGATTTTTTTCTTTATTACTATAGTTTGCAAATTTAACTATACTATGACTCAGTATTGGCCTGGTTTGGTTGATTTTGATGGGATTTTTCTGTGCCCCCTGGATTTGGGTGTCTGTTTCCTTTCCCAGATTAGGTTAGTTTTCAGCTATAATTTCCTCAAATAAACCTTTTGTCTCCTTTTCTCTCTCTTCTTCTGGGACTTCTATGATATGAATGTTATTACATTTTATGGAGTCACTGAGTTCCCTAAGTCTACATTGGTGATCCAATATTTTTCTTTCCCTCCTTTGTTCAGTTTTATTATTTTTCATAATTCTATCTTCTATATCACTTATTTGTTCCTCTGTTTCTTCCATCCTTGTGGTCATTATGTTCAGTTGGTTTTGAATCTGTTATTGCATTTTTTCATTTCAGCCTCAGTGGTTTTACCTCTTTTATCTCTGTAGTAAGGGTTTCCTTTATGTCTTCTATGCTTTTCTAAGCCCAGCTAGTATCCTTATGATTGTTGCTTTAAATTCTGGATCGGGCATATTACTTATATCTGTTTCGATTAGATCCCTGACCATGACCTTTTCTTATTCTTTCTTTTGGGATGAATTCTTCCATTTTGGCATTTTGTCTAGGTCCCTGTCTTCTTCTCTGTGTTAGGGAAACCTGTTATTCTTCCTGCTCCTGAGAATAATGACTTTATCAAAAATAAGTCATATAATATGCAGGGCCTCGTGTTTCTGGAAGTGTCTCTGGTGTGTGCAGCACACACTTTTATGCTATTTTTTTATTGTTCTAGCCCTGAGGTCAATTGTCTGCAGAGTTTCTCCTTGCCTTCAGTGGGTAGTGTTGGGATCTTGGCCAGAGTGTGGTGAGTTTTAACCAGGTGTGCTCTGGTGTGCTTGTTAAAAGAGCTCTATTCCACTAGAACTCAAGCTCTTCAGAACTCTATGTCAGTAGATGTGGTGCAGGAGAGAGTTTGTGCTGGCCTTCTAGGGGAGGAGTCCACTGCACTGGTCCTAAGGCACATTTGCCTGAGAGAAGTAGTACCAGCAGAGTACAAGTGGGTGGGAATTGATGTAAGCAAGTTAGGCAGCCAGTGTGGGTGCTGTGCTATTTATTGAAGTTGGCTTATGCTGATGGATGGGGGAGGGAAATGGTTCCAGCCTTCTACTTTGTCCCTGGAGAGGGCAGTCATGCTTGTTGTTCTCAGGGAAGCACTTTCAGAAAAGTACATAATTTCCCATTGTGCATCACAGGCATTTTTCACATCACTGATGTCACAATGTCTGTTTCTGGGTTGCCTGCCTGCCTAGAGCAGCACATTGTACCTTGGGCTCTACTCTAGCTGGGCCTGCTTACTTTAAAAATTCCAAACTTCAGGGACCAGGTGTGGCAGGGATCTGCATTGGTCCTCTGGGAAATGGTCTTACCCATGCTGCAACTGATGCAGGTTTTACCAGAAAGGCAGTTGACCAAAGCACAGGGGTGTGGGATTTGGAGCAAGCAGGGTAAACAGCCAGTGTCCTGGTTGGTCACCCTCAGCATGTACCTATGCTGTAGGGCAAGGGAAGGAAATGGCATCCACCAGTTCTATTGTACCCAGAGAGGCAATGCCACCTCTCACAGATGTGCTCCAAAAAGAGCAAACAGTCTTTCCTTGTGCCACTTAGGCAATCATCAGATTGTCCCATATGCCTTCACATTGTTTGCCTGCCTCCACTCCAGGAGTAGGACAGCATACTCAGGTCTCTATCCCCATCAAGCCCAGGGACCACTGAAACTCCAGTCTTTGAGCCTCACTGGTTGCAAAAGCTTACAAAATTCAGCTTTGGGGAAGTGTTCTCCTTATGCTTATCCCTGTGTGCTCTACTCTCTCTTTCCTTTCTCTGCAACCAGGGCTCCCTCCCCTCTCCAACACCCATGATCCATTTCTCCCCCAAACTTAATCTCCACACTTCCTACCTTTCTCAAAGTGACCACTTTTCTCCCTTTAGATGTGCAGTTTGTTCTATCAGTCCTCAGGTCAATTTCTTGAGTATTAAGAATTATTTTATAGTTATCTAGCTTTGTTTGAGGGATGAGACAAGCCTAGGATCCTCCTACTACACTGGCATATTAACCACCCCTCCACATTTTATGATTGTGACCCTACTGACCTCTAGATCTCTTCTGGGTGACAGTTGCAAAAACTGGGGCTTCAGAGGAGTGTATAAGCTCCTTTCTTGGAGGTACTTATGAACTGTGGCAAGGGAAAAGCAAGGAGCTAAGATGGTATCCACCTGTCTATGTTCCCTGAGAGTGCCCCTGTAGCTTTCAGATGTGTGGCAAACCTAAAGCCTATTCCTGAGGTTGAAGTTTCTGGACAAGTAAATGGGCCTTTTATACAAAAATACTAAAGGGGTGTTTAAGTCTGATGTTTGTTCAGTGCAACTGAGTGTGGTAGCCTGCCCTTAACTGTCTTTCCAATTGTTGCAGTCCCATGGAGCCCAGAAACGCAAGCCTCTCTGGCTTCCAGAGCCAGACAAAAAAGAGGACTATGTGGACCACACTAACATGTTGCTTTAGCAAGGCTAAAGAAGAGTATTAAGGGTGGGACACATCCATAGCTTTAGCGATGAAAAGGGAAAGCACTGGATATAGGACATGCCTGTGGCTTTAGCAAGACAAGGAAAGAGTGCAGGAGGTGGGGCATGCATGCAGCTTCAGCAAGGTCTTGTCCCCACATGCCTGTCTGCACTAGCAAGACAGAGGAAAAATGCAAAAATGGCATTCACCAGTGCCTCCTTAAACAAAGAAACTCCCAACTAGTCCCTGCTTCTCCCAGCAGACAAGTTAAAATTGGCAAATAAATCTTCTTCACACATTAACCAGTCACCTCTCAAACTGCTGCCTTTGCACTGGGTCCTAGAATGAGTGATTACACACACAAGCCCCTCAAAAGGAGTATCTCAACTACCCACAGCACCCTAGGTACCCTGAACATAAGTCCCATTTGTTTCCAAACATTTTTGGGACCTCATCTCTCCAATGCAAATCCCAAGGGTGAGCGTACCTGATGTGGAGCACAAACACCTTGCTCCCTAGGAAGAACCTCTGGGATCCCTTCCCCTTGTGTCACTGTGATGTGGTCGGGGTTTTGGTGAAATTGTCTTGCCACTCCCACCCACCTCAATGTGGTCCTTTTATCCCTGTTGTGGAAGGTGTTGTTCAGGTAGTTTTCAGTTCTTTTCCAGCAAAATTATTTCATATTTAGCTGTAGATTTGGTGTCCATGGGAGGATGTGAGTTCATGATCTTCCTATCTTACATTTTTGAACACCATCCCAACCCTGTGTCACTGTTTTTTATTTTTCCCATTCTAATAGTTGTATAGTAATAGCTCATCATAATCTTAATGTGCATTTCCTCCATGGTTAGTGATGTTGGAAATATTTTTATGCGCATATTTGCCATCTTTTCATCCTCTGTGGTGAAATGTCTCTTCGTGTCTTTTGCCCATTTTCTGACTGGATTGGTGGATTTTTATGGTTGAGTTTTGAGAGTGCTTTATATACCCTACATATGAGTCCTTTACCAGATATAAGGTTTGCAAATATTTTTTTACAGTCTGTAGGTCATCTTGTCATTCCCTTAACAAGGTCTTTCACAGAACAAAAGTTTTAAATTTGGAAGTCCAATTTTGATTTGTTCTTTTATGAATTATGCTTTTGGTGTCATGCCTGAGAACTTCTCACAAAGCCTTAGATCTCAAAGATTCTGTCCTGTGTTATATTCTAAAAGTTTTATAGTTTTATATTTTATATTTAAGTCAATGAGTTAATTTGAATTAATTTTTGTATAAGGTATGAGATTTAGGTTGAGGTTCACCTTTTTGCCTATAAATATTCAATTATTTCAGCACCATTTGTGACAAGACTATTCTTCCTTCATTGAATGCCATCACAATTTTTCAAAAATTCAATTGGCTATAGTTGTGTGGCACTATTTTTGGTTTTTAAATCCTGTCCCATTGATCTCTGTGATTTATGTGTCTATCCTTTCACCAATATCAACACAGTCTTGATGACTGTAATCAGGTAATGATTCCTAAAATAGGATAGATAGATTCCTCAGTTTATTCTTCAAAATAATTTTTTTAAACTAGTCTATTCTGTCAGTTGTTTCACTTGAATTTTAGAATAATGTTGTCTATACCTACAAATAATGTTATGCTGGGATTTTGACAGTAATTGGTGTTCCACCTGTATATCAACCTGGGAAGAATTGACTTATTTTTTTTTCCATTTTGAGTCAGCCATATCATGAACATGGTATGTTTGCCTCTTTATTTGGATCTTTGATTTCTTTCATCAGCATTATGTAGTTCAGCATACACAAGTCCTGTACATGTTTTGATTTACACTCATATATTTCCTTTTCTTTAGAGAAATTATAAATTATTTTGTATGTTTTATTTTGCCTTTCACAGTTCACTGCAAGTTGATAGACAGTTAATATACATTAATCTTATATTCTGTGGTTAGGATATTTCTTGTAATTCTCTGCAACTTACTATGTAGACTATCATGTCATCTACAAATAATAAGTTTTATTTCTTTCTTTCAGATATGCATGATATTTATTTCCCTTTCTTATCTTATTGTGTGGGCTAGAACTTCTAGTAACAGGTTGAACAGCAGTCGTGAGAACAGACATCCTTGCCTGTTCCTCATCTTAGAGCAAATTATTCAGTCTTTCAAAATTAAGTATCATTTTAAATGTATATTATTTATTTTGTTATAGATATTCTTTATCGAGATGAGAAAGTTTTCTTCTATAATAAGCTTCCTGAGAGTTTTTATCTTGAATGGGTGTTGAATTTTGTCAAATACTTTTTCTGTGGTTGGTATGATATTTTTTCTTCTTTAGCCTGTTAGTATGGTCGATTCCATTGACTGTTTTTTGACTACTGAATTAGCCTTGCATCCCTGGAATAAACAATTTGTTATGGCATATAATTAATTTAATGTATTAATAAATACTATTTTTAAATATTTTGTTAAGAATATTTGCATCTCTATTCATGATGAATATTAGTTTGTAATGGTTTGAGGGGGTACTGTCTTTTTTGGCATCAGGTTATTTCTGGCTTCATAAAATGAATTTAGAATTGTCCTCTAGAGATTTCTTTTTAAGAAATTTTAAATTATGAATTCAATTTCCTTAATAGCTTTAATATGTCAAATGACCTATTTCATATGGGGTGAATTGTGACAGTTTAAACTGTTAAAAAATTTGGACCATTTTGTCTAAATTGTCAAATTTATATGAGTAGTGCTTTTTACAGTAGTCCTTTATTATCCTTTTGATGTACATTTCTGAGGTTATTAATTTGTATCTT
This sequence comes from Leopardus geoffroyi, assembly GCF_018350155.1. Classification (NCBI taxonomy): domain Eukaryota; kingdom Metazoa; phylum Chordata; class Mammalia; order Carnivora; family Felidae; genus Leopardus; species Leopardus geoffroyi. Next base: position 17,075,558 of record NC_059343.1, read on the forward strand.
CTTTCTTGGTCAGTCTTGCTAAAGGTTTGTCAATTTTACTGTTCTTTTTAAAGAATTAGTTTTTTCTTTCATTGTTTTTCTTTATTATGTTTTCAATTTCATTGATTTCTGCTCTTATCTTTATTGTCTCTTTCCTTCTCCTTGCTTTGGGCTTATTTTGCTCTTATTTTTCTAGTTTCTTGAATTAGTGGCTTAGACTATTGATTTGAGGCTTTTCCTCTTTTATTATAATGTAAACATTTAGTGCTATAAAATTCCCTGCCAACACTACTACAGCTGCATCTCACAAATTTTGTTATGTTGTATTTTTATTTTCATTTACCTCAAAATATTTTAAAAATTTGTCCTGAGATTTTCATTTTGGAAGCATGGATTATTTAGAAGGGTGCTGTATAACTTCCAAATATTTGGAGATTTTCCTGTCCTTTCTGATTTCTAGTTTGATTCTATTGTGGTCAAAGAAGGCACTCTGAATGGTTTAATTCCTTTAAATGTTTTGAGGTTTGTTTTACAGATCAGAATATATTATATCTTGGTATATGTTCCATGGGCTCTTGTAAAGAATACACATTCAGTTGGTGTTAGATGGAATGTCTTATAAATGGTAGTGAGATTCTGTTGGTTAATGGTGTTGCTAAGTTCTTCTATAACCTTGATTTTTCTCACTAGTTGTTCTATTAATTTTTGAGAGAGAAGTACTGAAGTTTCTAATTGCATTTGTGGATTTATCTACTTCTCCTTTCAATTCTGTAAGTTTTTGCTTCACATATTTTGAAGTTCTATTGTTTGCATATATATTTAGGATTACTATGTTTTCTTGGTGGATTGACCTATTATCATTATGTAATGTATCTCTGTGTCCCTGGTAATTTTCTTTGCTCTGAAGTTTACTTTAACTGATATTAATGGCCACTTGTGCTTTCTTTTGATTTTATTTGTATGATGTATTTTTCCATCATTTTACATTCAACCTACCTATTTCATTTTATTTGAAGCAAGTTTCTTGTAGATGGCATACAGTTGGGTCATTTTTTAAAGCCCCTCCAATCTGCGTTTTTTAATTGGTATATTTAGATCATTTATAATTAAAGTAATTATTGTCATTCTAGGGCTTCAGTGTGCCATTTTATTTTGGAGTTTTGCTTTTTTCTCTGTGCTCTCTGTTTTACATTTCTCCGTTTTCTTTTTGCTACTATTTTGTGGGTTACTTGACCATTTTTTATAATTCCATTTCTATCCATCTAAAGTTTTTCCAGTTTATTTAGTTTTAGTTTGTCTCCTTGTATAACTTTTTTACTAGTTGCTTTAGGTATTTATGTATCTGTCTGTCTATCTATCTATCCATCTATCTATCTATGTCTATCTATAGATATATCAATCATCATATATCTATCTAAAATCAGTCTAATGGTATTATGGACTGAATGCTTGTGTCCCTTCAAAATTCATATGGAGGGTGGTGGTGACTAATTTGTCACTGAGACTCTAAAGAGACTATGGGAACAGCTTGGAAACTGAACTCGAGGGCTGAGGCCTAAAACGGGTAGGCAGTACAGGGCTCCCTATAATGGGACTTTAGGATTACTAGAGTTCGATAATCAATTTTAAGTGTTTTTTTTTCTGTGTTGTAATTCGTTTAGAACATCCTGAAAACTTCATTAGTTTGGAGTCAGCCTTGTGTTTTATTTGTGATACTTAGGAGACTCAGAGGAAGGTGTTATAACTACTTTTTTTTTAATCAGCCAAAAATAATTTTCTGTAGCTTAATACTTCCTTACCTTTTAGTTGCACATATTGTCCATGTTGTTGCTTACAATACAGTAAAACCTTGGATTGTGAGTAACTTGTTCAGCAAGTGTTCTGCACGATAATCAAACATTTATAATACATTTTAACTTGATAAACAAATTATGTCTTGCAATACATCATTGCAGTAGTATGTGATACCGAATATCACATGATCACAACTGAGCCAATGGTTCTTCTCTCTCTCACTTGTTGTGGGATTGTGGGTGATCAGCTCCCAGGATCAGATGCTTGGTCTCAGGCTGCAGTGTTTGACATAAAGCAGTGATTTTTCAGAATGTTGGAAGGTGCCCACAACTGGCACTAGTATATTTTTTGTCACTTCAAAGAACCTATGGGCAGTCCTTGCTTTTCCATACAAGAGTAAGCTTAGGAATGCTTTGCTTCATTCTAGGTCAGGCTGCCTGCAGATAGAGACCCTTTCCTCTGCTGCCTTATTGCCAGTTACATAAAATACAGTATGTGACAAGAGTTTATTGCTGGTGTACCATAGTGAATATCCATGCAAGTGTATACAGTGGCCCCATGCAGAAAAAAATTCCATTAAGCCAACAGATAGCACATATTCCGTTAGTGATAGTGAACACTGTTCTACACAATAACCCTCCTCTCTCATCTCCCTCACAGCAGCCATGAAGGTTTTCAAAGGTAAGTGCAGGTTAATTTATTTTTCTTTGTATTTTGTATTTTACTAATTATTTTTCATTATATTACAGTATTGTAATCATTTTATATGAATATTTTTGGGGTTACAGAAGGAATCATCTGAGTTTCCATTATGTCTTATGGGGAAATTCACTTTGATACTCAAGTGCTTTGGATTACAAACATGTTTCTAGAACAAATCACAAACCAAGGTTTTACTGTACATACTTTATTCAAGAAGGCTTATGGAACTTTAGAGCTGTCCATTCTTTGGGGATATATATGTACACATTTTTGGATTATTTTTATAGTCTCCATTAGTTCCTAATCATTAGTGATTTTCTTCTTGGATTATTGAAGGGGAAAATTTTCAATTTTTCCCAGACTGCTATGGTGGAGAGATCATAGGCACTGGATGTAAAAGAAGCTGAATCAAATTTGGCTGACTGATCTTTGGCAAATCCATTTGACTTGACATTGACTTTATCTTCTGGTTATTCTCATCTTAAGCATCGTTCTCGAAATATTCTCTAAAACATCAATTTGCTGCTTAATGGTGGGCAAATTAGATTTGCCTTTTCAAAGTACAGTTTCACTGTTTGTGGAAAAGATAAGATTCTAGAGAAAAGGCTTTGAAATAAGGAGGATGTCAGAAAATTCATTCTTTGAGCCTAGAAATCACACTTTAAAAGGCTTTCAGTAAAATAGTCATCTGGTAATAATATATAAACACTCCCTCTAAAGACTTCCTTACAAAGTCTATGAGAAAGTTGAAACAAGAAAAATTCATCTGTGTTTAAAAAATATGAGCCTTAATTGAAAAACCTCTCTCTGCCCTTACTAAAATGTAACACCCTCCAAATAACAGCCATATGAAAGTAAAATGTTTGTTTGTATCAATAGGTGGTTTGGTTTAGGAGCAATATGGCTAAATAATTTCTTTAAAGGTTGCAGTGCCTGGTTTGAAATGTTGGAAATCTTATTTGGGGGGACTCTGCATGGTAATCAGCTCTAAGGATGACATGACATCGTTAATAATGAAGGTATTTAAAATAGGACTTAGGCAAGGCTGACTATTTACAGAGCTGCCTGACTGCTGTGAATCTGCACAGACCTATTTCTGGGCCTTTGTTTTGCAATTCATGGTAATTTACACAGTAAATGCCTTAGGATTTGCAAAATGGAACAACAGCCTATATAGATTCAGGGGGCTAAATGGAACTTTTCCTGTTTGACACAAGGAAATCAGTATATGATGAATCGCTGATGGCTGGGTTTTCATGCTTTTGCATGAAATTCAGTTTAATTTCTTTGGGTTTTAAATCAACTCATTGATAATGTGGGAAAATGAATAAAAGAGAACTTATTTACTCTTTAGTAGATGCTATTTAATAGACAAGACTTAACTTATTTGCAATAATGAACTGTTTTCTATGACTATCACATCCACCATTACTGTAGTGCAATATAGTGGAAGCAACACTAAAGTAAGTAAATATGTGCATACAATATAAAAAGGGTACACTTATTGAGCACTACTAGGTGCCTTAGGCATTGGGCTAAGCAATTTATATTCATTATTTTTTTCACCTGTATTACAGCTCTATTTCCACTTACCAGCCATTCTCCCCTAAGCAAATTATTGAACATCTTTGAAAACATTTTTATTTTGTCTCATCTCTATTGTAGAAACCTTAATAAGTGTCTTGCTTTCTCATTCACTTATCTATTAATGCAACAAATATTTACAGAGTGCCTATTACATACCAGTAGCTGAGGCTACAATGACAAATAAGACGTTTTCCCTGCCTAAACAGAGCTTATAGTTTAGTTTCCTAAACATGATGTATGTAGAAATGTATTTTTTCCAACATTTGTTCAAAAAAAATAAAAATCTTTTAAGGTGGTACATCTAACAAAGTTGTTAATTTGGATCAAATGAAATAATGTACATGAAAAGTACTTGATAAATGATAAAAGGACATAAACCCACTTTGATTGGAAACTGGTCTTAACAGTAAGTCAATAAATTCCTTATGGATAATAAATACTTTCAGGCTGATATTTTAGATTAAACTCTGGAAGAATGTATTTTTTTTATTTAATTAACTTGAACTGCAAAGTATTGTTGGAATAATTAAAATATGCCTAATACTCATCAAAGACTGATTCTCAGTAAGATTATAATGTGAAGATGATGTTAAAACTGGTCCTCCTTTACAAAACAAACTGGACTTGGGGCGCCTGGGTGGCGCAGTCGGTTAGGCGTCCGACTTCAGCCAGGTCACGATCTCGCAGCCCGTGAGTTCGAGCCCCGCGTCAGGCTCTGGGCTGATGGCTCAGAGCCTGGAGCCTGTTTCCAATTCTGTGTTTCCCTCTCTCTCTGCCCCTCCCCCGTTCATGCTCTGTCTCTCTCTGTCCCAAAAATAAATAAACGTTGAAAAAAAAAATTTTTAAAAACAAAACAAACTGGACCTGATTGTCACGTTAGTTAAAGATACCATCCAAATGAAGAAGCTTGTGTTAATTTGAATGAAAGCATCTTTATTCAAATAAAGCTAATAATGCTGAATGTCAAATTCTTTTGAAAGGAACATTTGACTTGGAATAGGTACTACCAAAAATATAAATCGATTGATTCATTCATTGCTTCATTTGATAATAAACTTCCTCACTCCACAAATAATTTGGACCCTAACTACTGACCTTATATCTTTCACTTTTAATGGCAGGTAAAGGAAGTACATGAAAGCTGGAGGCAGTTAGAAGATATAGCAAAATGAGACCATCTTTTTTTTTTTCTTTTTTAACAGAAACTAGATCTTCAGTTTTCCTTTGTTTCAGACTTTATTTTGTATTGTTTTTCTTAATTATCACCAATTGGTTGTTTTTCAATTCTTAAATTTTGATTGCTTCTCCTGATGTTTGCCCTTGACACACAATACTGGGGGAACATGAGTAACCAGTGAATTTTTCTCCAAAGTGAAGTTTTTGCAAATTAGAGCCTCCATGTATTGAATTTCCCTTAAGATAAATAAGGCTGACAAGCTCCAACACAAAATAGCTATAAATTAAAGTAGGTAATGGCAAACTGGCTCAAGGGACAAATTTCGCCAATTGCCTATTTTTGTAAATAAAGTTGATTGGAATATGGCCACTCCCACTCATTCACATAATTTCTATGGCTGCTTTCACACTACAAAGGCAGAGCTGACTAGTTGTAACTAAGATTTCATGGCCTGCAAAACCAAAAATATTTATTATTGAATTTTTACAGAAAAAGATTGTCAACACCTAAGCTAAACAGTTAACTCACTTTAGATATATATGACCATTTTACAGATGTATACTGGGTATAGCACTTACATAACCATCGTGGTTAATTATATGTTTAGATTCTTTTTTTTTAAATTTTTTAACATTTATTTATTATTGAAAGAGAGAGCCAGAGCGTGAGCAGGGGAGGGGCAGAGAGAGAGGGAGACACAGAATCCGAAGCAGGTTCCAGGCTCTGAGCTGTCAGCACAGATCCCCATGCGGGGCTTGAACCCACAGACCGTGAGATCATGACCTGAGCCGAAGTCGGACGCTTAACCGACTGAGCCACCCAGGCGCCCCTATATGTTTAGATTCTTAAATAAAGTTATTTGTGAGAATTATTTTTAAAATATCTAAGTGGGCATTTTTCCTTCAAAGGCAGAATTCTATCGTCTTCCCTCCTCCAACTTTTTCTACCATTACTAAAGCAGCAGGAGTGCTGGTTATTTAAACATCTTAATTATAGTGCTAAAGAAAGAAGGCATGATCATTTCTCTCCCAATTGTTCAGCAAAATCATTGCCTTTTCAACAAGAATACTAAAGGAATAGCTACAGAGTGATATAAAAGAGCTGGTGCATGATATCATCAAATTAAATTATATATTTCATAATTTTAGTATAACTCAACCTAAAGTTTGATATAGAAACCATGCCTTAACTTTGAAAACCCCAAATCTTATAAGGGAAAGGATCATTCTCATTAAGAGAATGTAATTATAAAATTTCCACAATAATCACAAACTATTCTGGCTGAAAAGTATAGCTCTATTCAATGCTTTCTAAAGGAGAAATGTCAGATCTTACTCTTCAGACTATAGCTATTCCAAAGATATTAATTTAATATGGCAAAAGCAGAGTTATTTTAAAAAGTGGGGATGTTATATTTGCCAAGTGAATCAGTGAATCATAACACCACTTAGTTTACGTAATTCACAAAGTAACTGCATCATTTGTTTGCAGGGACCTGAAGACTACCTTTGTTCTGAAATATTTTCTGATATATCTCTGAACCTGAGTGTGGGTACACAGGGAGTAGATATTACCCTCAACGAAATGAAACATCCCCTTGACTTTGGTCCACTATGTTTACTTAGTTATCCTTCCAAATCAATAACTTGTTCCTCTTTGCCTTCTGTACCTATTTGTTTTCCCCCTCTCTTTTCCTAAATGTAGGCATTCCCCAAAGTGCTTCCTCAGCACTTCTTCATAAACACACACATACACACACACACACACACACACACACACACAAACTTTTTATTTTGCTATCATCTCAAGCTTAGAGGAAAGTTACAAGAATAGTACAAGGAATTTATAGTTTGCTCTATTTGCTTTATCAGGCTCTCTCCTTGCTTCCTTCTGTCTCTCAACCTCCCTCCCCCACCACCTACCTATGTATCTCTATCTCTATCTATCTATCTTTATCTATCTATCTATCTATCTATCTATCTATCTATGTGTATGTATACATATGTAGGTGTGTGCATATTATTTTTTGATCCATTTAATAGCCTTGTACCCCTTTACCTCTAAAAATTTCATTGTGTATCTTCTAAGAACAAGTACCTTCTCTTACATAACCACACTATAGCTATCAACATTAAGACCTTCAACATTAATCTACAGTCCATATCTAAATTTTATCAATTGTTCCAAAAATGTCCTTTATAGCTATTTTTTTCAGTATAGTATCCCAATCCAGGATCATGCCTTTCATTTAGCCATGATGTCTCTAATTTCCTTTAATCTGGTATAGTTTTTCAGCATTACTTTTTGTTTCTTTACCTAAACATCTTAAAATAATGTAGGCTAGTTATTTTATAGGAGGTCCCTCAGTTTGCTTTGTCTGATGTTTTCTCAGCAGCTATCATTTTATTCTTTCCCAATCAACCTATCTTCTGGATCTCATCCAATTCCCCAGCTTCAACATCTTCCTGTCTATGTCACTAGTTCTCTTGTCTCCTCTTGTCTTAAAGATATACCATGACTTCTATTTCTGGCAATGCAGAAGAGTAGCTATTTTGGGGAAAAAATAAAGCCCTCAAATGTAAAATGTCTTGATGTGCTGGAATAACATTATTTTAAATGCATAATTGAGCCTACAAAAAAGTTTTAAATGCCCCAGGGGACAAAAATACAATGATAGCCAGAAACTAGGGTGGGAAACTATCTCTGACGATCTGCAGGGTAAGATTTGGGTCTGAACTGAGATTCCTCAAAAATACCGTATATGGGTACATAGAGAAATGGTGAAATAGAATAAAGAATCTACCAGCAAAAGAAAATTACAAAGAAATTTGTTTGCATGACAAATTGATCTGGGTTCTGGATACAAAAACAAAATAAATTTAAACCCCTCTTCCCTGAGAATTGTAGACCCTAGGCTTGCTTCTTGCAGATTTGGGGTTCAAATTTAAACAACTTCCATATTTTAAGAAGCCTTAAATCAATGTAAGAAGTTAAAGTGGTCTTGAGTTTGTCTGGCAGAAGCAAATTCAAATCTTAACAGAAGAGCCACACTCCAGTCCTTACAGGATTCCCTTAGATAAAGACTAATCAAATATGAAGTCATAATCCAAGGTTAGAAAACACATGGAGGAGAAAACCTATCATGAATAAAAATCAGAATTCAACCCTCCAAAAATTCAGATGATAGAATTATTGGTATCTACCAATAATACCAAATAGGTAGACCTGAAGTGATTAAAGAATAAGAAGATACAAGTAAGAACATGACTCAGTGTAAAATATTACCAGGCAGATTTAAAAAAAAAAACTAAATAGAACTTTTAAGAATAAAAAAAAACATAGTCATGAAAGTAAACAAAACCAAATAAATAGATGGTTTAACAGCAGATAAGATATGAAAAAATTATCATGATTTCAACACAGAGACGTAAACATAGCAAATATAAAAGAGATCAAGAGACATAGAGGACAGAATAAGATCTAACATATTTCTCAACAACAATGGATTAATATCTTTTGTATGCTGAGAGAAAATAACTGTGAAACTACGATTGTAACATATGATACATTATTATTCAAGAATAATGGTGAAATATTTTTCAAAACTGAGAGTTTACCTGCAAAGCTTCATTAAAAGAACTTCTAAACTAGATGCTTTAAGAAGGAAAATGATCCCAGAGAAAGGAATGAATTAAAGATAGTGAACAAAGAAATTGAAAAATATGTGGGTTTAAAAAATCATTCAATAACAGTAACCTTAATTTGAACACATCCTAACTTGCTTAAGTTTGGCATACTCATTTCCTTTTACAGTATCCTGAAATTTCACTAAAGCAAAGACAAAGAAAAATTTTTAAAGGCATGAATTCATTATGGAAGATGGAAAGCAGAGAAGAAAGTATTTACTAATTTAGCAAACCTGAGAGAACCTAGAGCAATCTGATTTGTATCAAGAACTCTGAATTGGAGGTATGCGTTACTTCTGGAGTTCAAAATAAGAGGATTTATTGAAAGTTTGTTTAACAAGCAAACTCTCATATGCCCCTCCTCCTATTACTCAGCCAGGCAACTACCCCTCTGAAAGCAGAGTCTTTTTTTTTTTTTTTTGAGAAAGTAAAACGGAGGTTCTGGACCTGCAAACCCAAGAGTATTGTATTTAAAAAGAAGATTAAGTCTAAATTTACATACAAAAAGACATCAGCTTTCTTCTTTCACCTAGAACCAAGAATGCTAACAAGCAGCCTTGTACCATCCAGTCAAGGGTACAGGAAGTTTCTTCTCAGGATTATCTAACCAAACTGAGACAAAAGGCCAAAAGATAATGACACAAAGGACTCTTCAAGGAAATGGCTCAGCCAGATTATCCTAGAATGAGTTTAAGCATATTGAAAAGAAATTTATATAACAAGGGGAAAGTTTGGGCTTGAATTTGTAAGTATGTAGACAACTAGGTAAAACACAGTACACAACAAAAAAGCAAAAACTCTATTATCTTCAGAGAAAACAAAACCTTTTCCAGGAAAGCAAATGTGACCATGGCCTGCTATCTAGCCTCAGATGAATTAGCATTTGTGTAGTCATAATAACATAAAGTTGAATATTGGTGTAACATCCTGTCTTTTACACTGGAAGGACCAAAGAATCACTAAAGCCAAAGAATCAAGAAGTAGCAGTATTTTTCTATTTTAATGTTTATTTATTTTTGAGAGGTGGGGGAGGGGCAGAAAGAGGGAGGCACAGAATCTTAAGTAGGCTCCAGGTTCTGAGCTGTCAGCAAGGAGCCCGACCTGGGCTTGAACTGCAGAACTGTGAGATCATGACCTGGGCCAAAGTCGAAAGCTTAACCAACTGAGCCACCCAAACGCCCCTTTATTTTTTTTTAATGTTTATTTATTTTTGAGAGAGAGAGAGTGTGTGCATGCGAGCGAGCGGAGTAGGGGCAGACTGAGGGAGACACAAAATCTGAAGCAGGCTCCAGGCTATGAGCTGTCAGCACAAAGCCCCAAGAAGTAGCAGTATTTTTCAATATTTATTTAGAAATACGGAGGTAAAACTGAGGCACCTGAGTGGTTCAGTGAGTTGGGCAACAGACTTTGGCTCAGTTCATGATCTCACGGTTCCGGGTTGGAGCAGTGAGTGGGGCCCTGTGCTGACAGCTCAGAGCCTGGAGCCTGCTTCCGATTCTGTGTCTACCTCTCTCTGCCCCTCCCCGACTTGTTCTCTCTCTCTCTCTCAAAAATAAACATAAAAAAATAGAAAAAAAGAAATACGGAGGTAAAACCAAAAGAACAATTTTTAACAGCACTGAAAGTAGTCTCTTTGGGGGCTCAGAAAATGATGGGGAGGGATAGGGCATGGCATAGTTGTTTTTCCCAGGAACTTTATAGGTTTTTTGGACTCTAAGCCATTTTACATGGATAATGTTGATATCAAATAAGACAAATTAGAATATAATAATACAAAACCAATTAATGGCCTAATTTGGATATTAACAAGATAGAACTAAAACACTGGAGAAAATATGTAAGAAGAAGGGGTTGAGTGGAATTCAAATATTCATTATATAGTAGGAGATATTAAGTTTAGTTTTTTTGATGATGTATTTTTTTAATGTTTATTTATTTTGAGAGAGGGAGAAAGTGAGAGAGAGAGAGAATGAGCACATGAACAGAGGACAGGCAGAGAAAGGGAGAAAGAGAATCCCAAGCAGGCTCTGCACTGACAGTGCAGATGCACGACTCCATTCCACAAACCATGAGATCATAACCTGAGCTGAAATCAAGAGTTGGATGCTTAACTGACTCAGCCACCCAGGTGTCTCTTTAATGATGTATTTTTAAATTTTAAGAAATTTGAGATAAAAAGTATAATCTCCATGTCAACAGAAGAGAAAAATTAAATTTACCAAGTGCATAAGTATATTAAAATACATACAAAGATATAAGTATAGATGGGTAAGATAGAGATACAGGAGATATACAAGCACTGCTATCACAAAGTAAGGACTTCTATTACAATATCCAATATTTGAGTCATCTTCCAATTTCTTATTAACCAGTTAATTCTAAATTTTTTTTCAGCCGAGACAAAGATAGGCTAAGTGGACCATTACTATAATTTTTTTATAATGATAATAATAGCTGTGAGTTGTGATATTTGTTTTAAATTTGCTTCAAAGAAGAATAAGAGACTTTTATAAATTTTTTTTTTAATGTTTTATTCATTTTTGAGACAGAGAGAGACAGAGCATGAACGGGGGAGGGGCAGAGAGAGAGGGAGACACAGAATTGGAAGCAGGCTCCAGGCTCTGAGCCATCAGCCCAGAGCCCGATGCGGGGCTCGAACTCACGGACCGCGAGATCGTGACCTGGCTGAAGTCGGACGCTTAACCGACTGCGCCACCCAGGCGCCCCAAGAGACTTTTAAAATAAGCGTGTACAATATGAATATGAGTAAAAATATCCCTAAATTAAGCCATAGGCTCAATCTAGCCCCTACTGAGATTAGATTACATTTGAATAAAAAATAGATATCAGATGAACCATGCCCCATATATACAGCCTCCAACTGAAGGAAAGCAAAGATTTTTGTTGTTATTCTGTCATTAGAAGTTATTGTACAACAAAATCCTATTGAATAGTGGGACTATTTCCAGAACAACTCATCAAATCATCTATTTTAGTTCTAAGATAAATTTTAGAATCATGATGAAAAGTATTGGAAGGGAATGTTCTATGTATTTTTAATACAGAATCCACCAAAACTGGTATATTTTATGATAGGACCTACTAGCAAGATAGGAAGCCACTTGGGAACTTTTGTTTTCTTTTCTACTTTTGTTTTAATGGATTAAATACAGAAAACAGAAGCTGAAAGAGTAGGTCAAGCAGTACAAAACAAAGTGATTGCATCTTATTTTATGCCAAGGGTAATGTGAACACAAAACAGTCTCATCATTTTTAATTTGAAAGTTGCCTAAAATATTAGACCAAATTGAACAAATTGTTAGAAGGAAAACAGGATGCATTTTGTAGCATTGTTTTATTTTTCATTAAGATTCTGACTACATGGCACTCAGTGCTTTTTATAACTGGTATAAATCTTATCACATAACAACCATTTGTCCAGTTTTACTTCAACCAGTGGTTCTTAAACCTGATTGTAACACTGGAATTGCCTGGGATACTTTAGAACCTGCTGACACCTGGGCCCCACTCCCACAGATACTGTTGTAATTGGTCTAGAGAGCAATGTGGGCATTGTTGTTTTTTTTTTTTTTTTTTTACTCCCCAGGTGATTCTAATATGTACCAAAGAAATGCTGAGAAACAATGAGTTGGAGGGTCCAACTTAGGCTTCATATAACTTCCAAACCCCTGGGTTTCTAAGTGCTTCGTAAAATTAAAAAAGTTCATTTCTTTGGTCAAAATTATTAATGTTAAACAAAAGGTCTCCTTTTTTTCCTTCCTTTAAAGTTAATGAGGCCTGTAACTCCTCTCTCTCTACCTCATCTTGTTTCCCACCCACTCTACTTTCCCAACCATTTAAATATTTGCCATGATCCCAGGCAGTACAAAGAGTGGACACCCAGCCCCACTTTCACCATGACTCATCCTAAAAGCAGTTTGCCAAATGGCTCTGGTTTTTGTTTCAGACTTCGTGCAGGGGCATCCACAACCCTGTACAACAATGCTTGTTCTTGCTCTACTCCCCCTCTGTCCCCGCCCAACCTCCTACTCTCTATTTAAAACCATACCAGAAGAAAAACAACGCATTTGTCCCCAACAGTTTGCAAACCAGTCACGCTTTTCTAACATATGCAAGGCTAGCATTCCACAATCCAGGATTCATGAAACTAGTTTCCTAAGCATCTATCAAATAAACTTGGAGATCTCTGAGGACATTCAGAATTTCCTGCCTCCAACTAAGGATGGGATAAGACTTTCACAATGCTTATTTTAAAAGATTTATAGGACCCCTGTATATTCTCATGTCTCTAGGCAGCATATAGAAGCCCCTTTTAGAGTATTTGCTGGGCATTTGCACCAAACTCTCCTATGAGAGCTCTATTTGCCTGTGTTATATATAGAGTTATATATTTACTGGTTAACCACAGAGGAAGGCATGATGAGGATTTGGGACAGAGAGATAGAGCTAGATCTGCTCAGTGGACCACAGTGAAGATTAATAGCTATTGTAATTTTCATCATTACACTGATAGGTGAACTCTAGCAACCAGAGGGTGACTAAGACACAGTGGGTGGTAGTCCCGGCCTGACATGGGAACTAAAAGGAAGAAAAAAGGCTGACAGATGTCTGAAACACAACAAAGAGGAATCCAGCCCTAACAACCTTCTGAGATCCAGGAAGGCCAGCAGTCACTATTGGGTCAATCTCTTGATGACCCTCACTCCACTCCTTGAGAATGAGATGGAGTATGAAATGGTTTAAGGTGGCAGTAGAGTAGAATAGTGTACAGTAGGGTTCTAAGCCTCTAGGGAACTAGACAGTGGCTCTGTAGGAATCATCATTAGTCTGTCTTTTTTTAAAAATTGAAATATAGTTAACTCAAAATGTTATGTTAGTTTCAGGTATACAACATAGTGATTTGACAAGTCTATACACAATGCTATGCTCATCACAAGTGTAGTTACCATATCTCAGAATACAATGCTATTACAATACCATTCAATATATTTCCTATGTTGTACACTCTTTATTCCCATAACTTATTTATTCCATAACTAGAAACATGTATCCCCCATACCTCCTCAGTGACTTTGCTCACTTCTCCACTCCCCTCACCTCCAGAAACCATCAGTTTGTTCTGTGTATTTATAGGTTTGTTTCTGCTTTTTGTTTGTTTTGTTTTTAGATTCCACATATAAGTGAAATCATACAGGGTTTGTCTTTTTCTGTCTGACTTATTTCACTTATATCTAAGTCCATCCATGCTGTCACAGATGGTATGATCTCATCCTTTTTATGGCTGAATGACTGAGTATTATTCCATTGTGTATACATATATGTGTATATATATACATATATATACACACACATTATTCAATTCGGTATAAATATATGTGTGTATATATATATATATATATATATATATATATATATACACACACACACACATATATATACACACACATATATATATACACCACTTCTTCTTTTTCTATTCATCTATCGATGGACACTTGGGTTGCTTCCATATCTTGGTTATTGTAAATAATGGAATAAACACAGGGGTGCATATATCTTTTAGAATTAGTGGTATTAGTGGATTTTGGTGTGTGTGTGTGGGGGGGGGGAAATATCCAGTAGTAGAAATACTGGATCATATGGTAGATCTACTTTGAATTTTTTGAAGAACCTCCATACTGTTTTCCAGAGTGTCTGCACCAATTTACATTCTGACCAACAGTGTACAAGGGTTCCTTTTTCTCTACATCCTTACCAATACTTGTTATTTCTTGTGTTTCTGATTCAGGCCATTCTGACAGGGGTGAGGTGGTATTTATTTGTATTTCCCTGATGAATAGTGATAATGAGAATCTTTTCATGGGTCTGTTGGCCATCTGTATGTCTTCTTTGGAAAAATATCTATTCAGGTCCTCTGCTTACTTTTTAATTGGATTTTGTTTTCAGGGTGTTAACTTGTATAAGTTCTTTATATATTTTACATATTAACCCCTTACCAGATACATAATTTGTGAATATCTTCTATTAACATGTCTTCTGTCTCAGTTCAAGATATAGCTATGAGAGAAAAAAAATTCATGAGAAGGCTCAGAAAATGGTGGAGTAAGAGAACTCAGCTCATTTCTTCCCAAAGATACAACTAGATAACACATCAGAGTAAATAACCCAGAAAATGACCCAAAGGCTGGCAGAACAAACTCCACAACTAATAGTTTTGAAGAGGCCACATCTGTTCAGCGTGCTGCATTGGAAAAATATGCAGCCAAGAAATCTTTTTTTTTTCAATATATGAAATTTATTGTCAAATTGGTTTCCATACAACACCCAGTGCTCATCCCAAAAGGTGCCCTCCTCAATAACCATTACCACCCTCCCCTCCCTCCCACCCCCCATCAACCCTCAGTTTGTTCTCAGTTTGTAACAGTCTCTTATGCTTTGGCTCTCTCCCACTCTAACCTCTTTTTTTTTTTCCTTCCCCTCCCCCATGGATTTCTGTTAAGTTTCTCAGGATCCACATAAGAGTGAAACCATATGGTATCTGTCTTTCTCTGTATGGCTTATTTCACTTAGCATCACACTCTCCAGTTCCATCCACGTTGCTACAAAGGGCCATATTTCGTTCTTTCTCATTGCCCTGTAGTTCTCCATTGTGTATATAAACCACAATTTCTTTATCCATTCATCAGTTGATGGACATTTTGGCTCTTTCCATCATTTGGCTATTGTTGAGAGTGCTGCTATAAACATTGGGGTACAAGTGCCCCTACGCATCAGTACTCCTGTATCCCTTGGGTAAATTCCTAGCAGTGCTATTGCTGGGTCATAGGGTAGGTCTATTTTTAATTTTCTGAGGAACCTCCATACTGTTTTCCAGAGTGGCTGCACCAATTTGCATTCCCACCAACAGTGCAAGAGGGTTCCCGTTTCTCCACATCCTCGCCAGCATCTATAGTCTCCTGATTTGTTCATTTTGGCCACTCTGACTGGCGTGAGGTGATATCTGAGTGTGGTTTTGATTTGTATTTCCCTGATGAGGAGCGACGTTGAGCATCTTTTCATGTGCCTGTTGGCCATCCGGATGTCTTCTTTAGAGAAGTGTCTCTTCATGTTTTCTGCCCATTTCTTCACTGGGTTATTTGTTTCTCGGGTGTGGAGTTTGGTGAGCTCTTTATAGATTTTGGATACTAGCCCTTTGTCCGATATGTCATTTGCAAATATCTTTTCACGTTCTGTTGGTTGCCTTTTAGTTTTGTTGGTTGTTTCCTTTGCTGTGCAGAAGCTTTTTATCTTTATAAGGTCCCAGTAATTCATTTTTGCTTTGAATGGTCTTCTTCTTCAAAATTACTTTGGCTATTCGGGGCCTTTTGTGGTTCCATATGAATTTTAGGATGGCTTGTTCTAGCTTCGAGAAGAATGCTGGTGCAATTTTGATTGGGATTGCATTGAATGTGTAGATAGCTTTGGGTAGTATTGACATTTTGACAATATTTATTCTTCCAATCCATGAGCATGGAATGTTTTTCCATTTCTTTATATCTTCTTCAATTTCCTTCATAAGCTTTCTGTAGTTTTCAGCATACAGATCTTTTACATCTTTGGTTAGATTTATTCCTAGGTATTTTATGCTTCTTGGTGCAATTGTGAATGGGATCAGTTTCTTTATTTGTCTTTCTGTTGCTTCATTGTTAGTGTATAAGAATGCAACTGATTTCTGTACATTGATTTTGTATCCTGCGACTTTGCTGAATTCATGTATCAATTCTAGCAGACTTTTGGTGGAGTCTATCGGATTTTCCATGTATAATATCATGTCATCTGCAAAAAGCGAAAGCTTGACTTCATCTTTGCCAATTTTGATGCCTTTGATTTCCTTTTGTTGTCTGATTGCTGATGCTAGAACTTCCAACACTATGGTAAACAAGAGCGGTGAGAGTGGGCATCCCTGTCGTGTTCCTGATCTCAGGGAAAAAGCTCTCAGTTTTTCCCCATTGAGGATGATGTTAGCTGTGGGCTTTTCATAAGTGGCTTTTATGATCTTTAAGTATGTTCCTTCTATCCCGACTTTCTCAAGGGTTTTTATTAAGAAAGGGTGCTGGATTTTGTCAAAGGCCTTTTCTGCATCGATTGACAGGATCATATGGTTCTTATCTTTTCTTTTATTAATGTGATGTATCACGTTGATTGATTTGCGAATGTTGAACCAGCCCTGCAGCCCAGGAATGAACCCACTTGATCATGGTGAATAATTCTTTTTATATGCTGTTTAATTCGATTTGCTAGTATCTCTTTGAGAATTTTTGCATCCATATTCTTCAGGGATATTGGCCTGTATTTCTCTTTTTTTACTGGGTCTCTGTGTGGTTTAGGAATCAAAGTAATACTGGCTTCATAGAATGAGTCTGGAAGTTTTCCTTCCCTTTCTATTTCTTGGAAGAGCTTGAGAAGGATAGGTATTATTTCTGCTTTAAACGTCTGGTAGAACTCCCCTGGGAAGCCATCTGGTCCTGGACTCTTATTTGTTGGGAGATTTTTGATAACCGATTCAACTTCTTCACTGGTTATGGGTCTGTTCAAGCTTTCTACTTCCTCCTGATTGAGTTTTGGAAGCGTGTGGGTGTTTAGGAATTTGTCCGTTTCTTCCAGGTTGTCCAGTTTGTTGGCATATAATTTTTCATAGTATTCCCTGATAATTGCTTGTATCTCTGAGGGATTGGTTGTAATAACTCCATTTTCATTCATGATTTTATCCATTTAGGTCATCTCCCTTTTCTTTTTGAGAAGCCTGGCTAGAGGTTTGTCAATTTTGTTTATTTTTTCAAAAAAACAACTCTTGGTTTCGTTGATCTGCTCTACAGTTTTTTTAGATTCTATTTCTGCTCTGATCTTTATTATTTCTCTTCTTCTGCTGGGTTTAGGCTGCCTTTGCTGTTATGCTTCTATTTCCTTTAGGTGTGCTGTTAGATTTTGTATTTGGGATTTTTCTTGTTTCTTGAGATAGGCCTGGATTGCAATGTATTTTCCTCTCAGGACTGCCTTCGCTGCATCCCAAAGCGTTTGGATTGTGGTATTTTCATTTTCGTTTGTTTCCATATATTTTTTGATTTCTTCTCTAATTGCCTGGTTGACCCACTCATTCGTTAGTAGGGTGTTCTTTAACCTCCATGCTTTTGGAGGTTTTCCAGACTTTTTCCTGTGGTTGATTTCAAGCTTCATAGCATTGTGGTCTGAAAGCATGCATGGTATAATTTCAATTCTTGTATACTTATGAAGGGCTGTTTTGTGACCCAGTAGGTGATCTACCTTGGAGAATGTTCCATGTGCACTCGAGAAGAAAGTGTATTCTGTTGCTTTGGGATGCAGAGTTCTAAATATATCTGTCAAGTCCATCTGATCCAATGTATCATTCAGGGCCCTTGTTTCTTTATTGACCGTGTGTCTAGATGATCTATCCATTTCTGTAAGTGGAGTGTTAAAGTCCCCTGCAATTACCACATTCTTATCAATAAGGTTGCTTATGTTTGTAATTGTTTTATATATTTGGGGGCTCCCGTATTCGACACATAGACATTTATAACTGTTAGCTCTTCCTGATGGATAGACCCTGTAATTATTATATAATCCCTTTTTTCATCTCTTGTTACAGCCTTTAATTAAAATCTAGTTTGTCTGATATAAGTATGGCTACTCCAGCTTTCTTTTGGCTTCCAGTAGCATGATAAATAGTTCTCCATCCCCTCACTCTCAATCTGAATGTGTCCTCAGGTCTAAAATGAGACTCTTGTAGACAGCAAATAGAGGGGCTTGTTTTTTTATCCATTCTGATACCCTACGTCTTTTGGTTGGCGCATTTAGTCCATTTACATTCAGTGTTATTATAGAAAGATACGGGTTTAGAGTCATTGTGATGTCTGTATGTTTTATGCTTGTAGCGATGTCTCTGGTACTTTGTCTCACAGGATTCCCCTTAGGATCTCTTGTAGGGCTGGTTTAGTGGTGACGAATTCTTTCAGTTTTTGTTTGTTTGGGAAGACCTTTATCTCTCCTTCTATTCTAAATGACAGACTTGCTGGATAAAGGATTCTCGGCTGCATATTTTTTCTGTTCATCACATTGAAGATCTCGTGCCAATATTTTCTGGCCTGCCAAGTTTCAAAAGAGAGATCAGTCACGAGTCTTATAGGTCTCCCTTTATATGTTAGGGCACTTTTATCCCTTGCTGCTTTCAGAATTTTCTCTTTATCCTTGTATTTTGCCAGTTTCACTATGGTATGTCATGCAGAAGATCGATTCAAGTTACGTCTGAAGGGAGTTCTCTGTGCCTCTTGGATTTCAATGCCTTTTTCCTTCCCCAGTTCAGGGAAGTTCTCAGCTATAATTTCTTCAAGTACACCTTCAGCACCTTTCCCTCTCTCTTCCTCCTCTGGGATACCAATTATGCGTATATTATTTCTTTTTAGTGTATCACTTAGTTCTCTAATTTTCCCCTCATACTCCTGGATTTTTTTATCTCTCTTTTTCTCAGCTTCCTCTTTTTCCATAATTTTATCTTCTAGTTCACCTATTCTCTCCTCTGCCTCTTCAATCCGAGCCGTGGTTGTTTCCATTTTATTTTGCATGTCGTTTAAAGCGTTTTTCAGCTCCTCCTGACTGTTCCTTAGTCCCTTGATCTCTGTAGCAAGAGATTCTCTGCTGTCCTCTATACTGTTTTCAAGCCCAGCGATTAATTTTATGACTATTATTCTAAATTCACTTTCTGTTATATTATTTAAATCCTTTTTGATCAGTTCATTAGCTGTTGTTATTTCCTGGAGATTCTTTTGAGGGGAGTTCTTCTGTTTGGTCATTTTGGATAGTCCCTCGAGTGGTGTGGACCTGCAGGGCACTTCCCCTGTGCTGTGGTGTATAACTGGAGTTGGTGGGCGGGGCCGCAGTCAGACCTGATGTCTGCCCCCAGCCCACGGCTGGGGCCACAGTCAGACTGGTGTGTGCCTTCTCTTCCCCTCTCCTAGGGGCGGGATTCACTGTGGGGTGGCGTGGCCCGTCTGGGCTACTTGCACACTGCGAGGTTTGTGGTGCTGGGGATCTGGCATATTAGCTGGGGTGGGTAGGCAAGGTGCACGGGGGCAGGAGGGGCAGGCTTAGTTCGCTTCTCCTTAGGTGATCCACTTCAGGAGGGGCCCTGTGGCAGCGGGAGGGAGTCAGACCTGCTGCCGGAGGGGTGGCTCTGCAGAAGCACAGCGTTGGGTGTTTGCGTGGAGCAAGCAACTTCCCGGCAGGAACTGGTTCCCTTTGGGATTTTGGCTGGGGGATGGGCGAGGGAGATGGCACTGGTGAGCACCTTTGTTCCCCGCCAAACTGAGCTCTGTGGTCCCGGGGCTCAACAACTCTCCCTCCCTTTGTTCTCCAGCCTTCCCGCTTTCCGAGCAGAGCTGTTAACATATGACCTCCCAGATGCTAAGTCCTGCTTGCTGTCGGAACACACTCCGTCCGGCCCCTCCGCTTTTGCAAGCCAGACTCAGGGGCTCTACTTGGCCGGCAGGCTGCCCCTCTGCTCCGGCTCCCTCCCGCCAGTCCGTGGAGCGCACACCGCCTCGCTGCCCTTCCTACCCTCTTCCGTGGGCCTCTCGTCTGCGCTTGGCTCCGGAGACTCCGTTCTGCTAATCCTCTGGCCGTTTTCTGGGTTATTTAGGCAGGTGTAGGTGGAATCTAAGTGATCAGCAGGACGCGAGGTGAGCCCAGCATCCTCCTATGCCGCCATCTTCTGAAGATCGCCTGCAGCCAAGAATTCTTTATCCAGCAAGGCTGTCACTCAAAATGGAAGGAAAGATAAAGAGTTTCCCAGACAAACTAAAACTAAAGTTCATCACCACTAAACTAGCCCTTCAAGAAATTTTAAGGGGGATTCTTTGAGTGGAAAAAAGATGAAACAAAACAAAACAAAAAAAAGACCAAAAGCAACAAAGACTACAAAGGACTAGACAACATTACCAGAAATTTGAACTATATAAGCAACACAATGGCATTACATTCATATCTTTCAGTACTCACTCTAAACGTCAATAGACTAAATGCTCCAATCAAAAGACACGGGGTATCAGAACAGATAAGAAAACAAGACCCATCTATATGCTGCTTACAAGATACTCATTTTAGACCTAAAGACACCTGCAGATTGAAAGTAGGGGAATGGAGAACCATTTATCATGCTAATGGTCATCAAAAGAAAGCTGGAGTAACCATACTCATATCAGACAAACTAGATTTTAAAATAAATACTGTAACAAGAGATAAAGAAGAGCATTATATCATAATTAAGGGATCTATACACCAAGAAGATCAAACAATTGTAAATATTTATGCCCCCAAAGTGACAGAAACCAAATATATAAATCAATTAATCACAAACATAAAGAAACTCATTGATAATAATACCATAATAGGAGGGAACTTCAACACCCCAGTTCCAGCAATGGAAA
This sequence comes from Leopardus geoffroyi, assembly GCF_018350155.1. Lineage (NCBI taxonomy): Eukaryota > Metazoa > Chordata > Mammalia > Carnivora > Felidae > Leopardus > Leopardus geoffroyi. Next base: position 17,096,980 of record NC_059343.1, read on the forward strand.
GATCATCTAAACAGAAAATCCACAGGGTAACAATAGCTTTGAGTGACACACTGGACCGGATGGACCTAACAGATATATTCAGGACATTTCATCCTAAAGCAGCAGAATACACATTCTTTTCGAGTGCACATGGAACATTCTCCAGAATAGATCACATATTGGGACACAAATTGGCCCTCAACAAGTACAAAAAGATAGAGATCATACCTTGCATATTTTCAGACCACAAGTTTATGAAACTCGAAATTAACCACAAGAAAAAATGTGGAAAGACCATGAATACTCAGAGATTAAAGAACATCCTACCAAACAATGAATGGGTTAACCAAGAAATTAAAGAGAAAATTAAAAAGTACATGGAAGCCAATGAAAATGAAAACACCACAGCCCAAAACCTCTGGGATGCAGCAAAGGTGGTCATAAGAGGGAAGTATATAACAATCCAGGCCTTCCTAAAGAAGGAAGAAAGGTCTCAGATATACAACCTAAACTTCCACCCCCCCAAAAAAAAACTGAAAAAAAAAGAACAGCAAATAAATCCCAAAACCAACAGAAGAAGGGAAATACTAAAGATTAGAGCAGAAATCAATGCTATTGAAATAAAAAACAAAACCAAAAAACAAAAACAGTACAACAGATCAGTGATACTGGGAGCTGGTTCTTTGAAACAATTAGTAAAAGTGACAACTCCATAGCCAGATGGATCACAAGGAAAAAGGAAAGGACCCAAGTAAATAAACTCACAAATGAAAGAGGATAGATCACAATCAACACCACAGAAATACAAACAATAATAAGAGAATAGTATGAACAATTATATGCCAACAAATTGGGCAATCTGGAAGAAATGGGACAAATTCCTACAAACATATAAACTACAAAAACTGCAACAGGAAGTAACAGAAAATTTAAACAGATCCATAACCAGTAAAGAAGTTGCATCAGAAATCAAAAATCTCCCAACAAACAAGAGTCCAGGGTCAGATGGTTTCTCAGGGGAATTCTACCAAACATTTAAAAAAGAGTTAACACCTATTCTTTGAAGCTGTTCAAAACCACAGAAATGGAGAAAAACTTCCAAACTCATTCTACGAGGCCAGCATTACCTTGATTCCAAAACCAGAGAAAGACCCCACTAAAAAGAACCACAGACCAATTTCTCTGATGAACATGGATGCAAAAATTCTCAACAAGATACTAGCAAACCAGATTCAACAATACTTTAAAAGAATTATTCACCATGATCAACTGGGATTTATTCCTGGGCTGCAGGGCTGGTTCAATATCCACAATCAGTCATGTGATACATCACATTAATAAAACAAAGCATAAGAACCACATAATCCTCTCAAAAGATGCAGAGAAAGCATTTGACAAAATATAGCATCATTTCTTAATAAAAACCCTCAAGAAAGTAGGGATAGAAGGATCATACCTCAAGATCATAAAAATAATATACAAAAGACCCACTGCTAATATCATCCTCAATGGGGAAAACCTGGGAGTGTTCCCCCTAAGGTCAGGAACACAACAAGGATGTCCACTCTACCACTGTTTTTCAACATAGTGTTGGAAGTCCTACCTTCAGCAGTCAGAAAACATAAAGAAATAAAAGGCATCCAAATTGGCAAGAAGGAAGTCAAACTTTCACTCTTCACAGATGACATGATACTCTATGTGGAAAACTCAAAAGACTCCACCAAAAGACACTAGAACTGATACATGAATTCAACAAAGTCACAGGATGTAAAATCAATGTAGAGAAATTGTCTCCATTTCTATACACCAACAACGAAGCAGCAGAGAAATCAAGGAATCCATCCTATTTAACAAAAATGCATCAAAACCCATAAAATACCTAGGAATAAACCTAACCAAAGAGCTGAAAAATCTATACACTGAAAACTATAGAAAACTTATGAAAGAAATTGAAGAAGATATTAAAAAATGGGAAAACATCCCATGCTTGTGAACTGGAAGAACAAATATTGATAAAATGTTGGTACTACCCAAAGCAATCTACATACACAATGCAATCCCTATCAAAATAACACTAGCATTCTTCACAGAGCTAGAACAAACAATCTTAAAATTTGTATGGAACCAGAAAAGACCTGAATAGCCAAAGCAATCTTGAAAAAGAAAACCAAAGTTGGAGGCATCATAATTCCGGACTTCAAGATGTATTACAAAGCTGTAATCATCAAGACAGTATGGCACTGGCACAAAAACAGATGCTCAGATCAATGGAACAGAATAGAGAACCCAGAATTAAACCCACAAACATATAGCCAATTAATCTTTTACAAAGCAGGAAAGAATCTCCAATGGAAAAAGACAGTCTTTCAGTAAATGGTGTTGGGAAAACTGGAAAGCGACATGCAGAAGAATGAACCTGGAGCACTTTCTTACACCATATACAAAAATAAACTCAAAATTAATGAAAGACCTAAATGTAAGACAGAAAGTCATCAAAATCCTAGGGAAAAAAACAGGCAAAAACCTCTTTGATCTTGGCCACAGCAACTTCTTACTCAACACGTCTCTGGAGGCAAGGGAAACAAAAGCAAAAGTGAACTACTGGGACCTCATCAAGATAAAAACCTTCTGCACAGCAAAACTAAAAGGCAACCCATGGGATAGGAGAAGATATTTGCAAATGACCTATCAGATAAAGGGTTAGTATCCAAAATCTATAAAGAACTTATAAAATCCAACATCCAAAAAATAAATAATCCAGTGAAGAAACAGGCAAAAGACATGAATACACACTTTTCCAAAGACATGCAGATGGCTAACAGACACATGAAAAGATGCTCAACATCACTCATCATCAGGGAAATACAAATCAAAACCACAATAAGATACCACCTCACACCTGTCAGAATGGCTAACATTAACAACTCAGCCAACAACAGATGCTGGTGAAGATGTGGAGAAAGAGGAATCTTTTTGCACTGTTGGTGGGAATGCAAACTGGTACAGCCACTCTGGAAAACAGTATGGAGGTACCTCAAAAAAATTAAAATTGAACTACCCTATGACTTAGCAATTGCATTACTAGGTATTTATCCAAAGGAGACAGGAGTACCTTTTCAAAGGGGCACATGCACCCCAATGTTTATAGCAGCACTATCGACAAGAGCCAAAGCATGGTAAGAGCCCAAATGTCCATTGACAGATGAATAGATAAAGAAGATGTGCACACACACACACATACACACACACAATGGAATATTACTTGGTGATCAAAAAGAATGAAATCTTGACATTTGCAACAATGTGGATAGAACTAGGATGTAATATGCTAAGTGAAATAAGTCAGAGAAAGGCAAATATCATATGACTTCACTCATAGGGAATTTAAGATACAAAACAAATGAATATAGGGGAAAGGAAGCAACATTAAGATAAAAACAGGGAGGCAGACAAGCCCTAAGAGATTCTTAAATACAGAGAACAAACTGAGGATTGCCGGAGGGGTGTTGGGTGGGGATGGGCTAAACGGGCAAGGGGACATTAAGGAGGACACTTGGTGGGATGAGCACTGGGTGTTATATGTAAGTGATGAATCACTAAATTCTATTCCTGAAAACATTACACTATATGTTAACTAACTTGGATTTAAATTTAAAAAAATAAGTAAATAAATAAACATTTAAACAATAACAAAAAGAGAAGGGGCCACATCAAAGAGGGTAGGAAGGGTGGGGATGCAGTGGGGAGCTAAATGGACCACAGTGGGAAGGTGAGTGGCCCACAGTGGTCTGTAGAAAGGCGGGAGCCATAGGGGCAGAGAGGGAGGAGAAACAGACCCTCAAACTGGGGAAACTACATAGGGAAGAGGAATCCCCATAATAGTTAGCTTTGAAACTGAGAGGGGCTGAATTTCATGAGTTCTTACAACCAGTGAGACTTAAAGCCTGGATCTTTAAATATCAATGGGCTCAGTTCTGGGAGAGCCTAGAGGATGATAAGAAGCTAACCCCCTGCCCTTTAAGAGATAGCATGACAAACAGGATGTGGAGATATAGAATAAAAGCAGAAATTTTAAAAATGCCTGGGATATATTGGGAGGAGGCTTATTTACTCATCTCAGAGCATGTTCTAGAGGGGCAGTGTTCACAGGGAGACTCCCCCAGGAAAAAAGGAGCTGGCATATGCCATTCCACTCTTCTGCCCCCCCCCCCCGCCAGCACAAACATATGGCCACCTGCAGGAGCCAGTATAGAACATTCACTACTTAACTTGCTCACACCAAGTCCCATCCCATGCACTTGGTGAATCTGCCCTTTCTACTCACATTTGTCTCAGTGCCACCACTACTAGTCCACTCCTAGAGAAGGCCAGCACAAACCTTGCCAACACCACATCTCCCAACATGTGCATTTTGCAGGGCCTCAGTCCCCACAATGGTGGTGGTAGTTCCTGCAGGAGCCCTACATACACCTTGTTAAAATTGCCTGCCCCTCAAAAAAAATTGCGACCCTTCCACAAGTGCTTTTTGGATCTGCCTAGGCCAGCTCCAGTCCCACAAGTGGTGCATGGTCTCATTTTCCAAGCAGACCACTATGCACCTTGTTAAAACTGGATTCCCAACCCCAGCTGGGAACCAAACACTACCCACAGCTGGCAAATAAACCTGCTGCAGATGACTCGACTGAAGGAAAAGTTGCAGGAACACAACAGCAAGGTGCATGCAACACACATAGGAGATATCCCTGAAATGCCAGGTTCTAGTGCAGAGAGGACACTGCACTGCAGGACACTATAGGACCTCTTCTTCATAAGGCCTACTATCAAGAGAAGAAGATGTAGCTGACTCTCCTGACACACAGAAATAGACACAAAGAGTTAGACAAAATGAGAAGACAGAAGAATATGTCCCAAATGAACAGGACAAAACCAGAGCAAGAGACCTAAGTGAAATGGATATAAGTAATATGGCTGATAGAAAAGTTAGTAATGACCATAAAGATACTCACCAGACTTGAGAAAAGAGTGGAGGACATCAGTAAGACCCTTAACAAAGAGATAAGAAAAAAACAACCAATCATAGATGAAGAACACAATAAGTGAAATTAAAAATACACTAGATGGAATAAACAGCAGGCTAGAGGAAGCAGACGAATGATGTAGTGACCTGGAGGACAGAATCATGGAAAGTAATCAAGCTGAGCAGGAGAGAGAAAAAAAAATATGCAAAATGAGACTAAACTTAGGAAACTCAGCAACACCATCGAGTGTAATAACATTTGCACTATAGGGATCCCAGAAGAAAAAGAGAGAGAAAAGGGGGCAGAAAATTTACTTGAATTGCTGAAAATGTCCCTAACCTGGGGAAGAAAGCAGATATCTAGATCCAGGAGGCAAAGAGTTTCCCACAACAAAATCAACCCAAGGAGGTCCACACATAGTACTTTAAATGGCAAAAAATAGTGACAAAGAGAATTTTAAAAGAAGCAAGAAAAAAGAGAATAATTACATGCAAAGGAAACCCAATAAGGCTATCACCAGTTTTTTCACCAGAAACTGTAGGCCAGAAGGGAGTGGAATGATATATTAAAAGTGCTAAAAGGGAAAAACCTACAGCCAAGGATATTCTATCCAGAAAGGCTATCATTCAGAATAGAAGAGGAGATAAAGAGTTTCCCAGACAAAAGCTAAAGTAGTTCATGACCACTAAAATAGTTCTAAAAGAAATGATAAAGGGGACTCATTAAGTGGAAAGGAAAGGCTGTAAGTAAAAGTAAGAAAAATAGGAAGCACAAAAGCAGTAAAAATAAGCATATCTATAAAAATCAGTCAACACACTCACAAAATGAAAGGATGTAAAGTATGACACCATATACCTAAAATGTTAGGTTGGAGGGAAAGTGCAGAATGGGTTCAACTTAAAGAAATACCAAATTCATATAGACAGATGTATGCAGAAGATGTCATATACAAATTAAATGGTAGCCACAAATCAAAAACCAGTAATGGATGAGCAAAAAATAAATTGAAAGGAATCTAAGTATATCACCAAATAAAGCCAGTCAAGCATAAGAGAAGAGAGCAAGAGAAGAAAGGATAAGAGAAGAGCTACAAAAACAACCACAAAACAAGTAACAAGATGGCAATAAATGCATACCTATCAATAATTACTTTGAATGTAAATGGACTAAATTCCTCAGTCAAAAGACATAGGGTGACAGAATGGATAAAAAGCAAGACCCATCTCTATGCTGCCTATAAGAGACTAATTTGAGACCTAAAGACATATGCAGATTGAAAGTGAGGGGGTGGAAAAACATTTATCATGAAAACGGATGTGTTAAGAAAGCCAGGACAGCAATACTTATATCAGGCAAAACATAACTTAAAATAAAGGATAAAAAGAGACAAAGAAGGACACTATATAATAATAAATGGGACAACCCAACAGGAAGATATAACAATAGTAAATATTTATGCATCCAATATGAAAGCACCCAAATATATAAAATAGTTAATAACATCCATACAAGGATTAATCTACAGTAATACAATGATAGTATACGGCTTTAACATCCCACTTAAATCAATGTATAGATCATGGAAACAGAAAATCAACAAGGAAACAGTGTATTTGACTGACACACTGGACCAGATGGATCTAATAGATATATTCAGAACATTCTATCTTAAAACAGTATAAGACACATCCTTTTCAGGTACATATGGAACATTCTCCAGAATAGATCACATGTTAGGTAACAAAAACTCTCAACAAATTCAAAAAGACTGAAGTCATACCATGCATCTCTTCTGACCACAAAGTTAAGAAACTAGAAATTAACCACAGAAAAAAATCTAAAAAGAGCACAAGTTCATGGTGGTTAAATAAAATGCTACTAAACAATGAATAGATCTACAAAGAAATCAAAGAAGAAATAAAAAATCACAAGTAAACAAATGAAAATGAAAACACAATGGTCCAAAATTTTAAGGATGCAGGAAAAGCTGTTCTAAGAGGGAAGCTCATAGCAGTACAGGTCTACCTCAAGAAGCAAGGAAAATCTCAAATAAACAACCTAATCTTATAACTAAAGGAGCTAGAAAAAGAAGAACAAACAAAAGCCAAAACCAACACAAGGAATAAAGATTACAGCAGAAATAAATTAGATAGAAACTAAAAAAAAAAAAAAAAAAAAAAAAAACAAAAAAAAACAAAAAAACAAAAAAACAAAAACCAGAACGTATCAATGAATCCAGGAGCTGATTCTTTGAAAAAATCAACAAAATTGATAAACCTCTAGCCAAACTCATCAAAAGAGAGAGAGAGAGAGAGAGAGAGAGAGAGAGAGAAGCAGGACTCAAACAAAATCACAAATGAAAGAGGAGAAATAACAACCAACACCATGTAAATTCAAATGATTGAAAGAGAATATTATGAAAAATTACATGCTAACAAATTGGACAACCTAGAAGAAATGGATAAATTCCTAGAAACATATAACCTCCCAAAACTGAATCAGGAAGAAATAGAAAATTCTAACAGACCAGCAATGAAATTGAATCAGTAATCAAAAAACTCCCAACAAAAAAAAGTCCAGGACCACAAAGCTTTACAGGTAAATTCTATTAAATATTTAAATAAGAGTTAATATGTATTCTTCTCAAACTACTCCAAAAACTAGAAGAGGAAGGAAAACTTATTTATTCTATGAGGCCAGAATTATTCTGATACCAAAACCAGATAAAGACACCACTAAAAAAGAGAACTAAGGCCAATATCTCTAATGGACACAGATTCAAAGATCCTCAACAAAATACTAGCAAACCAAACTGAACAATACATTATAAAAATCATTCATCACGATCAGATGGGATTTATCCCTGGGACGTAAGGGTGGTTCAATATTCACAAATCAATCTATGTGATATGTCACATCAATAAGAGAAAAATAAAAACCATATTATCATTTCAAAAGATGCAGAAAAAGCATTTGTTATAGTACAACATCCATTCATAAAAGCCCTCAACAAAGTAGGTTTAGAGGAAATATGCCTCAACATAATGAAGGCCTTATATGAAAAATCCACAGCTAAAATCATCCTTAGGGAAAAACTGAGTTTCTCCCCTAAGGTCAGGAATAAGACAAGGATGTCTACTCTCACCACTTTTATTCAACATAGTACTGCACATCCTAGCTACAGAAATTAGACAATGAAAAGAAATAAAAGGCATCCAAATTAGTAAAGAAAAAGTGAAACTTTCCTATTTGTAAATGACATAATACTATATATAGAAAACCCAAAAGACTCCACTAAAATCTACTAGAACTGATAAAGAATTAAGTAAAGTTGCAGAGTACAAAATCAATGTATAGAAATTGCTGCATTTCTATACACTAACAATGAAGCATCAGAAAGAGAAATTAAAAAAATCCCATTTACCACTGCACCAAAAATAATAAAATAATGAGGAATAAAGTTAACCAATGAGGTGAAAGACCTGTCCTCTGAAAACTATAAAACACTGATGAAATAAATTGAAGAAAACACAAAGATATGGAAACACATTCCCTGTTTATGGATTGGAAGAACCAATATTGTTAAAACGTCTATGCTACCCAAAGCAAACTACAGATGTTGTGCAATCTCTATCAAAATACCAACAGCATTTTTCCTAGAACTGGAATAAACAATCTTAAAATTTGTATGGAGCCACAAAAGACCACGAATAGCTAAAGCAATTTTGAAAAAGAAAAACAAAACCGGAGGTGTCATAATTCCAGACTGCAGATAATATTACAGAGCTGTAGTAATCAAAGCAGTGTCATACTCACACAAAAAGAGACACAAAGGTCAACAGAACAGAATAGAAAACCCAGAAGAAACTCACAATTATATGGTCAATTAATCCTTAACCAAGGAGGCAAGAATACGCAATGGAAAAAAGACAGTCTTTTCAAGAAATGGTATTGGGAAATCTGAACAGCTATATGCAAGAAAATGAAAATGGACCACTTTCTTACACCATACACAAAAATAGACTCGAAGTGCTTTAAGGACTTAAATGTGAGATCTGAAACCACAGAACTTCTAGAAAAGGACATAGGCAGTAATTTTTCTGATATCAACCATAACAACATCTTTCTAAAAATGTCTTCTGTTGAGGGCGCCTGGGTGGGTCAGTCGGTTAAGCGTCCGACTTTGGCTCAGGTCACAATCTCACAGTTCATGAGTTTGAGCCCCGCGTCGGGCTCTGTGCTGACAGCTCAGAGCCTGGAGCCTGCTTCACATTCTGTGTCTCCCTCTCTCTCTGCCCCTTCCCTGCTCATGTTGTGTCTCTCTCTGTCTCAAAAATAAATAAACATTAAAAAAAATAAAAAAAAAATAAAAATGTCTTCTGAGGCAAGGGAAACAAAAGCAAAAATAAACAATTGGGGTGACATCAAAATAAGAAGCTTCTGCACAGTGAAGGAAATAGTCAACAAAAGTAAAAGACAACCTACTAAATGGGAGAAGATATTTGCAAATTACATATCCAATAAAGGGTTAGTATCCAAAATACACAAAGAACTTATCAAACTCAACACCCCAAAAACAAAGAATCCAATTAAAAATGGGAATGAGACATAGATATTTTTTCAAAGAAGACATACAGATGGCCAATAGACACATGAAAAGATGCTCAACATCAGTCATCATTAGGTAAGTGCAAATCAAAATCACAAGGAGATACCACCTCACACCTGTCAGAATGGCTAAAATCAACAACACAAGTAACACAAGGTTTTGTTGAGGATGTGGAGAAACACAAGGTTTTGTCGAGGATGTGGAGAAAAGAGAAGCCCGGTGCACTGTTGATGGGAATGCAAACTGGTGCAGCCACTATGGAAGACAATATGAAGGTTCCTCAAAAAATTAAAACTAGAACTACCCTACAATCTAGTAATCACACTACTGGGTATTTACCCAAAGCACACTAAAAACACTAATTCAAAGGGGTATATGTACCCCTATGTTTATTGAAGCATTATTTACAATAGCCAAACTCAAGTGTCAGTTGATAGAGGATTGTGGTATAATATATACAATGGTATATTACTCAGTCATAAGAAAGAATGAAACCTTGCCATTTGCAATGACATGGATAGAGCTAGAGAGTATAACGCTAAGCAAAATAAGCCAGTCAGAGAAAGAAAAATACCCTATGATTTCACATATGTGGAGTTTAAGAAATCAAACAAAGGGAAAAAAAGAGACAATCCTAAAAACAGACTCTTAACTATAGAGAACAACTGATTTTTACCAGAGTGGAAGAGGTTGGGGATGAGTGAAATAGGTGAAGGAGATTAAGAATACACCTATCTTGATGAGCACTGAGTAACATATGGAACTGTAGAATCACTATATTGCACACCTGAAACTAATATAACACTGTATGTTAAGTACACTGAAATTAAAAAATACACACACACACACACACACACACACACACACATACACACACACACACACCTAGGAGTACTTGAGAAGTGACTTAACATTTTGAGCCTCAACTTTGTCAACTTTAAATTGGGTGAAGTAATACTTCTCAAATCAAACTTCTCAAGAGCTTGATAAAGATTAAATGGCATGATCAATGCACAGCAATTAAATGGCATTTGTGGGGTGCCTGGGTGGCTCAGTTGGTTAAGTGCCTGACTCTTTGATTTTGGCTCAGGTCAGGATCCCAGGGATGTGGGATCAAGCCCTGTGCTGGGCTCCATGCTGGGTGTGGAGCCTGTTTGGGATTCTCTCTCTATCCCTCTGCCCCTCTCTCCTGCTCACGCTCTCTCTCTCTAAAATAAAATAAAGAGATTTAAAAATATATTTAAAAATAGCATTTGTGGTAGATTTTATATAAAAATGGCCTCAAATATCCCTTTCTTTGTATCCATACCCCATTGTAATGTGACTTTGTAGCTCTTTATATTAAGAGATGAAGTCTCTCTCTTCACCCCTTGATTCTGGGATGGTCTTGTGACTTGCCCTGGACAATGGAATGTAACATTAGTGTTCTGTACCTGGGCCTCAGAAGGCCCTCTTGCTCTCTTGGAATGCTGCTGCTGCCATGTAAATAAGCTCAGGCTAGCTTACTACAGGACAACAAAAATGTGGCCTCATTACCTGGAACATCTGAGAGGACAGCCAGCCAACCCCCCTGGAGATTAACCACTTAGCCAACTGAAAGTTAACCTTAGATATATCAGGAAAACAGCCAAATCCAGAAATGCCCAGCTGAGCCCAACCTCTGTTGCAAACACAAATTTTGAAATAAATAAAAAATTTTCAATTTAAGCCATTGGGGTGGTTTTTATGCAGGAAAGGCTAACTGATATAATACCTGCAACAGATTAAGAGCCTAATGATGATAGCTGCTGTTATTAATAATAATATTAACTGAGTACAAGATGGGAGACTTAGAGTCAAATGAAATTCACAGATGTATATTGTGTGGTCTAAACTGGTGGCTATACATTGTAAGCTTTTAAAATTCATGGTAATATTTTAAAATTGGGAGCCTTTACATCTTTACATAAAAAATTGGGTACTTTAGGTCTCCTTCCTTGGGCAACAACTGCAAGTTCTGAGTAGTTGCTGACCCTTGAAATGGGGCAAGTGTACCCTGGATGCTCCAGTTTTCACCATTTCCCATTGTTTCTAATACACAATTATTCACTCAACAAATATTAGTTCAGTTCCTAATATGTGCCAGACATTGTTCTAGGGTCTAAGGATACATGACAAACAAGAAAACAAGCGTGCTACTTAACCATGGAGTTCATATGTGTGTAAAAGTTCATATGTGTTAAAACACAAAGAAGTCCATAAGTGCTATGGACTTGGCTGGAAGAGTGGAGGTTGTATAGTGGCTTGGAAATAGATCAGAGCTAAGTCAAAAATTTTTTAAATGTTTATTTATTTATTTTGAGAGAGAGAGAGAGAGCATAAAGAGGGGAGGGGCAGAGAGAGAGAGAGAGAGAGAGAGAGAGAGAGAGAATCGCAAGCAGGCTCTGTGTTGTCAATGCAGAACCCGACATGGGGCTCAATCCCACAAACCATGAGATCATGACCTGAGCCAAAATCAAGAGCTGGATGCTCAATTGACTGAGCCACCCAGATACCTCTAAGTCAAGTTTTTCATTATGCCAAAAAAAGCCGAAAATAAATAAATTTGTTCATTATTTCTACAAACAAGATAGCTTAGAAAAGAAAGAATAATAACAAATCATTTGCTGAACCAGAGACGGTTTGTTGAGAAGGGTATTGTGGCCTCATCCAAACTTAAAGCAGCGTTTCTCAACTGAGGCTACTGACATTTCAGACCATATAATTCTTTGTTTGCTAGGGGTGCAGTCTGTGAATTACATGATATTTAGCAATATCCCTGGCCTCTACTCACTACATGCCAGTAACACTCTAGACATTGCCAAATTTCCCCTAGTGGAGAAAATCGCCCCTGATAGAGAACCACTGACATAGAATGAATGAGTAATATGATGGACAAGAGCTGAAAAAGTAAAGGTCCATGTTTTCCATCTGCATTGGTTGGGATAAAGCTAGCTGCTATAACAAATAAACTCTCAAACTTAAATATCATGGAAACCATTTCTTGCTCACAGAACAGTTCAATATGGAATTCCTGGAGAGCAGACAGTATAAATGGCTTTCATGTTCATTTGCATCAATTCAGCAAATGAAGAAAGAATATAAAAAATAGCACATGCGGGGCGCCTGGGTGGCACAGTCGGTTAGGCGTCCGACTTCAGCCAGGTCACGATCTCGCGGTCCGGGAGTTCGAGCCCCGCGTCAGGCTCTGGGCTGATGGCTCAGAGCCTGGAGCCTGTTTCCGATTCTGTGTCTCCCTCTCTCTCTGCCCCTCCCCCGTTCATGCTCTGTCTCTCTCTGTCCCAAAAATAAATAAACGTTGAAAAAAAAATTAAAAAAAAAAAAAATAGCACATGGGGTGTTTTATGGGTAATGCCAGAGGTTGTGTATATCAATTCTGCTTATATTCTATTGGCTAAGATTCAGTCACATGGTTTCACAGGAAGCTGGAATAAGTTCTAGTTATGTGCTCAGAAAGAAGAAGAAAGAACTTTGGTAAACAGTTTTCGATTTTCCCCATCATTCTTACACTAGACTATATACGACACCATATAGAAAACACTTCTATAGAAATTATAAATAGAAATCAATAAACATTGAGTCTTTCACTGTATTCTTCATTTTAAGGAGATTTACTGACCTTCATATTAACAACACACTGCTAATCAAGGTTGTTGGTACAAGTCAGATGAGAACCAATTTAAAGGACAAAATGAAACAAATAAGAGGCACAGCATAGGGAATATAGTCAATGATACAATAGTGTTGTATAATGACAGACGGTTAGTATAGTAAAACATATAGAGATGTTGAATGACTATGTTGTACACTTGAAACTAATGTAATATTGTGTGTCAACTATACTCAAGTTAAAAAATTAAATTAAAAACAAATATATTCATATATACAAATCTCAGAACCAAGCATAAAGACTTCCTTTCTGAAAGCAACAGCATAAAATTAAAGAAGCTAGAAAGGCTATTGACTTCTTTATGGAGGGAGATGATAGCATGTTATTGTTGGCCAAGAGGATAACAGTGAGATTTCTATATATTACCCTTGGATAAAACGCCTATGTGATGGTTGCATGACTACATACTTATTCTATGACATTTCTATATAAAAAAAAAGGCTTCTTTTATCTAAGTCTTGCTGGGAAAAATTACTTTAATGTGAGTAAATTAAAATCTAACAGCTTTCACAACACCTTTTGTCCCTTTCTCCAGGTCTCACAGGTGTAGGGCATGCAGAACTGAGAAGCATTCTGTGCAAAAAAAGTATATCAAATGGATGTGCAATTTGAGATGTGAGTACCTGTCCTTTTGCTGTGTTTGATATGGAATCTGTCCCATTTTTATAGCATCTCATTCTCATTACTGTCATTTATATTAAGTATAGAAATGATTTCTCACATGATGATGTTTCTCTTCCTCTCCTCATTCTGGGCTGTGGGGGGGGGGGTGGGTGGGAACAATAAATATGCTTACTCATTTTCAAATCCCTTTAATTTTGTAATTCACCCATCTCACCAAACTGGAACTAGATTTTTTTAAACAGCTGCTGTGAAATCATTTTAATATCTACAAAATGAGGCTCTGTGCTTTAAAAAAATCACCTTTTCCTGGTTGAGTTGAAGATCTGTTCTTCATGTTGTTTTAATGTTGATGTGCAATCATCCCCTCTAATTTTGTCACACAGTGTGCTCTACAGGAAGCCCCCATTGCAGGAGATTTATGTGATATCTGGTAAGGGATTTATCAGAAACTGGAAAATGTAAATGAGCAGTGGAATTGGTGTTCTCTACCTTTACTTGTTTATTAGAATTTTCTTGAAAGATCTCTTACTTCAAGTTTCCATATTACACAAGAAAAAAAAAGAATCAGGGGTTTCCTGGATTTTATGATTAAGAAAAATCTATACTGCACTAACTCTTTTTAAAAATCATCCCTTTCCACTCCTAAAGTAGTTTTATAAGTTCAAATATTCTGGATAACAAATTAGCAGAAGTTTTCTTTCTAGTTATACTGCAGGGGCTTCTCTCTGCTTTACTCACCTCTCAAGAATGGCTCAGAGAGAGTCTAACATGAAAAACTATGATGCAACATCTTAACTATAAAGCTGTAAAGGATAATGCTATCTACCTTTCACTAAGCTCCTACTATAATACACACTTTAGTAGGAACATTATATCTATGGTAATTCTTAGAACAGCCCTCTGAATTTGTTGCTATTATGTGTATTTTAGAGGAGGAAATGGAGGTTCAGTGAAATTAAGAAACTTGGCCAGAATCACACAGTGGTCATTTGGTGGCATAAATCTAGGTTGATCGCCTGCTAAGACCTATGCATTTTTCAGTTGTCCACTCATGAAGAAGCTCCTATCTTTCTTCATTTAAGGATATTTGGAAGTAAGCCATTGAGTAAACCTTGTGATGTTAATGGGTAGTGCTGAAAATGATGGTGCTTCCAACAGCAGGCTTTTGCTTAAGCAAGGGTTATCTCTAGAGGCTATTGTTGCTCTTTAGGTATTCTACAATGTTATCATTCAAAAATAGCCACCTCCCTGTTTAAATGTCTCTCTGTCTGAAGGAGTAGGGGTCAATTCCCATCCTAGGTTGACATTTTGCAGAATGCTATGAGGAGCTCTTCTACTCAATGCTTTCACCTTAGCTTGCCACTTTTTTTGTTTAAAAAAGGCTCTGAATATTAGTCACTTTATTAGTTGATTGATATTTCATTTTTATCTATCTAATGTTTATTAACACTAGACTAAAAGTTAATACCTGCTAATGCACATTCAAAAATGAAACTTTACTTTCTTACTAGCATGTTTAATTCATACAACCAGGGATACCTTATGTTGATCCTGCTATCAACATAATCCTTGTCTATTTCTTTACATTGAAGTCCACCATGGAAATACACCCTCATAATATCAACAACAGACATAATTTGTAAAGAAAAAAATTATTCAGAAGCAGCAAACAATAGTTTCTCTTGTGGGAACAATTTCTTCTTTCTCCTAAATCTTGAGTGAGCTGTAGTCAAGCAAATTTCAATTAATTACTATGCAGAAGAGTTAACATAGCAGGCCTATGACTACCATACTTTAAAAGGCTTGCTTGCAAGGTTGGTCCTTGGCTGGCAACGGAGAACTTGGATTATGGGAGTGTTCCTATCACCCTAACTAATAAGAGTGCCTAGATGTGCATAAACTTTATGCAGAATACCTGCTTTCCTTCTGGGAGTCTGATATTTCGGTATGTACTGGACATAGGGTGCTGATGTGACATTTCTCCAATAAAAACCATGGGTACTGAGTCTCTAATGAGCGTCCTTGGTAAACAACATTTATATTAACCTGTTTTTAAGCTCATGGAGTCTGTTTTCAAATATGTCCAGTCTACTGATGGTTCCATTGAGGGAATTTTTCACTGATGTTGGTTGATCTTTGGTGGGATTTTCCTGGGCCTTCATCAGTGGTAGGCAAACTCTGGTTGGTACTGGTGTAGGATCCCAGGCCCAAGATCGTTTTCTGCCATACTCCAGGGGGAACAGATTTTCTTTCCATATTTTCCCTAAGTTGTAAGGTTTTGAGGGCAGAGACTATGCCTAGCTAGTCTTTGCATTTCACATTGCTTAACACACAGCAAGATCTCAGTAAGTGACTGTTGGTTAATGAGTAGTTTTATCAGCTACCTATCATGTTTCTAGAATAATGTCAAGAAGAAAAATAGAGGATAATCTGAAGAAAAATAGTCCTATGATCTTAAGGAATGTGTCCTATTGATAGACAAATTAAATTAAGAGTACATTAAACATTAAGACCAATTAATTCAGTTTGCCTTGCAAAGTAAGATTTTCTCAATATGTTAGTTCATTGTTAGTGTGGTACTTTGACAAAATATCAGCTGATTATTTCTCCAAGAAGTATAATAGTTACTGATCTTTAAAATTGTACCTGGAACAGTGGACAATAATATTTTATATATTACAAAGAGTTTTAGCTAGAATTGAGAGTTTTTAAAATTAGGAATACATCATATTCTTGGCTCATTTTCTCAACTACTGTTTCACATCCTCCAAAGGTTTTTTAAGTGCACAAATTCATTTTGCCAAAAGGAATATATATCTCCTTTTAAAGGAGCATATTTTAACCAAATTAATTCCATAAATAGCAGGGCAATTTATAATGCTTCTTTTTATAGATAACATTTTTTCTACCACATAAAATGATTTGCATTTCCAATCTCCTCAGTTATCTTTGGCTTTGTAACAAACGACTCCAAAACTTAGTGGCTTAAAACAACAACAACAATCTATTATTTATGAAGGTTCTGTGTGTTGATTGGGCAGTTCTTTTGCTCTGTGTAGTGTTATCTGAGCTCGGTCATGTGATTGCATTCAGCTGGTACCTATCTGATCTACAAGGGCCCTGAAGGCTTCTCTCTCATATCTGGGGCTTGCTGCTGATCATCGCCTGTGGTACTTCAGTTTTACCCCATGTGATCTCTCTCTCCACATGGCAGCTTATTCTGTAGGGCCTTGCCACACGTCTTCTATCTCCACCAGGGCAACTAGGTTCCGATGAAACAAAAGTATAAGCTGCCCCCTGGCACAGTAGCACTTTTGCTATATTCTATTGGTCAAAGAAAGTCATTGACCAGCCTATATTCAAAAAACAACAAAACAAAACAAAACAAAACAAAACAGAAAGCCTGACCCTTGATCTTTATGAGAGGAACAGCATGTAATTACAGAGAGAGGAGAAATTTTCACAAATGTCTTTAGAGAACATCTACCATAATTCACTCTTTAGCCACAACAATTCACATCCCTTCCTCATGAAAACTACATTGAACATCCTCAAAAATGCCATACCATTGTAGTATTAGCTCAAAGTCCAGCATCTTATCATCTAAAAAAAGTTTAAATATGGACCCTCATGTGTTGTGTGTGTGTGTGTGTGTGTGTGTACATGCAGATGCTTCAGTATAGTTCCTCTCAAATAAGAAAAATGCAAATTAAAAATATAATTTATTTGTCCCCCGTATACTCACTACACAAAAGTGAGACAAGGATAGGAAAAATCACAATATATACCTCTATCCAAAACATAGGAGATGAAAGGTACAGCAGTCACTGGCCCATAGTAATTCATTCTGAAATCCACCCAGCCACATGATGTCAAGGTCCCCTACTCTGGGAAACCTGTAGTTTTTATACCTAATCAAATATTAATGTATTCCATTACAATAAAGCCTACAATTTTTTGCTTAATGGGCTTTCTCTACACTGGACTGTGGTTAAAGTATTATAGGACAATGCCAGTATGGTTTTTAAAAGCCCCTTTGTCTAGCTGATAAAAAGATTTTTGAGGCACTTGATTAAATGGTTAAGCCTCACTTTTGATTTGATCTTGACCTTGAGGCTATAGACTATTGGTAGCATTCTGATATTCATATTCTCCCTGTGTCCATTTTGAACTGTTTTCTCACTGTTTGGCAGCTCATCTACCATTTGAGAAGACTGTCTTGAGCACTCTATATTACCTTTAAATTCTTATTAAAAACTTCAACAGTTTCTTCTTTAGCTTATCTTTTTCTCACAATATATTATACAGAGCTTAGAGAAGCCAATTGTCATCATTGACATTCTTCCTGGAAATTTAGCCAAATAACACAAGTTCATTAGGTTTCATCCTATCTTCCAAGGTACTGCAGGCAAGTATCTTGCCAATATTCTGCCAGTGAATAGCCAATTCCCTATTTTCCAGCCTCCAGTAGCAAATTCCTCACTGCTTTTCCACCCTTTACCTTCTGCCAAGTCTCAAAGCCAATGTAACATGTCAGAATTATCTTTCCTTTTTTTTTGTCTCTGCTATTTATTGATAGGTAACAAACCACCCCAAACTTAATGGATTAAAATAATAACAATTTTTTATGTATTATGATTATGTGGATTCAATGGTTCCACATTATGGAACATAAATATTATAAAATAGTGGGATCATACATGTGGTTGCATTGGCTGGGCTTGAAGGTACAAGATGGACTTGCATTTCTGAGGTCTCAATGCTGACTGTTATTTGGGGGTTACAATTCTACTCAGTGTGTCCTCTCTCCATATGGCAGCACATCCTCCTCATTCTGTAGGGTCTTTCCTAATGTTTTGTCTCTCCATCAGGACAGCTTGGACTTCCTTACAGAATGACAGCTGGATTCCAAGAAAGCAAAGGTGAAAGCCATTTTTAAAGGGCTAAGACTGGAACTGGGAAATTCACCAGTCACTCTACATTTAAGGGAAGGAAAATAGATTCTACGTCTTAATGGGAGGAATAAGAAGAGTATCTACATATAGGTTGGGAAGACATTGCTGGCAACCATGTTTGGAGACTGTCTACACAAATTCTTTAGCATGTAGCCAACAAGGAAAGATTTAAGATTTTCAAGTTTTAAGTTCAACTTTACAAAACCTGTAAACATATAATGTATTGCTTCTAAGTAGAAGCAAATATATATATTTATTTATATATTTATAATATTAAAATATAATATATAATATATAATTATATATAATATTATATATAACATATATAATATTATATATGTTAATATAGATTATAATATATAAAATATAATATATATAATAACATATATAATATTTACATATATTATTATAATATATATGTTAACATATATATATTATAATATATAAAATATAATATATATTTATATATATAAATGCCTTTAGGTAAATCTTATAATATGCTTAAAATTATTCTTTCAGATGTAGATTTTATTTTATTTTATTTTATTTTATTTATTTATTTTATTTTTGAGACAGAGAGAGACAGCGCATGAACGGGGGAGGGGCAGAGAGAGAGGGAGACACAGAATCGGAAGCAGGCTCCAGGCTCTGGGCCATCAGCCCAGAGCCCGACACGGGGCTCGAACTCAGGGACCACGAGATCGTGACCTGAGCTGAAGTTGGATGCTTAACCGACTAAGCCACCCAGGCGCCCCAGAGATGGAGATTTTAAATACACAAAGCAGGAAGACATGAAAGTTTGACTTTGACCTTGGAATTCAGTCAATTTCTTGTTTTCAACTTGTGCTTTGACTGTGGCCTTTGGAAAGCTAAGTAATCTCTTGCCTTCTTTAACATCATTTGAAGGATTATAAATTGTCATTACATATACTTAGTGTAATAGTAACAGTAATATAAATAATAACAGTACAATGACAATAAGATAGATCATCAGGATTTATTGTTAATTTTTGATATTCACTTACATATAAGCATTCTAGGCATAACATGGAGTTAAAATCTCCTTGTGTACTTTAATTGTTGAAATTCTAACAGTCAATTGTAGCATAAATATGTATTTATTATTGTGGGAGTAAAATGCTATAATAATTAAGGATAATGGTGAAAGCCATTAATTTTTATGTACAAGACAGTTATTAAGACCTTTCAAATGGTTAAATTAATAATGAAAAGATGGACAGTTTTTGTATATAATATGAAAGTGCATGAGGAAAATAACTTAGAAATAACTTTTTTCTTTTTGACTAATAACTTTTTATATAATTTGAATAATAAAAGACTGAAGAATACATATTCAATTACATATTAACTCTAAATCTGTGGAATTGTTTGGTATATGAACAATTATAACATCAAATAAAATAACCTTTTAAGAATTTTATTTAAATGTAGTTATTTACTTCTATTTAGGGAGAGTACTTCAAGAAAAAAATCCTGAAATGATTCATCACATCTTTGGAGGATGATTTAAAATTTAATGTCAATTTTGCCACCTCAAATTATCACAAGTAGAAAACACTAAAAGATAAACTAAAAGTTAATTTAATAAATGACTTTTGATTCTATTATGATAAAGTATATAAAGAATATAGAGAAGGAAAATGTTAGAAATAAAGTACCCCAAACCTATTTTTTCTCACCATCAAACTTTAAAATAATAGATTTTTAAAGAATATACTTTAAGAAGACAATCCTTTATAGTTTTAAGTATTCAGAGCCTAAAACTTTTGGGTTTAAACTTTTAAACAAAAAACTTATTTACATTATCCCTATAGAGTGCCAATCACTTCTATGAGTTAAAGAGAAAGGAAATCTGAGTTCCCTAAATTTGGACATTAAAAAAATCCCAGGTACAAATTTCATCTAGAAAACACATTACTGAAAGAAATTTTTTTATGAATTATGTTCTATCAATAAGTCTAGTGGTATTATTGAATGTGTAATGTCTGCTGTATTTTGTATCAGGCAACTGGTAGTTCAGAAATCAGTAGAAGTCTCTTTTAAATTTAACAACAACTTGGTGGATCAAGGATGAATTCAACTGTGCTTCTGCTTTACTTGCTTGTCAAGGGATTTCTAGGTTTTATACAACAACCAACATAACCCATTTTACTGAAAAACTATTTGTAGGATAGAGAATCAGGGTATAAAATTATCATGTAATTGTCTTCATGAATTTAACAAATATAAGGTTATAAATCATTCAGGATCTGCAATCATACAATGTTTTGTCCACTCACTTCACTTGTGTGTTCAGGAAGAAATTATAGGACAGCAGAATAGTGAGATACCTTTAGCATTCTTCAGCAAGTGACAGATTCCTCATCATAAAAGAGATTTTGGAGTGATATGTTACATAGAGTTTCAAGCTATGTTGGAATTGCCTTGTCATGTGTTTTACGTGATGTCCAAATGTAATGGAAGGACCACTACTACATGCCTAAAAAGGCAGCTTGAATATAAAAATGCCTTAATGCCATACTTTGGAAATAATAGCAACATTGCAGTGCTTAATAAAAACTGATGGTTGCTTGTGGGGAAAGTCATTACGTTACTGGAACCTGTCGGAGACAACATTGTGTCTTGAGAATGAAAGTGTTTCTTATATAATAGCTGATGGAAAGGCACTTCTATGATTCCTCTCTAGTCAAGATGGATATCCTGGAAATGAAATCTAAAATGCAGATGAAAATTCAGGGATGATTTTATCTTGAAAGTTAACTACTTAATTCAAAAGCCAATTATTGTGCCCCATTGCAGATTTAAGGTACAGAGACTTTTTATAAGTTATTGTTTCAAGTAGCAAATGCATGAAAATATTAGAAATAAACAATATAGTGGGGACATCAACTGCATCTTTGCCTCTAAAAGTATTTGGAAAACTTCTTTAAATAGGGCACAATATTTCCATTTGTGGGATTACTTTAATGCATTAGTACCATCACCATCAATCAACCATCATGACTGGGAGTTAAAAAGGAGAAGTCTTTATCTTATCCATTTACTATTAGAGAGGAAGTAAAGTATGAAAACTTGGTGGCATCATCACCATTAGTATCTTACATTGGCAAAGCTAGCAAAGATGATCTTGTTCCTTTACTACTTCAGTTGAAAGGGAGAGACTATTTAGTATCATGGGAACAAACCAGTAATAAGCACATTATTGCTCTTGCCCTGTATTATCAAATATTTAAAATATAACCACTAAATTTATGTGGGGGTGTAGTTTACATATGTTTGCATAGCAGAGTACCAACAAGGCTGTATTGTTTTTCCTAATTACAATAGTGAAATTTATTCTAAAGATCAGACTTCACATAGTATTTGAAAACTTTTGGTCATCTTCCCACCCAGAGATAACCACTATTTACAGTTTAGTGTTTATTTATTTTTTAAATAAGGTACCCTGTCATTGGATATAATCCACTTGCTGAACACTACCAGTTCTATACCTAGTCCCTATTATCAAATGTGGGCAAGTCAAAGATCATACTAGGGTATGGGGGTGGAAGAGGATTTGGAAGTGACCACCTAGCTGGGACTTGTTCAGTTCAATGAGAATATTTTTTACTTTTAAAAAAATCAACAAAAGTATCAGTGTGAAGCCTTCTAGTGGATGGAGACAGCCACCATGTCAACATCAGTCTGTCCTAGGGTCCAACTCATATACAGAACCTGGCTCATCTCCCTTTCCTTCCACCCCTGCCTACTTTCATGCTCGTCCCTGCCCTGTAGTTGGTCCAAAGCATCTTGCTGCTCAGGTTTCCTTCCCTTTTCCTGGACTAGACCAAAAAAGCCAGCACAGCTGCCTGCCTGGGAACCCCATTGGGGCAATACCACCTTCAGGTCTTGGATGCACAAGCTTGAACCAAGTTTTTGGAAGATATTTTTAAAAATTTGTTTTCATTGTATGTGGGATTTAAGAAACAAGACAAGCAAGCAAAGGCAAAAAAGAGAGAGGGAGAAACCAAGAAATAGACTTAACTATAGAGAACTTACGGTTACCAAAGGGGAGTTGGTTGGGGCGGGTGGATGAAATAGGTGATGGAAATTAAGGAGTGCACTTGAGATGAGCACCAGGTGATGTATGGAAGTATTGAATTACTATATCATACATCTGAAACTAATATAATACTGTATGTTAACTATTCTATAATTAAAATAAAAAAACTTTATGGGACACCTGGGTGGCTCAGTCGATTAAGCATCTGACTACGGTTTAGGTCATGATCTCACGGTTTGTTAGTTGGAGCTAGGTGTCAGGCCCTGTGCTGGCAGCTCAGAGCCTGGAGCCTGCTACAGATTCTGTGTGTGTCTCTCTCTCTGCCTTCTCCCCATCACACACTCTCTCTCTCTCCCTCTCTCTCAAAAATAATAAATAAACATTAAAAAAATAATAAATAAAACAAAAAACTTTATTGGGGCACCTGGGTGGCTCAGTTGGTTAAGTGTCTGATGTCAGCTCAGGTCACAATCTCACAGTTCATGGGTTTGAGACTCTCATATGGCTTTCTGCTACCAGCACAAAGCCCGATTCAGATCCCCTGTCCCCCTTTCTCTCTGCCACTTCCCTGCCGTGCTCACTTTCTCTCTCTCAAAAATAAATAAACGTTAAAAAAATTTTTAAAAACCTACTTTATTAAAATCTGGTTTTTGGAGTGCCTGGGTAGCTCAGGCTCAGGTGCTTAAGGGTCTGACTCTTGATCTCAGCTCAGGCCATGATCTCATGGTTTGTGGGTTTGAGCCCCACATTGGGGTCTGTGCTGAGTGGAGCCTGTTTGGGGTTCTCTCTCTTCCTCTCTCTGCACTTCCCCCACTCATGCTTTGTCTCTGTCTCTTTCCCTCTCAAAATAAATAAATAAACCTTAAAAAATTCTGGTTTACATCAATCTTGCAGTGATGCAACCTTCCATTTTACGGGCTGGAAATTTTTGGACTCTATTTATAGCATTATGGTAGAGTTTGCTGGTAGTCCAATATTTACTAGGAAGTCATCCATTTCCTTTAGATTTTCAGTTTTGTTGCCATGGGCTTCCATATCACCTCTTATAATTTCTTCAGTATTTTCCATTTTTGTTGCTATAATATCCGTTACATTCCCAAATCTGGTCTTCAAAATCTCCTTTGGAGAATTTATTAAGGACTTCTCAGTGTCCAATAAATAATTGTTTTTGTAAGTGTTATATCACAAAATAAGTGAATGTGGACTTAAGTTTCTTATATTATTCTAATGTTGTGCCTTTACTTTTTGCCAATTTAATTTGTCAAAATTCTGGAAGAATATTTAATCCTTTTATCATTATTGTGCTCTTTTTATAAAGAACTTGTATTTCTGAGAGATTTTGTTGCCTGTATCTGGCTTCTGTGATATTTGGTGCATATTCTCTCATGAAGCAAAGCTGGTATTGTTATAAAATATCCTTTGTTTTCAAAGTTTAATTCTTTTTTTTCCTGTAAAGTATTTAAAGTTGTTTATTAGTATTTAATTCTTTGTGTGACATAAGGATGTATGTTATATTTTGTAATCAAAGATGGAAAGATATGATTCATGTCAGAGCTAAAGATGTTTTAAATTTTCTCTTTCTCAAGGCCTCATCACAATTATAAGTTTATAAATTATCTGTGTACAATTTGTTACACTCAGTGTAACGCAAAGTAGATGAGCTCATCTTTCTTTCTCAGCACTTATTATAAAACATATGAAGACAATGCAGCTGAACTAATATTTGACAGATATCTACAGTATTTGCCTGTTTTTGTTTTCTTTTTTCTTTTTACCTTTGAACTACCTTCACCTATTTCTCTAGCCTCCCACCTCCTGCTTTTGGCAGCCAACAGTCTGTTCTCTGTATCTTAAAGCTTTTTTAATTTTAGATGCCACACATATTAAAGATCATACAGTTTTTGTCTTTCTCTGACTTCTATCACTTAGCATACTGCTCTTGAAGTCTATCCACATTATCACAAATGGCAATATTTCATTCTTTTTATGGTTGAAAAATATTCATATATATGTAAATGGAATATTATACACACACATACATGTATGTCAAGGGGCACTTAGGTTGTTTTCATATATTCTCTATTATAAATAACTCTGCAATGAACATAGGGGTGCATATATCATTTTGAGTTAGTGTTTTTGTTTTTTCTTTGGATGAATACCCAAAAGTGGAATTGCTAGATCATATGGGAATTCTATTTTTAATGTTTTGTGGAACCTCCATACTGTTTTCCATAGTGACTATACCAATTTACATTGCAACCTTCAGTGCACATGAGTTCTCTTTTCTCCAAATCCTTGTCAACACTTGTTATTTTTTTTGTTTTTGTTAATAGTGATTCTAACAGGTGTGAAGTGATATCTCATCATGGCTTTGATTTGCATTTCCCTGATGATGAGTGATGTTGAGCATCTTTTCATGTATCTGTTGGTCATCTGTATGTCTTCTTTGGGAGAATGTCTATCCATTTCAGCCCATTCTTTAATCAGATTATTTGATCTTTTGCTATTGAGTTGTATGAGTTCTTTACATATTTTAGATATTAGTGCCTTATCAGATTTATGATTTGCAAGTATTTTGTTGCATTTAGTAGGTTGCCTTTTTATTTTGTTGATGGTTTCCTTTGTTGTGCAGAAACTTCTTAGTATGATATAGTCTTGCTTATTTTTGTCTTTGTATCTTTTGCTTTTGGTGTCAGATTTAAAAAATCATCACCAAGGAGCTTACCACTAGTAAAGTCACAGGATACAAAATCAATATACAAAAATTTGTTGTATTTATGTACACTTATAAAGAACTATTAGAGAAATAAAGAAAACAATTCCATTTACAATTGTATCAAAAAGAATAAAATACCTATGAATAAATTTAACCAAGGAGGTGAAAGACCTGTATGCTGAAAACTACAGGACATTAATGAAATTGTTGAAGACACAAGTAAATGGAAAGATATTCTCCCTTCATGAATTCGAGGAGTCAATACTGCTCAAATGTCCGTACTACCCAAATCAATCTAGAGATTCAATGCAATACCTATCAAAATCCCAATGGCATTTTTCAAAGAAATAGAACAAATAATCGTAAAATTGGTATGGAACCACAGAAGATGCCAAATAGCCAAATCAGTCTTGAAGAACAAAACTGCAGGCATCATGCTCCCTAATTAAAACAGTATGGTACTGGCATAAATAGAAAAACACAGAGATCAGTGGAACAGAATAGATAGCCTAGAACTAAATGCATGCACATATGGTCAATTAATTTATGACAAAAGAGTCAAGAATATACAGTGGGTAAAGAGCAGTCAGTCACTTCAACAAATGGTGTTGGAAAAACTGGACAGCCACATGCAAAAGCAGGAAACTTAACCATTATCTTAGACCACACACGAAAAATGAACTCAAAATGGATTAAAGAATGTATACCTGAAACCATAAAACTCCTAGAACATAGGTAGTAAGCTCCTTGATACTAAATTTTTAATGATAAAATTATAATTTTATAATTGTAATAATTAACATCTATCTCAGAAGGTAATTCTATGACGATGATATTCAGCTTTAGGTGAATGTTTATTTTAGAATTTGGCATTTGCCATTTTGTAAGATGTATATTTAGGGCATCTCTAGCAAAAGACTAATCATGAAGGTATGGTGAGTTTTTCAGCACAGAATGTAGTCACCAAAGCAGAAAGTGATAAATCAAGGATCCAATCATTGAAAATGAAAATGTAAATCAGAGTGAGCTACTGGAAAAGCTACTACATGTACATACTACACAATGTTGAACACCTGCCAAGAAGTTCCTTAATCAACCTTCCCACAGGCCCAAGTAGATTCAGAGATCAAACAGAATACACAAAGTATTTGGGGGACTGTATCAATTATCTATAGCTGCATAACAAGCCATCCAAAACATAATGGCTTAAAACAACAATCATCTGATTGACTTAACTCAAGATTCTGTGGGCCAGCAAGTTAGCTTGGGTCAGCCAGGTGACTTTGATTCTAAAGATTGTCTGGTTGTTATCTGTATGGTCTCTCATCCTCTAGCAGTCTACCTGATTCTTGCTCACATGTTAGCTAGCTGGATTCTAGTTGGTGAACTAAATTCTTTTTCTTTTTTTTTTAAATTTAAAAAAAAATTTTTTTTTCCAACGTTTTATTTATTTTTGGGACAGAGAGAGACAGAGCATGAACGGGGGAGGGGCAGAGAGAGAGAGGGAGACACAGAATCGGAAACAGGCTCCAGGCTCTGAGCCATCAGCCCAGAGCCTGACGCGGGGCTCGAACTCACGGACCGCGAGATCGTGACCTGGCTGAAGTCGGATGCTTAACCGACTGCGTCACCCAGGCGCCCCACTAAATTCTTTTTCTTGATGGTAGGAGATACCAATTCATATTGTAAAGGGACTGAATACAAGGAGGGGTGAAGAATTTTGGCCATTTTTGTAATCAATCTACAACAGGTCCATTGGCTACAAATGTGAGGACTGGAGGGATCTGGAGACAAGGATGGCCAGGTAGTTCTTTATAAGACATCAGCATTTAAATAGATTGTTTCCCAAAGTAGCTGAAATGTTTTAATGTAATCTGTTCATTTTGAGTGGAAAATTACTTCAAAATCATCCTTTAGTTAATGTCTTCAATTGTGAAATTATCTTATTCATGCTTTTGAGGCTCCTCTCATAATTAGTTTATTGGAACATCACAAGTGCTCTGCTGAGAATGTGTTGTTATACTTATTTTCCCTTTGAGGAAATAGAACCCAGAATAGTGGTCCTCAAAGTTTGCATTAGAATCATTTTCACAGGCTGTTAAAAATAGAAGTTTCTGGTTTACACCCTAGACCTGTTCTATTAGTTGACATTTTGTGTTGCAAGCAACAGAAACTGTGTGATATAAGCAAATATCAGATGCATTGGTAAGTCAATAGTAGCTCACAGAGCCAGGAGGAAAGAAGAATAAGGTATAGAAAATGGGCATTGCCAAGGGAGGCTAAGGAGGTATCTGATGAGGGCACCATTGGGGCCATCGCCAAATACTGTACTCAGGAGTCTACACCACTGCCCCTGGAAATTTTACACACTGGGTACCACCACTGACCCCTCCCTCTTACAACAGCTCCTCTGGAGATAGCGCTGCCACCACTACCAGCCAATGCCACAAGATTTAGTTTTCTATTAACCCAGCTTCATTGTGTTACTTGCTCCAGATTCAACATCTCAAGCAAGAACATGTGATGGTTGGGAAAACTACCTTCAAAAGAGGCTTGGAAAATGAGTATCTCCTTTTCTCAGCTTCAATTCTAGAAGGTGAGCTCTGTTCCTTCCCAAATTTGTGGGTTAGGGAATTCTTCAAACATAGAAAGGTGGTCTAAATTCTAGAGAGTAAAGAAAAAAGATTAATGTCCATTCTATCTTGTGGATACAAAATTTTGGTTGGAAGATATAGCACACATTATTGTGCTTCATTCTTAACCGCTCAGCTCTTACCTTCACATATCATCAAAAGCTGCTTTACTTCAATATTCATTACTCTACCCAAGTACTGCTTGTCTGCCCAATGGCAAGCCAGAGTGCCTATAGTTTATGGCCCCAGCAGTAGTCATTCCACAAAGAATGGGCAAGGAGTTAGTAGATTAATACTCCAACTAACTCGCACCTCAGCTGAGATAATTCTGAGGAATATTCTTATATTAGCCCCCAGAGTCCCTTAGGAGGATGCAGATACAGTTTCCCACAGTGATGGATGTTGTGGTAACACACTACATATAGGATTTCTTCCTTTTGCTGTCTCACTTGCTGGCTTCTTTACCAAAGTTTCCTTCTATCATGCTCCAATCACACCAGTTGCACTTACAATTTGGTTAGGGTCAGTTTCTGGGGAAATTCAAACTAAAATATGGATACATTGGTATTTAAAAGTTTTAAAAAGTGATTTATATGATCCAAAATGTGTTCTGAAACCAAAACTTTGAGAACCAATTAACCTGACAGATGGAAAGGCTTACCTAACTTTCCATTAATGGTCAGGATTCTATATCAAATCTTAAAACCAACTTTCTTCCTTTTTAGTTCTTCGGCCAGTTCTCTCATCACTAAATTATATTCATGGCAAAAAAAAGTAGACTTTTATTTCCAGATGACTTTATGTGAGGAGGGATTTATGAGGCAACCAACATAATCATGCCCAGATTTCAAGAAATAGATAATGTCACTCTTGACTTATTCTTTTTACAAATATAATAACAGTCGTTCCTCTTTGTTTCTTTTTTTTTTAATGTTTCTGCCTTTGCAAATTCTTTGCATAGAATTAACCTCCAATATTATTGTTTTGATTGACAATTTTATTTCCATTTTAGAAAATCTGAAAGAGACAAATATAAAATGAAATACTCATCAAAGAATGAACCTTTATTTAAAAAAAAGAACACTTGCTTTGTGATGTTTATAAAGAGAAATGTACTTGTTATTGTTGTACCCTAATGTTAGCAGCTTGTCTTTATAAATGGTATTGTACAACAATATTTTTGAAGGGGGAAACAAAGGCAGAATGAAATACACAGTGGTGGCCCACAATGATTTATGAGTAATATTATAAGAGGAAAAAAACCCTATATATTAAATAAAATTGAGATGGAGCCAGAGATAAATAATTAGAAACCAAATGTGAGAAGAAATAAGTAGGATATATCCTGAGAGTATGGACAGAATATGTTTAGGGTTGTTCTTTTCACACATCAATTAAATAGGGAAAGTAAATTAAAATCTTCAGTAGGAATGAATGACTCAGTTGTTTGGCTTAGTTGTTTCTATTAGATTATATTTTTCTTAAGCTATTTTAACCAACTTCCCAGGGATTTTCATCCATTTGAATCATGTCCTCATTTGCTTATACCAAAGGTTTTCTCAAATGTTCCAGTATGGCACTGGGGCATACATTTCTAATCTTTTATGGGATTGTAACTAGTGTCAGGACCTACCAGTAAATTTGAGCTTGGCCTAGAATCATACAATTTCTCAGAACTTTGGTGTTTGCCTTTTAAATGACCATATACATAATATTTTCCATTTTGCAAAGATATTGTATGAACGAAATGAGATAATATCTGTTCAAATACTTCATAAAATACCATACACATATTATCATTTATTGTTTTATTATTATTAGCAGTCTTCCTTGGTTGATGTATCAAGTACATGTTTACAGCATGGACTATGGGATCTGAAAGGCCTGGAAAAACCTTGATTCTTCCAAGTACTAGCTGTGTTGTCTTGGAAAAATTAAGCATCTCTTAGCCTAGGCTTTCTTATCTGGAAAATGGAGATAATAATGCTTTTCTTTGAACATAGGAAGTGCTCAAATAGAAGAGCAGATCAGTGATGATGATGATGATGATGATGATGGTGATGATTTGCCATAACTTAGGGGCTTTTTATGTATTTTTCTACTCTCATTCCCCACTATTTCTTGGATCATTTTTCATAAGTAGTCATATTCAAAGTCAGATAACAATATTCAGGGCCAAAGTATGCACTTAAAGACCTATAGACTATTAGCTTAATATGTTAGCACTGGACATCAGTTTGTACTTCTGCAAGGTTATAAAAAATGGTGGTATCCTCATCTCAGAGTTCCTTATAGTTCATCATTATCAAAAGTATCAGTAAGCTACAGCCATAACAGTGCTGCATAACAAACTGCCCCCAAATTCAGAGATCTACAGTCATTGGTATGTGTGGTGGTGGGGGGTGCTCTCTTCCAAAAATCTCTCATCCACTCTGAACCAGTGGGATAGTTGATGGCATGTACTTCTTATAGCACTGATAGAGGTGAATTATGTGAGTAGAAATATGTGTGAGTTATTAAGGTCTAATCTCAGACCTGGCACTTCATCATGTCTGCGCCATTACATTGACCAAAGCAAGTCACATGGCTGAGTCCAAAGTCAAGTGGGAAAAGGAAATATAAACTCTTTCTTTAGGGGTGCCTTGTGTGGCTCAGTTGGTTGGGCAACCAACTATTGATTTCAGCTCAGGTCATGATCTCACAGTTTGTGAGTTTGAGATCCACACTGGACTCTGCACTAATAGTGCAGAGCCTGCTTGGGATTGTCTCTCTCCCTCTATTTATGCCCCCCTCCTTTCTCTCTATCTCTCAAAATAAATAAATAAACATTAAAAAAATTGTTCCTTTAGTGAGAGGGATAGCAACATCACATGGCAAAGGAACTGAATGCAGTGAAAAGTAAAGAATCAGGGCAATAATGGCAATCAATAATAGTTATAAAAGACTAAACTAAAGTCCTTGAGAAGAGTTCAAGCCTTGTTCATCAATGAATTGGTGTTTCTCAGCATTATACTAGAGCTGAGAATATTCAGCCTAGAAGAAAGACCCTTCACCCCATATAAATGAGTTCAATGAAGAGCTATAGAAGATTGTAATTAAAGCGCATATAGGTCTTTGTAGTGAAAGAAGTGGTAGGCACATGTAATAGGTACCAAATACCTACTCATGCTACTAGGTTTTGAGAAAATAGTTTTGTAGAAATCAAGCAAGCAGGAATACCTATGCAATGAGGGGTAAGAGTGGTAAAAAGCTATCATTTTTTTACTTCTTTAGAAAGGACTTGAAATTCTTTCCTATTTATGGGAAATCCCTACATATGAGGACTACCACTGAGTTTTCCTACCACTACAGAAGCCAAAAATGCTAAACACTTTTCTAACCTCCTTGGCTGGTAGAGTGTGGCCACATGATTCCCAATCATTTGTACCCTCTCCAGATTCTGAAACTAATGGACAATGAAGCACGGCCAATTGGTAACTCATTCATGTGCAGACAAAGCTACGTCTACTTTCTATGGGTAGCTGTAGTCATAGCTCCAAGCAGTAGTGTAGTGTCCAGAATTGGTGATTTTGGCTATGCAATCCATTGTGCCTGAGTCCTGTGACAGTAATAACTATATCTTCACGGGGCCAATTCTGAAATTTTATTTTGGACATTGATCTTGTCTCCAAACTGGGTTCTCCATCTCTCATGGAAAATTGCAATATCCTTTAAATACATTGCTTTGTTGTCTCAATTAGTCAATTTTTTTCTTGCAGCTAAGACTGACATATCAGAGGGCTAGAGTAGAAATTGATAGAAAAGTCGAAGTCAGTGAAAAGGTAAAGTGAGATCAATAAATGAAAGAAAGATGAGATGGTAACACCTCAGGCAAGTAATGATTGAGCTGGAAGAACCCCAAGAAACCAATGGGAGAGGAGTTGCAAGTGTTTAGCTTCTACCACAAACCATAACTTGTATCAGTTTGGCAGCCTTGGCTGAGCTTTGAATTACTAGGTAATTTTTAAAAATCCCAATGCCATCACATCCCAGATAACTTAGATCAAAATCTCATATAACAGTATTTTTTAAAGCTCTCCACATGACTAAATGTACAGCCAATGTGCATCCAAGGCTGATATAGGATTAGAGGAAGCTAGAACCATAGATGGAGAATAAAATAGGTGCTCCTGTCTGGAATGAGGAATGAAAAGGAGGAGGCATAACTGATAATGACACAGGATGAACACACTGATTGGACGCATTGAATCATATATGGTGTCTAATACAAATTGCTGACCTCATCATGTCCCATCATTTTTAATTCTACAGTGTATATCCAAACCACTCTTTTCTTCAAATCCACCTTCTGCCCTCTGGTCCCCCCTCTCTCTCTCTTATCATCTCTCATGTGGCCTATTGCTACCACCGTCCAGTTGGCTTTCCTGACTCCAATCATCTTTAACTCCCATCCATCTAATACAATACTACCAGACTATAATAATATTTATAAAAGGCATATCTGATTGTGTTATTATACAGGGTAACCCAGTACAAGAGATTCCCCAAATACTGCCAGATAAAACCCAAACTTTTTAGTATAGTTTAAGAATCTTTATGCTTTGTCGCTACTTAAGTTCCCAGCCTCATCTTCTGCCTCATCCTTGATCTCCAGCCATCCAAGCACTCACTTGTTCCTAAATATATCATCATGTTTCACATCTTCATGCCTCTTTGTTGATATACTTATTCTTTCATTGAATTGGGTGTGAATGTAAGATTATCTTTTATGCATTTGTGGTTTACTATTTAGATTTTTTTAATGTTTATTTATTTTTGAGAGAGAGAGAGAGAGAGACAGAGTAAGAGTGGTGGAGGGTCAGAGAGAGAGGAAGACACAGAAACCAAAGCAGGCTCCAGGCTCTGAGCCATCAGCACAGAGCCTGACGCAGGGCTCAAGCCCACAAGCCATGAAAACATGACATGAGCTGAAGTCGGACACTTAACCAACTGAGCCACCCAGGTGCCCCACTATTTACATATTTTGATCCATGTAACAGCATTCTCTGAAAAGTTAGAAGTTTCTAGAATGCATAAACTCTGCTTTCTGATCTATAAAAATATTTTCTGATGAGTCTGATGTGTTTAACAGTGATGAATTTGATGATGAAGGAAAATGGTACAATAGATGTTACATGTTTTAAAAAAGGTCAGGATGAGGGGAAATTGACTAATTTTTCATGTCCCAGGGAAAGTGTGAATGAACCTTTAAGGAAAAGAGAAAATGAAATAATTTTTGAAGTTGTAATAATTACATTATTCACTTATTGCCATAAAATGCCAGAATGGGTGATCTTTTATGTCTTCTGAAATAGATTATTTCACCAATGTGATTATTCCACCCATGTTTTTTTCCACTACTAAAATGATGTTCTAGCTCAATGTTTTATTTATGTTAAATCTGAAAACATCATGTTTAAATAGCTTTGACCAGCAGGCAAGAGGGTTTATATATAATAAATATCTGATTTGGAGTGATATTTTCCAGTTTAAAAGAAATTCAGAGTTTTATTTCTTATAAATTATGAAAGATCCTAGATTCAGCAATGTTGCCTCATTTCAAAATGTTTGTCTTCACCTATGCACTCAGTCTTCACTATTATTTCCATTTGGTTTCAAAGGAAATTTTTAAGTGCCTATATATGCTAATATAAATTTATGTATTAGAGTAATTAAAATAATTTCTATATGTATGGAATGGGAAAGTGTCATTCTTAACTATTAAAAGTATCTAATTTTTAATATTTAATCCCCAGATTTGTATGCAGTTTACTTGCTTAGAACTCTAAGCGCATGTAGGATACAATGACACATGGGGACCAAAAAGTGTAGGGCCACAACTGATCTCTGGTTTGCCAGCTCTATTGTCTATGCCCTAAGTGTCTTGTAATTCCATACTTATAATATTTTTATTTTATTTTGTTTTATTTATTTTGTTTTTCAATATATGAAGTTTATTGTCAAATTGGTTTCCATCCAACACCCAGTGCTCATCCCAAAAGGTGCCCTCCTCAATACCCATCACCCACCCTCCCCTCCCTCCCACCCCCCATCAACCCTCAGTTTGCTCTCAGTTTTTAACAGTCTCTTATGCTTTGGCTCTCTCCCACTCTAACCTCTTTTTTTTTTTCCTTCCCCTCCCCCATGGGTTTCTGTTAAGTTTCTCAGGATCCACATAAGAGTGAAACCATATGGTATCTGTCTTTCTCTGTATGGCTTATTTCACTTAGCATCACACTCTCCAGTTCCATCCGTGTTGCTACAAAGGGCCATATTTCATTCCTTCTCATTGCCACGTAGTACTCCATTGTGTGTATAAACCACAATTTCTTTATCCATCCATCAGTTGATGGACATTTAGGCTCTTTCCATAATTTGGCTATTGTTGAGAGTGCTGCTATAAACATCGGGGTACAAGTGCCCCTATGCATCAGTACTCCTGTACCCCTTGGGTAAATTCCTAGCAGTGCTATTGCTGGGTCATAGGGTAGGTCTATTTTTAATTTTTGGAGGAACCTCCACACTGTTTTCCAGACTGGCTGCACCAGTTTGCATTCCCACCAACAGTGCAAGAGGGTTCCCGTTTCTCCACATCCTCGCCAGCAACTATAGTTTCCTGATTTGTTCATTTTGGCCACTCTGAGTGGTGTGAGGTGATTTCCTAGTGTGGTTTTGATTTGTATTTCCCTGATGAGGAGCGATGTTGAGTATCTTTTCATGTGCCTGTTGGCCATCTGGATGTCTTCTTTAGAGAAGTGTCTATTCATGTTTTATGCCCATTTCTTCATTGGATTATTTGTTTTTTGGGTGTGGAGTTTGGTGAGCTCCTTATAGATTTTGGATACTAGCCCTTTGTCCGATATGTCATTTGCAAATATCTTTTCCCATTCCGTTGGTTCCCTTTTAGTTTTGGTGGTTTTTTCCTTTGATGTGCAGAAGGTTTTTGTCTTTATAAAGTCCCAGTAGTTCATTTTTGCTTTGAATTCCCTTGCCTTTGGCGATATGTCAAGAAAGAGATTGCTACGGCTGAGGTCAGAGAGGTCTTTTCCTGCTTTCTCCTCTAGGGTTTTGATGGTTTCCTGTCTCACATTCAGGTCCTTTATCCATTTTGAGTTTATTTTTGGGAATGCTGTGAGAAAGTGGTCTAGTTTCAACCTTCTGCATGTTGCTGTCCAGTTCTCCCCGCACCATTTGTTAAAGAGACTGTCTTTTTTCCAATGTCAAAGATTAGTTGGCCATACGTTTGTGGGTCTAGTTCTGGGGTTTCTATTCTGTTCCATTGGTCTATGTGTCTGTTATTGTGCCAATACCATGCTGTCTTGATGATTACAGCTTTGTAGTAGAGGCTAAAGTCTGGGATTGTGATGCCTCCTGCTTTGGTCCTCTTCAAAATTACTTTGGCTATTCGGGGCCTTTTGTGGTTCCATATGAATTTTAGGATTGCTTGTTCTAGTTTAGAGAAGAATGCTGGTGCAATTTTGATTGGGATTGCAATGAATGTGTAGATAGCTTTGGGTAGTATTGACATTTTGACAATATTTATTCTTCCAATCCATGAGCACGGAATGTTTTTCCATTCTTTATATCTTCTTCAATTTCCTTCATAAGCTTTCTATAGTTTTCAGCACACAGATCTTTTACATCTTTGGTTAGATTTATTCCTAGGTATTTTATGCTTCTTGGTGCAATTGTGAATGGGATCAGTTTCTTTATTTGTCTTTCTGTTGCTTCATTATTAGTGTATAAGAATGCAACTGATTTCTGTACATTGATTTTGTATCCTGCAACTTTGCTAAATTCATGTATCAGTTCTAGCAGACTTTTAGTGGAGTCTATTGGATTTTCCATGTATAGTATCTTGTCATCTCCAAAAAGTGAAAGCTTGACTTCATCTTTGCCAATTTTGATGCCTTTGATTTCCTTTTGTTGTCTGATTGCTGATGCTAGAACTTCCAACACTATGTTAAGCAACAGCGGTGAGAGTGGGCATCCCTGTCGTGTTCCTGATCTCAAGGAAAAAGCTTTCAGTTTTTCCTCATTGAGGATGATATTACCTGTGGGCTTTTCAAAAATGGCTTTTATGATCTTTAAGTATGTTCCTTCTATCCCGACTTTCTCGAGGGTTTTTATTAAGAAAGGATGCTGAATTTTGTCAAAGGCTTTTTCTGCATCGATTGACAGGATCATATGGTTCTTATCTTTTCTTTTATTAATGTGATGTATCACGTTGATTGATTTGCGAATGTTGAACCAGCCCTGCAGCCCAGGAATGAATCCCACTTGATCATGATGAATAATTCTTTTTATATGCTGTTGAATTCGATTTGCTATTATGTTATTGAGAATTTTTGCATCCATATTCATCAGGGATATTGGCCTGTAGTTCTGTTTTTTTTACTGGGTCTGTGTCTGGTTTAGGAATCAAAGTAATACTGGCTTCATAGAATGAGTCTGGAAGTTTTCCTTCCCTTTCTATTTTTTGGAATAGCTTGAGAAGGATAGGTATTATCTCTGCTTTAAACGTCTGGTAGAACTCCCCTGGGAAGCCATCTGGTCCTGGACTCTTATTTGTTGGGAGATTTTTGATAATAGATTCAATTTCTTCGCTGGTTATGGGTCTGTTCAAGCTTTCTGCTTCCTCCTGATTGAGTTTTGGAAGCGTGTGGGTGTTTAGGAATTTGTCCATTTCTTCCAGGTTGTCCAGTTTGTTGGCATATAATTTTTCATAGTATTCCCTGATAATTGCTTGTATCTCTGAGGGATTGGTTGTAATAACTCCATTTTCATTCATGATTTTATCCATTTAGGTCAACTCCCTTTTCTTTTTGAGAAGCCTGGCTAGAGGCTTATCAATTTTGTTTATTTTTTCAAAAAACCAACTCTTGGTTTCGTTGATCTGCTCTACAGTTTTTTTAGATTCTATATTGTTTATTTCTGCTCTGATCTTTATTATTTCTCTTCTTCTGCTGGGTTTAGGCTGTCTTTGCTGTTCTGCTTCTATTCCCTTTAGGTGTGCTGTTAGATTTTGTATTTGGAATTTTTCTTGTTTCTTGAGATAGGCCTGGATTGCAATGTATTTTCCTCTCAGGACTGCCTTCGCTGCATCCCAAAGCGTTTGGATTGTTGTATTTTCATTTTCATTTGTTTCCATATATTTTTTAATTTCTTCTCTAATTGCCTGGTTCACCCACTGATTTTCAGTAGAGTGTTCTTTAACCTCCATGCTTTTGGAGGTTTTCCAGACTTTTTCCTGTGGTTGATTTCAAGCTTCATAGCATTGTGGTCTGAAAGTATGCATGGTATAATTTCAATTCTTGTATACTTATGAAGGGCTGTTTTGTGACCCAGTATATGATCTATCTTGGAGAATGTTCCATGTGCACTCGAGAAGAAAGTATATTCTGTTGCTTTGGGATGCAGAGTTCTAAATATATCTGTCAAGTCCATCTGATCCAATGTATCATTCAGGGCCCTTGTTTCTTTATTGACCGTGTGTCTAGATGATCTATCCATTTTTGTAAGTGGAGTGTTAAAGTCCCCTGCAATTACCACATTCTTATCAATAAGGTTGCTTATGTTTACGAGTAATTGTTTTATATATTTGGGGGCTCCTGTATTTGGTGTATAGACATTTATAATTGTTAGCTCTTCCTGATGGATAGATCCTGTGATTATTATATAATTCCCTTCTTCATCTCTTGTTACAGCCTTTAATTTAAAGTCTAGTTTGTCTGATATAAGTATGGCTACTCCAGCTTTCTTTTGACTTCTAGTGGCATGATAAATACTCCATCCCCTCACTCTCAATCTGAAGGTGTCCTCAGGTCTAAAATGAGTCTCTTGTAGACAGCAAATAGATGGGTCTTGCTTTTTTATCCATTCTGATACCCTATGTCTTTTGGTTGGCGCATTTAGTCCATTTACATTCAGTGTTATTATAGAAAGATATGGGTTTAGAGTCATTGTGATGTCTGTAGGTTTCATGCTTGTAGCGATGTCTCTGGTACTTTGTCTCACAGGATCCCCCTTAGGGTCTCTTGTAGGGCTGGTTTAGTGGTGACAAATTCCTTCAGTTTTTGTTTGTTTGCAAAGACCTTTATCTCTCATTCTATTCTAAATGACAGACTTGCTGGATAAAGGATTCTTAGCTGCATATTTTTTCTGTTCATCACATGGAAGATCTCATGCCATTCCTTTCTGGCCTGCCAAGTTTCAGTAGAGAGATCAGTCACGAGTCTTATAGGTCTCCCTTTATATGTTACAGCACGTTTATCTCTAGCTGCTTTCAGAATTTTCTCTTTATCCTTGTATTTTGCTAGTTTCACTATGATATGTCGTGCAGAAGATCGATTCAAGTTACGTCTGAAGGGAGTTCTCTGTGCCTCTTGGATTTTAATGCCTTTTTCCTTCCCCAGATGCAGGAAATTCTCAGCTATTATTTCTTCAAGTATACCTTCAGCACCTTTCCCTCTCTCTTCCTCCTCTGGAATACCAATTATACGTAGATTATTTCTCTTTAGTGCATCACTTAGTTCTCTAATTTTCCCCTCATACTCCTGGATTTTTTTATGTTTTTCTCAGCTTCTTCGTTTTCCATAATTTTATCTTCTAGTTCACCTATTCTCTCCTCTGCCTGTTCAATCCGAGCCATAGTTGTCTCCATTTTATTTTACAGTTCATTGATAGCATTTTTTAGCTCCTCCTGGCTGTTCCTTAGTCCCTTGATCTCTGTAGCAAGAGATTCTCTGCTGTCCTTTATACTGTTTTCAAGCCCAGAGATTAATTTTATGACTATTATTCTACATTCACTTTCTATTGTTTAAATCATTTTTGATCAGTTCGTTAGCTGTTGTTATTTCCTGGACGTTTTTCTGAGGGGAATTCTTCCGTTTTGTCATTCTGGATAGTCTCTGGAGTGGTGCGGGACTGCAGGGCACTTCCCCTGTGCTGTCTTGAATAATGTGCGTTGGTGGGCAGAGCCGCAGTCAGACCTGATGTCTGCCCCCAGCCCACTGTTGGGGCCACAGTCAGACTGGTGTGTGCCTTCTCTTCCCCTGTCCTGGAGGCGGGATTCACTGTGGGGTGGCGTGGCCCATCGGGCTACTTGCACACTGCCAGGCTTGTGGTGCTGGGGATCTGGCGTATTAGCTGGGGCAGATCAGCAAGGTGCACAGGGGTGGGAGGGGCAGGCTCAGCTCGCTTTTCCTTTGGAGTTCCGCTTCGGGAGGGGCCCCTCTTCCGTGGGCCTCTCGTCTGTGCTTGACTCCGGACACTTCGTTCTGCTAGTCTTCTGGCAGTTTTCTGGGTTATTTAGGCAGGTGTAGGTGGAATCTAAGTGATCAGCAGGACCCGCGGTGAGCCCAGCGTCCTCCTATGCCGCCATCTTCCCAGGATTCCCTAACATTTTTATTTTAAAGGCGGGTTTTCTCATTTTACAATTCTATTGTTCCAGTGTAGAATACCTAGCCATAGGTTCAATTAAAAGTGATCAAATTAGCACTTCCTCATGTGAGGAGGCCTCACCTGTAAAGTTCTCTCCTGAGAAATAGACCATGCTAAAACCTTGATATTGTATTTCCCAGCCCCATAAGTGTGAGAAAGAAATTTCTGTTGTTCATAAGCTCCTCAGTTTATGATATTTTCTTACAGCAACCTGAATGGAATAACACAAAAAGTTGGTACCAAGAAGTGGGGTTGGTATACAATAATAATGAAGCAGCAGAAAGAGAAATGAAGAAAACAATCCTATTTACAATTACACCAAAAATAGTAAGGTACCTAGGAATAAACCTAACTAAAGTGGTTAAAGAAAGAGAAAAGAAAAGTATCACAATTCCAGACTTCAAGTTATATTACAAAGCTGTAGTAAACAAAACAGTATGGTACTTGCATAAAAATAGACCTGTAGATCAATGGAAAGAATGAAAAACCCAGAAATGAACCTACAACTATATTGTCAATTAATATTTGACAAAGCAGAAAAGAATATCCAATGGGAAAAGGACAATCTCTTCAACAAATGGTGTTGGGAAAACTGAACAGCAACATGCAAAATAAAGATATTGGACCACTTTCTTACATCATACACAAAACAAATTCAAAGTGGATTAAAAACATAAATGTGAGACCCAAAACCATAAAAATCCTAGAAGAGAAAAGGGGCAATAATCTCTTTGACATCGGCTGTAGCAACTTTTTTCTAGACATGCCTCCTGATGCAAGAGAAACAGAAGCAAAAATGAACTGTTGGGACAACATCAAAATAAAAAGCTTCTGCATATCAAAAGAAACAATCAATAAAACTAAAAGGCAACATACTAAATGGGAGAAGATATTTGCAAATTATATGTCCAGTAAAGAGTTAGTATCCAAAATATATAAATACTTACAACTCAACACTCAAAAAACAAATAACCCAATTAAAAAATGGGCAGAGGACATGAACAGACTTTTCCCCAAAGAAGACATATATAGATGGCCAACAGACACATGAAAAGATGGTTAGCATCACCCTTCATCAGGAAAATGAAAATAAAAATTACAATGAGATATCACCTCACACCTGTCAGAATGGTTAGAATCAAGAACAGAAGAAACAGCAAGTGTTGCTGAGGATGTAGAGAAAAGGAAGCCTGTTGCTCTGTTGGTAGGAATGCAAACTGGTACAGCCACTGTGGAAAACATAATAGAGGTTACTCAAAAACTTAAAAATAGAACTACTCTATGATCCAGCAATCATACTACTGGGTATTTACCCATAGAATACAAAAACACTAATTCAAAGGGATGCATGCATCCCAATGTTTATAGCAGCATTATTTACAATAACAAATTATGGAAGCAGCCCAAGTATGCACTGACTGATGAATGGATAAAGATGATGTGATTTTATATATATATATATATATATATATATATATATATATATATGTATATATATATATATATACACACACACACACACACACAGACACACACATAAACACAATGGAATATTAGTCATAAAAAAGAATGAAGTCTTGCCATTTGCAACAACATGGATAGAGGTAGAGAGTATAATGCTAAGCAAAGTCAGTCAGTCAGTAAGAGAAAGATAAATGCCATATGATTTCACTTATATGTGGCATTTAAAAAACAAAACAAGTGAGCACAAGAAGGAAAGAGGAAGATAGATAAATCAAGAAACAGACTCTTAACTATAGAGAACAAGCTGATGGTTACTATAGGGGAGGTGGATGGGGGGTGAGTGAAATAGTTGATGGGGATAAAGGGGTGCAATTGTCATAATGAGCAATGCGTGATGTATGGAAATGTATACCTGAAACTAATATAACACTCTATGTTAACTATACTGGAATCTAAATTTTTTAAAAAAAGAGTCTGCTTCTGCCAGATGCCACCTCATATGAAGGCTCCACTCCCTGAATTCTAGCACCATGTACCTGACCACCGCAGGTGCAGGTTTTGCTGTGCCCAGCAAAGCCCCAGGTTATGGCTGTCTCAATCTGGATTTCAAAGGATGGAGCTACACAAGTCTGCAGTGATACAACACTGGCAGAGAGTTACTGTGGGGGCCAGGGTCACCACAGAGAGCCCCCACTAGGGCACAGTGGATCCACGCAGGTGGGGCCACCCTTGAGACCTC
Organism: Leopardus geoffroyi; assembly: GCF_018350155.1. Taxonomy (NCBI): domain Eukaryota; kingdom Metazoa; phylum Chordata; class Mammalia; order Carnivora; family Felidae; genus Leopardus; species Leopardus geoffroyi. The sequence goes on from NC_059343.1 coordinate 17,138,973, forward strand.
AAATCTGTAGAGCCACCTGTGTGATTGATCCCTGAGAAAGCCACAGGCACTGGATTCCAACACAAGACCAGTATGTGTGCCCAGCAAAACTTGGGTGTGGGGCCAACTAAGAACCCTGGGGGGCCCAACTCCCACCTCCATATATCCAGAAGATAGGACTGCAGCCTCAATGAACCTTAAAGTTTTGGACTTGTTCAGGACCTGTTACCCCTTTCCTATTCCCTACTTCTCTCTTGTGTATTTTTTTTCACTTTAAAAATTATTGAAATATATTTGACATATAATGTTGTGTAAGTTTAAGGTATACAACATGTTGATTTGATACATTTATATATTTTAATATAATTGGCATTGTGGTGTTAGCATTTAAAAGCTTTCAGAATGAGCTTTCCTAAAATGTGCCACTTTTGCATGTAGATTACTTTTAGCTGAAGTCAATCAAACCTCAAAAGACTCAACAAGAGATTTTATTTACCCCTTACCTCTCTAAAATAATTTAAATAGACTTGTCTAAAAAGAAAACTATCACCAGTGATATAACTACAAAGAATATGGGCTAGGTGCGGTAAGCTTTCTGTGTTCCATTGTCCCTGCTTGGCATGGCAAATATTTACCAAACATTTGTTCTTCCCATCTTCCTGTAAATTTGTCATCCTACCCTTTGAAATCCCAGATCTCTACCCACTTCTCCTTAGCTCAGGATGGCATATAAACCTCAACTGCCTCACTGCATATGGGTCCTATTCTTTTTTTATGGGGCTCTCATACATGTGTAATTCAATTCTTCTCCTATTAGTCCTTTGTCAATTAATAGAATAGCCAAAGGGACCTAAAAATGCATATGAAAACCTTTTCCTCCACTATAATCTCTATCATATCTTATAATTATTTATTTATTTTTGTGTGTGGTGGGAATACTATTTATCTTTTTTGGAATTGGAGTCTTTATCCTATTCTTATCCCACCTTTGTATTTTGGAAGCACACAGCATGTTTGATTTCACAGGTTCACACCTGGAGAGCAATTTGACTTAAGATGAATGGTCTCAACCATATCTGATTTCGATGATATTTAGTTAAGACTTTAGACTTAGACTCGAGTTGTTGACATGTGAGAAGAACATGAATTTCAGGGGGCCATGAGTGGAGTGCTATGGTGTGAATGTATCTCCCTAAAATTCATATGTTGAAATCTTAATGCTTAATGTCATAGTATTAGGAAGTGAGGACTTTAGAAGGTGATTAGGTAGTAAGTGTTGCCCTTATAAATGGGATTAGTGCCTTTATAAAAGAGGCTTCAGGGACACCTGGGTGACTCAGTCAGTCAAACGTCCAACCTCGGCTCAGGTCATGATCTCATGGTTTGTGGGTTTGAGCCCTGCATTGGGCTCCATGCTGGTGATACAGAGTCTGCTTGGGATTCTCTCTCTCTTACTCTCTGCCCCTCCTCAACTCATGCTTTTTCTTTCTCTCAAAATAAATGAATAAACTTTGAAAAAAAAAAGAGGCCCCAGAGTGATCCCTTGTCATTTTTACCATGTGAAGACACAGCAAGAAGTCCCTGGCTATGAACCAGGAAAAGGGCTCTCACCAGAATGTAACCATACTGGTACCTTAATCTCAATTTTCCCAACCTCCAGAGCTCTGAGAACTAAATTTCTATTGTTTATAAGGTAAAAAGGTAAAACTGACCAAAATAAGAAGTATTAATGCCAGAAAAGGTGTGTGTGTGTGTGTGTGTGTGTGTGTGTGTGTGTGTGTGTGTGTTGGTGGGGAGGTGGAATTTGACATAGGAAGAGTTTTACATGAAAGGAAAATTAATCATTGCACATTTCTTGGTTCAGATGTGAACACTCTTTACAATGTAATAATTTTTAAAATATAAAATATAAACTTAACTAAAAATTGTGATATAACTAATTGCAAGCAGGAGAGGAGACAATGCATGATGAGAAAGAGATAAAATCCTCATCTATTTCAGAAGGAAGTCAATACCTGTAGGAGGTCTTCTATTGCTACTGCAACAACTTTACCACAAATGCAATAGCTTAAAAAAACAAAATTTATTATCTTACAATTCTAAGCTCAAAAGTCCAGTATGGGTCTCAATGAACTAAAATCCAGGTATTAGCAGGGTACATTTCTTTCTAGAGGTACTAGGGAAGAATCCATCTTCTGCTCATTTGAGTTATTGGCAAAATTCAGTTTCTTGGAATTATAGAAGCAAGTCTCCTGTTTTCTTACTGGTTGTGAGCTTAAGACTGTTCCCACCTTCCAGAGGTCACCACATTCCTTGGCTCATGGCTGCCTCTCTCTCTTTTCAAAACCACCAGTGGTGTTTTGGGGAAAATAGAGGGTAGAGGTAGGGGTTCTTTCTCATATCCATCTCTCTGATACCCTCTTCTACCTTCCTCTTACACTTTGAGAGACTCATGTAATTAGATTGGGCCTACCCAGATCATTCAGGATAATCTCCCAAAATCAAGGTCCTTAACCTTTATGACATCTGCAAAGTCCCTTTTGCCATGTAAAGTAACAAATTCACAGGTTCCAGGAATTAGGACATGATCATCTTTGTGAGTTCATTATTTTTCTTGCCATGTTATCTAGTGTCTTACATGGATGAATTTAAAAAATATATATACATATTATTTCCAAAGGAGAAGAAATAGCAAAAAAAAAAGTGTAAAATGTTTGCTTCTACAAAATATGACTGCCTTGTGTGCTTGTGGGTGGGGACAGGAGGTTTGAAATAAGGTAGTAGTCTTTTTTGTTAAAAATCCTCTATATTTTCATTTTTTAATGTTTATTTTTCAGAGAGAGAGAGAGAGAGAGAGAGAGAGAGAGAAAGAGAGACACAGAGTGTAACTGGGAGGGGCAGAGAGAGACACACACACACAGAATCCAAAGTAAGCTCTAGGCTCTAAGCTGTAAGCACAGAGCCCAATGAGAGGCTCAAACCTGTTAACCACAAGATCATGACTTGAGCTGAAGCTGGACGCTTAACCAACTGAGCCACCCACATGCCAGTGTTAAAAAGCCTCTAAATGCTACTTGACTTGTTAAATCATGTGCAAGTACTACTTTGATAAAAATTAAATGCAATTTTAAAATAAAATAAAGGAAATATTTTCCAATAACTGTTTTAGAAAAAAGGAAATCAGGTTTGCAAAGAAGGATGTAGTTTAGGAAAAGGTACTCAACAGCTTCAGTTTTATATAATGTCCTTGCTAAAACTTAGGAAGGTGCAGACTTCTATATTTCTCTATGGATTGCAGGGAAAATCTGTTTCCTGGTTGTCCGATCTTTTAAATGTAATCATACTTTTGAGTAAAATGGGGTGTTTGGGCCTACATGCCATAAACTAATGTGGATTTCAAAAGAACACACGATTCTTCACTCTTCTGGTGTCCTCAAAGTGAGATTTTTGCAGCTGTTCCTACTAAGACATACAGTCTGTTCCCCCTCTCTCTGAACCTGTAGGCTTGGGATGACTTCCCACTGGGATGAAGCAGGAATGACAGTGGGTCAATTCTGAGCCCAGTGCCACAAAGGGTCTTGCTTCTGCTCTCCCTCTCGGGCTTACGTCTGCAAAATTAAAACATACCTGGGCTACACTGCTGAAAGATGAGGGATTACATAGAACAGAGACAAGCCATCATAACTCAGGCCATCTTAGACCAGCGACTCAAGAAAAAAATGCCATTTTTACTCCTGAAATGTTTTTTTTATCAATATTTTATTTCTGATAGCATTCTATTCTTTTGTGAGTTTCTAGAACAATTTTATATTACTTTTATGACAGTGCTTTTTCTACCCTCTAGAATCCTGTTTGACTTCCGAAATTGGAAACTCATATTCAAGAGATAGGGATTAAGAGGACCTTTTCCTAGGATAAAGCACAGTATTATGAGGGCAGTAGAAATAAAAGAAATGCTTATTTCTATAACCATATAAAGTAGCAACATTTAACTCAAAGAGAAATTGATTTGTCCTTACAATGTGAGGAAGAGTTAAAGACAGAAAACAGAAAGGTTCTTCCAGTGTTTTTTGTAGTACTTTTTAGAAAATAATATTACATTCCTAGAGAAACATAAAGAACAACATAACATTTGCTTATAATCCTGTTTCCCAGAGGTAGTTAATATTTTAGCACATTTATTTCCATGTTTTGGATATGATTTTGCATAGCTTTAAAATATTTTATAATGCTTTATATGCTTTCCACACTTGATCTTAGCCAAAAGGCCGAGAAGCGATATATGCTTTCCATAAAAATAAATATTAAGCAGTTTCCTATTAAATTTTTTTCTCTAAAATAATTTTAATACATATATAATACTCCATTGGGTCTAGTTTATAACCCAATAAAATGATTCTAATTTAGGTTCCCTTGCATTGTAAATTGATATAAATACTATGTTGATGAACATTATTATGCATAACTCCTAAATATATGTTAAGAAAATATGTTTCTAATTATTTTATTAGGATATACACAGAGAAGTAGAATCATCAGGAAAAGAGGAATTAATATTTTTAAGGCCCTTGTAACATATCAAATTGTCCTCCCAAAAAGGTGGCAAAAGTCCCTATTTCTAACTGCAGTGAATGAGAGCTTCTTCACTAGTACATGCTTATTTAAAAATCTAGGATATTTTGAAAGAAAAAAATTACTGCTTTAGTTTACATTTTTATTACCAACACCATTAACTAGTTTTACAAAAAATTATTACTAATTTTCATTTTCATATTGGAAGAATTTCAAAGTATATTTCCTTCATTTATTGAAAGCATTTTAATTCCTGTGAGCTCTTTGTAAATTGAAAATTTAAATCCTTTTTTCTCACATTTCTTGCATATAGTACTCTGGTTTACTGTCTTATTTCTAAATTTGATGAACAGAAGACTTACATTGTTATGTAGGCATATCTATTGCAATTTCTACTTGATTTTTTTTACTTTCAAGTTAGAAAACTTTTATTTATCCCAAGATCAGATAATTATTTGGCTATTTTCTTCTATGCTTTATATGTTTTAATTGGGGAGGGGAGCTTCTGAATATTTAATCAGTGGGTAAATGATAGCTGCTAATAATTACGTGTTTAGGAAAAATGAATCACCCCAGGAGATCTGTAGTAAAGGAATCTTTCTTTCTTTCTCCTCTTTTAGGAAATATACACTTATAAAATTGTGATGAAGTTAAAAGATATTTAGTTTAACTTAGTAGAACTTTTTTGTCATACAGTTGGGCTTTTTCTCTCTAATCCAGAGAGATGACCTAGATTCATTATGTTTAACAGAAGCCAGTTGAGAAAAAAGTAAGATCTGTTTCCACATGAGTGATCAGTCTGACCAGTGTGAAGAGAAATTGGGAACACACATACATTCAGGAGGATGGATGGACAATATAGTCTGTAGGAAGTTGGCCTTGATGTTTTTTGTCTTAATAAAATCACTTCGTCCTCTTAATTGCTTCCTAATGACTTCCTAATATAACAAATAATTTTATTTGCTCAAAATATCAGCTAAATCCATACTTTATTGCAATATGCTTAGATATCATTGCAATAAAATTTGAGCTAGAGTAAAATAACTTATTAGCAGCTTTGGAGGTTTTATAGAAATTACGTATCTCTACCTACTCCCATCTCTAGAACAGTTTACAGAAGTTTAGATACTATGAATTCAACAAATCTATAATTATTAAAGGGGAAGTACCAAGTAATGAGAAAAAAGGGCTGGGAAGGAGATGAAAAAGACAAGAATGTAATAACTAAGGTAAAAAAGAGTCAAAGGAAGCTATATTTAATAAATTAAGTAACCCTAAACTTGCTGGAAGCCAAGGGAGAAAGAAAAAATATAAGGGTTACAAATATAAGGGTTATCTAACACAGGGAGACACACACAATAACCAAGGGAGACCAATGGTAGCTCAGAACTCTGAGAGAAACTGAACACATAAATAGGGAACTAAACAGTATAATGAACTCAACCTTCAATAGCAATTTTACAACTATAGAGACCTTCTTCATATGCCCATTTTTACATTGGTTCTATGTAAAAACTGAAAGCATAATGTTAAAAGTGATTTTGTGAAGGCATTTCTTGAAGAATCAGTTGAGAAGATAATATTGAGCAAAGGGAGGATTTACAATGAGGATCTATAGCACAAAGAATGGTTGCAGGTATTGGGGCTAGTTAGTAGAATTGGGATTTGGGAAATCAATCAATTCAGCAGCACATTTACATGTTACTTGAACATCATGGAAAGAGACATAAAGCCAAGCTGGGGGAGAAGAGAAATGGTAAACTACAGGAAGCCTGTATTTTGGCTGCAGTATCCACTGTCCACCGTGTTCTTTCATGTGGTTCAAGAATCTGCATTATTAATGGATACCTTTTTACTTCCCACACAATAAAGAGGTAGATTCTCTTTTTCTAGCCAGTGATCAGGATACAGAATTAAATTGAACTTAGATGTAAGAGAAGTGATTTATGAAAATGATCATCTTTTGACAGAGTTGAAATTTTTAACTTGGGACCCTCTCTTCTAATTTCCCTGGATTCTTATATAAGCCCACTTCTATGTATTTCTCCCTTATTTTCTGGCAAAATTAGGCACATTTTTACTAAATATATACAAGAATGAGAGAAAATACATATTCGTAGTTACATGACTTAAATACAATTCTATATTCAATTTGGATAATCTTTTCATATGAATACCTTTTAAATTTCTTTTTAGGGAAAATTTTAAACACAGAGAAAGTACAGGGAAGGGTATAATGAATCCATTAACTACCCCCTTGCTGCACCAGTTATTGACATTTTTGTCAACTTTATTTCACCTCTCCTATTTCTAACTTTCCCCAACACTATTATAAAATTTTCAAATATAGAGAAAATTAGAAAAAAATTATAAGATGAATCCTCCTATGTCCACTACCTAGAGTCTACATTTTTTCTTATACTTGTTTCATATCTATCCTTCCTTTCATCTATCTGTCCACCAATCTCTCTTATAGTTTGATGTATTCCTTTTTTTTTTTTTTAACATTTCTTTATTTATTTTGAAGGAGAGAGCATGTGGGAGGGGCAGAGAGAGACAGAGACAGAATCCCAAACAGGCTCTGCACTGTCAGTGCAGAGCCCGATGTCGGGCTTGAACTCATGAACTGTGGGATCCTGACCTGAGATGAAATCAAGAATTGCACGCTTAACCAACTGCATCACCCAGGCACCCCTAGTTTGATGTATTTCTAACTAAGGTGTACACATCAGTATATCTCTCCAAAATACTTCAACTAGCATATTAGTAATAGAGCTTAGCATTTGTTCACAGTTCCTTATTTTGAGGTATATTTTACATACAGTGAAATTCACAAATCTTAAGTTTACCATTTGAAGAGTTTTGACATATGCATACACCCATGTAGCCCAAACTCCTAAGACATAGAACATAAACTTCACCCTAGAAAATTCCCTCATGCCCCCTTTCCAGTCAATTCATGCCTCCACCCTGAATCTAAGAGACAACTACTTTTCTGATGTTTTTCACCTTATATTAATTTTCCCACGTTTAGAACTTCATGTAAATGGGATCATGTAGTATGTGCTCTTTTGTGTAAGTTTTCTTTTGCTCAGCACTAGGTTTTTGACATTTATCCGTGTTGTGTGTACAAGGAATTTATTTCAATCCCCTTCCTAAAAAAATTTATTTTGATGAACTATTTTAAAGAAACCCCCAACATCATGTCCTTTTGCCCATCAATGCTTCATTTCATCTGAATTCTTGTTTGCACATAAGTGTAGTCTGCCTCCTTTTTTTTTTTTCATTATAATCTTTTCACTTACTTCCTTCTGGGAAGCCACAAGTCACCCAATAGTTTTGCCTGCATAGACTCCATGGTGCTGACATACTTAGGTTACCAGACACTTTCTGATAATAGCATGATTAAGGAAAATTTAACACTTTCTTCTTGCTGTTAACATTTTTTGCTATATTATTCTTTTAAATTTTCCAGAGAATCATTTCTTTTACTTCCCTAGATCTTTCAAAAAAACTTTCTGCCAACTTAGTTTTCCCACTCCCATCTCTGTGTGCATCACATCCCAATCACAGCATTATTGCACTCATCTGTGCTCTATAACAGGAACTCTTTTACATGAATGATTCTATTCTCATGGATCCTTTGCTTCTGTCATCCATAGATAGAAAAAAACCATAGTAGTTAGAGTACAGAATCATGGTGGGCTAAAAGTGCAATTTTTACTCTACCTGAGAGCTCCTCCTTTTCCTGAATATTTTGGTAAAACTTCTAAAGATATTGTTTTTTACTTTGTTAATTTGAAATATTTTACTCTCAAATTTCAAGAGATAAGCTTCTGAACTGAACTACCAGCAGTTTAATTGTGGGACTGAGAATGAACAAGGTTAGTCTATGTTCCGCTTCACCACAGATGTCAAGTTAATTAGTAAAAAGCCCAGAAGGAGCAGTTTGGGGATTTGATTTTCATCACCCAATGGAGGGAAAAACATCAGCTACTGAAAGAGTGTTTTCAGTGTGTCTGCACCCTGTTATTCCTCCACTTAAAATTTGACATCCAGAATAAAATGCACCCTCTTGGGGGATAACATGTGGTGGTAAACACATTTGCTTCTTCTTTTGTGACAAGTAGAAAAATTCAAGTGACTTACTTACTTCTAAAATATACTGGCACCTAAAATTTTAAGCAAAAATAAAATACAAAAATCAAGATTTTATATATTTTTAATGTTTATTTTTAGAGAAATAGAGAGCATGAGCAGGGAAGAGGCAGAGAGAGAGAGAGGGAGAGAGAGAATCCCAAGCAGGCTCCACGCTGTCACCACAGAGCCTCACATGGGGCTCAAACCCAAGAACCATGAAATCATGACCTGAACCAAAGTCAAGAGTCTGACACTTAACTGACTGAGCTACCTGAGCACCCCAAGATTATATTTTTTAATATCTCTTGTATAATTATATAGTATATTACATGGTACAATTAATACATACTTTAAGCAAAAAGTAAATAGTATATTCTTTGAAAAATAAAATAGCTTGAACCAACTTACCATAAAACATGTTAAAATGTCTAAAGTGGAGACAATTGTAAAAATGAGTGTCCCAGGACTTGGTAGATTTTCCCATCCTCTATTTAGAAATGGCCACAACAGGGTGTGTAATAGCACAAAATTGCTATGATAATGGCATTCCACTTTGGCATAAAAAGAAATGTCTGTTGAAAATAACATTTCTCCTCCATTTTCCCGTGTTTCTATCCTCTTTTCCCACAATGTTTCTGTTCTGTACCTTAACAAATGCTTGTTGAAACAATAAGTATAAATAAGTAAAAACTATATGGATAGAATAAAAGAATAGAATGATAAAAGCTGGAATTAACTGGATCTATCATTGAGGGGGTCAACAGACTATGCTTAGGCTCATTATCATTTTTGATGTGTTCAAAATTCATGAAGTATACAGAGTAGATGAGGCTCAGTAATGTAGGCTCAGTAATGTTCACTGATTTGTCCAAGGTCACAGAGCTGTGAGAATCAGAACTCTAACGTTGGTCAACTGAGCTTACAATATAATTTCCTTCCTCTTATATCAGACATTTCCTTTAAAGATAGAAGACATATACACACACAAGTAATTATGATACCAGAGACAACAGATAATGTATATGCAATATAGAATTCCACACATCATGTTCAGGTAGGATTATCAGTAAGCATCTGGGATTACATTGCATCAGTCCTTTCTTATTGAAGAGATAGGCTGAATTTCTCTCCCATTCCAAAACACTTATGGTTTCTACATTTCGATTTAAATGAAATGTGCAAATGTTTGTGTGTCCTTTATAAACATAACTTCCTGTTGGATTTTAGGAAGATTCTAAAATGACTTAAATGACTTCCTGTGTATTAAATAGCTCATGAAGAGCAAGATCTTGCTGAATTATGTGTAATCAGAAACACAAATTCAAGACATGAATTTTAAAACTCCCCTAAGACACACATGCTTCAAAGAAGCAGAAGGGAAGATTAGCTCACTAAAAAATGTTATGGGGTTTTCCCACTTCTTAAATGGTCACAAATCCCATAAAAGTTCAAATGTCTAACACACAATATTGCCTGTTAGTACATTTTGCCCTCAAGCTCACT